>NC_133368.1:18845892-19182895 GCF_049309525.1 Garra rufa
GGGGGGGGGGGGGAAGAAAAAAAATCAGATGTAAGCATTAAAACAGTGCCCTACGGTATTGCAGCACATCAAAGCAGTCAATTAAAGCGCTGCACTTCAGCCCGGGCCGATGGGCCCTGACTTTTTTTTACACCCCAGGGCTACGGCTTCGGGCCAATTTTCACGTCATAGTTCAGACCCGGGCCGGCATCGGGCCTGTTTTAGGCTTCTCCTTATTTTCATAATTTAGACATCCATCAATTATGGTGAAGAAAAAAAAAATGCCGCGCTGGTGGAAACAACACGAAACTTCACTTTCGCTTTCACTTTTGAGACCGACTCAGACACCGTTTAGTGTGCTTTAGCGCAGCTGAATCCACGTTCAAGCGCACACAATAGGCTAAAACTCGCCCCAAGCACCGGCAAAAATAAATAACAATGAATGTGTCGAGGAAAGAGTAAGGACATAAATGAATTATTTATTAATTAATTTGTGTATTCTGAGTCAGTGTCGCAAAGATCCTGACTCGCAATCTCCTTTTTAGACGCGCCTTTAGAGAGAAATTCATCTTTACGGATTACATGAAAGAGTTTGTGCTTTTGATTTGTTTTATTTCGTTAAGTAATAATTTAAAGCTTTCTATAAATGTATTTATTATGTCTGTGAGGCATGCATTTCGCTTCATTTTGTTAAGCACTCCTGTTCAAGAACCAGACGGCAGAAAGCACATAATTTTTGTTTTCTTTATTTTATAAAAATGCTGTAACGTTTTTTTCGATGTATTACTCGTACTTTGTCTTTGTGAGCAAAAATGACGGATAATTTTAAATTGCTTCCAATGAAAAAAATGCAAGTGATCGCGCTGGTGCCTCGATGTCCTGCAAGCTTTAGCTTCCACTTTCTGCACAAACTATGCGCATATAGCGCACATTTATCTGTAACGTTTAAACTACCATTGTTTTAACTGTTTTATATCTATAGATTTCATTTTAGGCAAGTCGTGATGATTTGAGAAGGCAAACTGATCAAACAGACTATGATCAGTCTTCCGCTGGGCGCTGTTCGGTAAATATATATATATTTAACGAATAAAAAATGCTCCAAGCGTTTTTCTAAATTAGCTAAATAAAAAACAAAACTAAATATAAACATTTTGCCATTACATACAAAACTGAACTATTTTATAGCTGAAACAGTAAGTTGTTTTGGGAGAAGGGGAAAATATATTTTTATCCCGTCTATTGCTTCACCGTTATTTCGAGAATAAACCCAGCGTAAATATGCAAATGTCACTCCCAAAACATATCAGCTTGCATGTGCCGAAAAACGAAAGTTTCATACAAATTCTAAATGGATTATAGCCTGGAAAGTGCAAAGCACGCTCCCCTTATTATCACTAAAAGTTCATAGAGATCTCACAAAATTCCGTTATAATTAATAAAGCTCTCTAAACTACACAATTAATATTTTATTTACATCGCGTCTACACTCATAAGATGATTCACGAGCGCACAAAACGGTCAGGCGCTTTCAGCAGTGAGTGAATTCTGACAAGTGTTTCTAATTGTTCGGAAACAACAGATATGTCTGTGATTGGCTACATTGCTCAACGCTGCAAAAACACGTTGGATAGTTTGCCAGATCTTCAATTGCTTTGCTTTCGTTTGAGGGTTATATAGCACCGTCTAGTTCCCAATTACAACCGAGCCTAAGCTTGGCTAAAGCAGTTGCAGCGGGGCTGTCGAGGATTCCATGACTAACCACAGGGGGGGCAACTGCCCCCCCTTGCCCCCCCCAATGTCACCCATGGAACCCATTATAATCAGTAACTGTCTACACTGGTAATACATACATCATAGTAATACATAATCTTTTTTTTAAAAAATCATGCATGGCTTCACCGTGTATTTTCAACTGTGGCTGGCTTGCCTGCAAAAAATCCTCCACGTACACAAACATATGAAATGCACATACATAAAATTTTTTTGCTTACATACATCTATAAAACACTCAAGCATCCATACAAATGGTCAGGAAACAGAAATGACTGCCCATGACTGTCACTTCTTGAGAAGTTCCAGTACTGAGGCAAGAAATATTCTCCCTATTGGAGATAGGGGCCATAGATCAATTCTTCTTCTTCAGAGGGAGTCTGGATTTTAACAGCCGGTATTTTCTGGTGCTGAAGATTATATGCATTGTTTAAACCCCAGGTCTCATGCTTATTCGGGTGCAATCGCAGGAGTTGACAATTTGTCATTGAAGATTCGAAGATAGAATTTAGTTCTCAATCATTTGCAGAGAAGAGAGTATTGTTGTCAAGGCAACAGCTGGTTGTTCTGGGAATGGATCTGGACTCTCATGTAATGCATGCAACATTGTCTTGTTCTTACATTCAGCTGTTCTCTGTCTGAGTTTAGAACAGGAAGGATGGTCTATGTGGGTTTATGTTGTATACTTGGCATCACTGGTGATTCCATTGGGCCGACTCCATGGGCCTCATTTATAAAGCGTGCGTATGCACAGATTTGATCTTAAGAGTGTGCGTACAGTTAAATCCACGGCAATGTTCATATTTGTAAAAACTGCCTTTGACATGGAAAAGTGCTTAGCTTCAGGGCCGAGCAGACGAACACACTTTTTCTTGTCGGAGTGCTGCAGGTTTTTGGAAATGTATGCTGTTCTTGCAGCTCACTGTTAAAGGATTTGGACGAAGACTGGTGATCTTTTATATGTTAATGACATTAATTAGGAGTTAATTAGGCATTAATTGTAGTCTTTTACAAGGCAGACAGCTAAAACCAGTTGCGCTCAAGTTCAAGATCATTTGCGATTCATAGATTTCACATCTAAAAGAGAGGTGTACGTGTGTTTTCTGTGCGTACATTCATTCTATGAATCTCACATAGATGAGAGATGATTGTAAGATCACATTTAGGATGGTTTCTGCACAACATTTTATAAATGAGGCCCCATATGAGAAGTTTCTGACTGCTATTGACTTTGTCCTCTTTTGCCTAATAAACCAACAGTTACTTCATATGATGCTGTGGTATACAGCTAATCACAAAGATTCGAGTGAATTTATGAAAGGGGAACTCCCTGAGTATCCCAGGTAAAAAGGAAATATATTTAAATAGTGCTTTTTTGGACATACCTAATAGATTAATACACTGTACTAAAGGCATATTAAATGTATTACTTTAAACTACTTTAAGTATATGAAGTGTACTGCAATATATTCTAATATATTAAATTATGTTAAAATGGAACCACTTCAAATACAAGTGTATTCCTTTACAATTCATTTATAATATACTTTTAATACTTTTTTTAGAATGTACATCCTAAATATTTCAATAGCATTTCAGCTCATTAGAAATGCATTAGCATTTCACTAATAGTTTATTATAATGCTGTTTTTTATATTTAAAATTGTATAAAAGGTGCAAAAAACACTAACCCCCGGTTTCACAGACAAGGTTTAAGCCTAGTCCTAGACTAAAATGTAAGTCTGAGCTGTTTGAACTGAAAGAAACTTGCACTGACTGATCTAAAAATATATCAGTGTCTCAAGATGCACAACAGTAATGTTTTTTTTTTAAGCATGTTTATAAAAATTACTTAAATATCCTAATTGAACTATCTGCTAATCCTGGCTTAGTCTAAGCCCTGTCTGTGAAACCGGGCCAACATATAATTGCTAACACACACACATTGAAATCTAGAATACTTTAATCTTGTTGTGTACATTACAAAATACATTTCCAGAGTACATAATAAAGTACAGCAGCATATATAATATCTTGACAAAAATACATTATAATAAATGAAAGATCAGTGAAATGCAATAGCAGCGCTTTTTTATCCATTTGTAGATCATTTCATTTTTACTCTTATTACTGAAAAGTACACTACAACTATTATGTCATTCAATAAATAAACATCGTAATATGTTTGTGGGGAAAAAAAACCTGAAAAACCAAGTGCATAAGTTTCTTCTTTTTTTTTTGCAAACCTAAGCCTGCAAATGGCTAAACCAGATCTTGAAGGTGAAGGGTTACTTGTTTGATTATGACTTTTAAATATTTTCTTGCAATTCAGACACTGTAGTATTTGAAGACAACTTCATCACAAGGCCTGAGAAAGGGAAAAATATTTTTTATATAATTAAACAATAATTAACAATTTTGCAACCATGTTTGAATATATGTAATTTGCATAAATATACATTAGAATACAGTTGACCTCTCAGTTTTTCTTTCAGAACTTGGACTAAATCCTTATCAGACTTGACAAATGAGTGTCCATTTTTATTATCTTGTCTGTCATCACTATACAGCACTCTGTGAGTAACAATGTACATAAAATTAGAAGAAGCCCAACAACACCACTTACAGCGAGCAGAGCTCAATCACAAACTGACTGATATGGTTATTTGAAGCAATAAAGCTGTGTGTTACAGGGTATGTGGTTAATGATTAGCATTTTTTTAAGAATGACAGTATGTTGAGTACTATACCTAGTGGGTAATATAGTGAAAAAACTTCACAGCTTTTTCACAGTTTCATCTTTGTATCCATCTGTAATTAAAATATATATTATGAAATATACAAAAATGCAACAAGCCAAATATAAACACCAATCAACAAACACAAGCATAGTTGGCTGATCAGTTCAAGATGTTCAAGAGATAATAATTTACCTCATTACAATGAAGCCAATTTGAGGAAATCAGAAATAAATACACAACTTAATTTATCATTATATAAAAAAAGTTAACGTAATGATGTACATGTTATAATGACTTTTTTCTGCCAATACATTGGACAAAGTTTTGTGGACAAAGTCACTACATAGATTTTAAACAAATTCATTAAAGACTTTAGAAAGGACCCAGTTCTTAAGTTACTAGATATCTAGCAACAGCATCATGTTACAGTGGTTAACGTCAGTATTCCACGTATTAGCTAATATTAGCATGCACACCAGCACTATCAACCTAGGAAAAACAGCAGTAAGTTTATAATATAAGTTATTAAATAGCAAATAAAAACTTACCATCTTCTGCAGGCAGTATCTTCATCTGCTTCGACTTTGAATTAAAAAAGCTTGGCTCTGATTAACCTAAGGAAAAGTAATTATACTGAAATGTATTTGAATGATTTTGCACTGTTAGCAGTCACTCCTTGAATTCTTATGGCAGTCAAAGGCAAAAATCATAGGAATTAGTTATGAGATAGATAAGTGAAGGGCAGAAACCACATATTGAGCAATAAAGTCCTGTCCTTCTTGGTGCTAGGGCTTGTCTTCTTGCCCTACAAGAGGTGTCTGATAGTTGTCATAGCATCCAAATCTGAAGTTGGGAACTTGTTTATGGTATGCCACAGGCTTTTAAACCCTGGTTCACAAGACTTAAAAATTTGGTCACCAGGATGATTTAAGTAAATTTATATATGTATGTAACAAAGTTCAAGACTCAGGGAAGAGAAGGCGGAAACTGAACGAAGGACATTCCCAGGCCTTGCACAAGTTACTATACACTGTCTTTTCATCCTCTCCCCTCTTTGCTGAACATGGTCGTTTTCAAAAGTGAAAGTGATACAAAAAAAATAAAAAATACAGCACGCATAAGAAAGCGATTGATTATCGATTACGATATTTAGGCATTTTTATATTTATAATATTATTTTACATTGCAATCCTTTCATTTTAAATATTTGGCATGTTTGGCATGTTTCTGTTCTGCTACGCGTCCCTGTGTGTGTAATAAGCAGAGCGTATGCACGTTGTGCACCTGCCTATAGACACATATCACTAACATGCTCTTTAAAATAGCAAAAAAATATATATATAATATATATTGCGCCATTGGCTTTAGACCAAGTTTTATTTGGTCTATTTCAGTTGCTTCAAAATAGCAACACGCCAACAATGTGCCTCAACACACCTCGTTTTCAGACCAGCATGCCCATGGAAATGCATTTGCTATTTAAACAACGTGGCGCAGGACTTGAAAATGATAACTGCGTTGGGTTAAAACTAGCAAAAATCACTTGCATCGCGCCTGGCGCCGCATTGTGCAGGTGTATGATAGGGTCCTTGTTCAGTGCTGAGTCATGCAAGCTCAGGAATACTCTAAATGACCATATGCACGAATTACTTCCTTGTTTAGTCAAGCCAGCAAAGTCATTTCCGGTCAACTGTACTGTGCCGTAATATGAGCGTACTTTGTTCGTTTTCTCTGCATAATCCATTCACAATGGAAGAAAAGTGTTGTTTGTCTAAGAGGACCAAACGTCCATGTATACCATTTCAAGAATGACAAATACCAGTTTAAAAAAAATATGCGAGTAAATCGGCAGTCATTGCTATAATTGACAGTAATAACCGGACGAAACATCTGACAAGCTGATGTCAAAAAAAGAGCTTAAATGATTCAGACTAAAATTTAGTTTGTGTTGGTTAAATATAGGCTATTTAATAGATTTTACAGTTCAGGATAAAACTTAAAAGATGTAGTTATTAAATTATATAAAATATTTCAAATTCCTATCGATTCATATTGAGTGCATTATTTAATTCTTATACCATCAATATTTAATGTATTTGTAGTGAACTATATATAAGTATTTAAATAATTCACCCTTATAGGCTGTTTGTGTGTGAGCTTAATGATTTTCTGCACTTGCTATACTATAAATATACTTAAGGGCGGTAAAAGTACTACAATTTATTATACTAGTAATTTTATAATAAATCGAAAAGCAAGACGTCTTGAAAAATATAGGGAGTTTAAAAGGCAGCTGCATAATAATTAATCCTCTGCTGCCATCTATTGGTTATATGGGTAATTCAATATTATTTTAGCCTAAATAAGACCATGAAAAGTAATTTTTTTCCGATGCCGTTTTTATGAATAAAAAGTGAGTCCTTGAAGTAAATTTTATTTTACAGCTGTAGAGTTAGAAAATAATAAAGGCTTTAAAATATTGCAAGATTTAAAAAATGTGTTCATGACTATGTAGGCAAGTTACTGATTATCAAGAATACGATTAAGATGTCCTTGAAGAGAAGTATCGCTAGCTAGCTAACCTTAGCCTAAACACATTATGATAATATTTAGCTGTCAGCATTTAAATGTACAACTATGCAGATACGGAGAGTACGGGATTGCCAGGCTCTGCATTTAAATTATATGTCGTTAAATAATATGAAACTGAATGTTCATATTGCAACTAAATTCAATGCCGCTAACATTGTTTATAATGATGCAATTATAATTTTTCTCAGTTTCTGATAAGAACGAGGCAGTAGATGAGTCTCCACCTAATATATAGCACATATAAAATGAGCTTCAGCGGAAGTTTAAGTGCTGGCTTATCTTTATGCGGAAGTTCTAAAGAATGCTCCGTGCATAAGGTCAATTGTAACAAAGAATAAGAAAATTAATTCATAGAGAGATTCATTGATTATAATGGAACATTCTGAGATCGCAATAAACTGAAATGAGTGACAGCTATCTGGTGATTAAAGGGAGCTTTTTAGCTATATAAAATCCATTCAGAATGTGAATAAAAGTTTTATTTTCAAGCTGCTAAGAGGAGCAATGGCCAATGCTTACTAGCACAGTGGTTTTCAAACTTTTTTAAACTGACGTGACCCATATATACCATATAGCTATATGGTATATATGGGTCACGTCAATTTAAAAAAAGAAAAAAATCTGTGCTTAAAAAAGTTTGAAAACCACTGTGCTAGTCCACCAAGATCCAATTAAAATGTAGCAAACCTTTCTCCACTTTTGCAGTCAGAAAGGGGTCTGGAATGTGCTGTCCATTACACAGTCTATCAGATGGAAAGATAGACAAGCCAATATAATAAGATTATAAATATTTTTTGACAACTCTGGCAAAAGCTCCCTATGGCCAGTTCTTCCCAGACCACTATGACCCCGTCTGATCACACCCTCAGCTTGGGTGTCAGAGGCTCTGGGGAGAAAAGTTAGACAACTAGTTGTGAAATGGACTGGATATGAAATCTGAACTTTTTCCATTTAGGCCAAACAGTGAATTACACTGTTCATCATCTAAACCTCTGCATCTCAGCCTCCAAATCAGCACAGAATTTGTTTAAAAAAATCAGATTATTTAAATCACAGTCTCACACTCTCACTTAATATTATTATTAAGTATCTATACAAACACCTTGTGGTTTTCAGCAAAAAAAGGAGACTCTATATATTGGGTCAAAACTTTCTGTCATAAATGCATTGCAATAAGTACTATAAGCGACTATGTGAGCTTAAATTGAGTCTTTGAAAAAGTTCAGTTTCTGAAATTGCCCAGTGGGCCCTGACCTGACCACATCTGTACAGGGTCACCAGTGACAACAACCAGAATAAGGTATTTCAAAACAAAATTTCTCTTTTGCCTCCCTGTTTACTAAAACAGCCAGTAAGTCAGTCTACATAGCCATGTTGATCCACCTCTGTCATCTCTTGAATGCTTTTTATTGTTCAGAGAAACATGGGTCAAAAGTTTGTTTCTTCAGTGCATTAACACAAAAGAATTGTTTATGCAGATCGCAGTTCACCTTTTTGATTTGTTCATGATAGATGTTTGCCATAGAGCTATATATGCCATGCAGCAACAAAAATTAAAAGCTTTTCAAACTGCACATCATCACCATTAATATCATAAATGCTCTCTATTTGTAACAAAAAAATGGGCAACTCTGGTCATGGAGAAAAATGTAAGAGAAGTCTTAAACATGCAGTGGTTGCAGTAACCATAGTAACAGTAATTGTAGTTCTGTGCCCTGTGATGTTACAGATGCTGTGTGATCATATTTTCAACAGGGCCTTAAGTTTCACAATGCTTGACCTACAACCTGATGAACTCCAGCACCAATAACTGAAAATGTATTTGCACAACAACAGACATACACTGTCCACTGGCCAAGACTGGAAAGGTTTTATGGAAAATCACATTTTTAGCCAGTACTTTAATTGGAAGAAACACAAATAGTGTCTTATGCAATGTAATTAAGAAAATTTTATTAGACACTTTGACACATTAAATGCAGAAAATTACTGCAAAATTGTCAGATTTAGTTTTCAGCAGCTGTGGCTATTATAGAGGCAGGTGATGCAGTAGCAGTTCTAACATAAACGTTGTGTCAACTTTATGATTTATGGCCCTAATTTATGGCCTGATTTATGGCTAGATTTATGGTACCTGTCAGCATTGATGGACAGGTTGACACGTCAAATATGTGTAGGGTTAAACATATGAGAGGATTTATGGGGTTTGTGGCCCCTGTCACCCTGACATTCATGTCACCAGGTTTCTGTTACCCCTGACTGACAGGACATGACGTGACAGTGGGTGTGTAAATCAAAAGATCTAAGAACAGACATTTAGGTTTGACTTTAATTAGATTTATAAGTGAATTTACAACGTTTTATCTCCCATCCGATCCCCTAGTGTTTTATGGTTGCTCTTTCCGTGGCCTTTTTTTGGTCACACCTAAAGACCCTGCCTACGCCCTGAAATGTTTTAAAAAGGATTAGAATATAGTAATTAAAACATAGAAGTCATTGTGCCCACCGTCTGTTACAATGGCTGCTGCAGGTGCTGCTACTCCAAAAACTCCTATAACCGGTAGAAGAGTAATGTGTGTTTCACCAACAATAGGCCGTGTTTTGTTTGATCAGTATGGTATATGTTAATGCAAACAGTGTGCCTATCAGCCGTCTACATCCAGCCTGGATAAGGAGTTTGTCCTTAGCAGGATTGGTGCCTAGACACCAAAGCCCAAAGCTTTGTTCTCTACCACAATATAATTGGTGTCTGATATGTTTTTAATTTGTTTGTTAATAGGAATGTGCTTTGTTTGATGTTTAGAAGACATCCAAACACGTGTCCATGTCAAACCCCTAAACAGTTCAACTCTGCCTGATCTATAGGCTAAATGTTGAAAACATCTCAGTTTTGATTGCATATGCCAGTGCTGAAATGCTTTTGCAATACTAATGCACAAATATTTTCCATGCCAATACCCAAAAACTGAAAAAGAATTAAAAAATTCACCAAGACCATTACCCATCACACATTCTATATCCTTCTGAAAAGGTGTTATGTTTGGGTACGTTCTTTCTACATCATCTGTACGTGTGTACGCTAAAACCTCTGTAGGATCACTACAACCTAATTTGTAAGCTAATAGTCTTATGTAAAAAAAAAAAAAAAAATATTCAAACCATCACTATCCAGACCATCCTCCCTATCCATTACTTCTAACAGTGAAGGTTTTTGCGAGGAGGGCTCTAACTGACAGTTAGAGAGAGTATGCTAAACGTGCTTGTTTTAATGGCTTTACAACATCCACCTCATATAGATAGGCACAGAATCATGCTTTAGACAAAGAATCAACAGTATGGGTGATTCTTTGGAACGTGGGTAATGTTTTTATACTGTACAAACTATATTTTCTATCGCCCCTACCACCAATACTGCAGCTAAACCTACCCCTCACAGAAAACTACCAGCAATTTTTATTTTATAAAGACAAAACTGTTATCATAATCATGTTGTTTACTTTTTGTTGTTAGTTAAGAAATATTTTTCATTTTAAACTAGACCGTAGATAGTATGTGTACTGCAACAGAACAAATATACACTCCACTTAAAACTTCTCAGTAAAATAATTACGCCCACAAAATTTAAACATCTTTAAATGGATAAACATATTTGTGTGTCACGAAACAAGGTGCGTTGTCTGTTGTCTTTAAATTAAACTTTTGTTTTGTTCTCTAATTTCTTTAAAAATAGCTAAATGAGCAGCATTGTTTCTTTTTTTCAGATCATTAATGCACCCTAGTGCTTTTCTCACACAAGTGGAAACACTTTGGATGTGTTTGTGACAAACAAATTTTTAATTCAGATTTTTTTTTTTTATGTATGACTAAACTTTTCTCATTTGACAGACCTACATTTCAATTTGTTTACCCGAGGTGCTTAACAACAGGGGATACATGTTGTTTTCTAATGTTCATGGAACCTATATTGGTTTAAAGCTAAAAGATTAAAGCACCAACATCTGTGATTTTCAAATTGAAAGAGATAACTATTATCATCATTTCCTTTTGGCAAACAAAACCTTTGTGAGTATTTTTGCATGTGAACACATTTGGTCAGGGATGTCTAGCATCTAAGAATCACAATGTCTTGTAAATGACATTTTTCTTACACCACTAGATTTTAGTCATATTATCAAGATTTTGTTTGTTGGAATATTTATGTTTTTTGGTGAGGACAGCTCTTTGTGAACTGTCATCATAATACAGATACATTTAAATTAAGAAATACAGTATCAGTCTTTCTCTGAGATATTTCTTTTAGTGCAACTTTGTGTCTGTCCACGATATGCAATCACATGAAGCATTAACATGAAAGCTAAGTGTTGCTGTTTTACCCAACTGAAACAAATCAAACGATTGCGATGAAAGCTGCACATTTTTTAAAGTGTAAGCATGTTAAAGTTTCCACACTCTTGTAAAGAGTAAAGATTAGTTTCATCCCTTCAACCTCTTTGTGCATTCAAAAGACCAAAACACCAAAAAGGAGAATTTAGCAAGAAAATAAATGTTTATAATGGATATAGAATTTGGAAAAACAGTTTTGGACAACTGTGAAAGTTTTTAAATGTGGATTTGTAAATTATATTTTTATTACACCATTAGATTTAGCCATCTTGTTCAGTTAGCAGATGACACAATTCACATCTCCTTGGTTTAGCTGTATTTGTTTTAAGAATCCTCTGTAAATTCATGCTAATCCATGCATGGGAAAGAGAGCAGGATGAGCAATTACCTATTAATTTAAGAAAATCATTAAACAATTGACTAAACTTTTTTATTTTTATTTTGACAAACCTCCATTTCAATTTATTTACCCGAGGTGTTTATCCAGAGAATCTTTTCAACACATCCCGCTCGACATTAAAAAAAATGAAATAATGTTTTAGAGTTACTATTGTCATCTTTGTTTCTCTACTTCTGTCATATTTGTTAGATGGACTACTCTTGTAATACAATCACATTTGGGAACTATGATGTTCCACACTTTTGTAAAGGTTATAGAAAAAATTAAAACATAATCTTTACTTAGGAATTATCTGTGCACAACACTGACTAAAAATCACTGAATTACGAAATGCAAAAGTGCAAAAGAGAATTTTAGCTGTAATGAGCACATAAGACAGAAATCCTCTCTTCTGCTCTTGTGAATTTGTGATTTGTAAATGCTATTTTCCATTAGAGATAATCGATGAGTCTGTTTCCAGTCAGTTTTTTGAATATTTTTCAGGTGATGAATTCTGTCTGATTTTGGTCAAACATGCAGTACATGTTCACAGGAATTTATGAACAACTACAACATAAAAAATAAAATGATAGTCCTTCTAGATGAGAGTGTGATATACTAAAAACTAAAAAGTGTGATATTCTTTTGGTTGTTTTTTCCAGTCGGGCTACCCACAGACACAAAGACACATAACAACCCCTACCTCAACTTGAAAATGGGGGTCTTGCTATTTTTCTGTTATGACTGTTACACTTGATACTAACCCCATCTATTAGACTTAAAGTTAGACATTAAACGTCAAGATTGCCACATAAACTATTTCCTTTGTCTGTGTCTCTAAAGATTATTCCAGTAAATAATTCACAGATGACATGCAGTTAATTCATTGAAAGGTGGATGTTTTTAGATGGTCTGCACCATCACATCGACACATTTTAGGTATTCATCTGACCAAATATATATATATATATATATATATATATATTAGTGCTGTCAAAATTAGCGCGTTAACGCATGCGATTAATTTGAAATATTTAACGCGTTAAAAAAAATTAACGCAATTAACGCGGTTGCAGTTGTTTTTTTTTTTTTATTTCCTGTTGTGGCCGACGTGTGTTCAACGTGCAAAGAAGTATGGATAAGCCCAAGTAAGGACTTTTAGACGGAAAGTTTCAGTATAAAACTCTGCCGGATGGTTCTGTGGATAAAACAAAAGTAATCTGTGCATTTTGCAAAGCCGAATTTAATTACCACAGAAGTAATTCGTCTTTGACTTATCACTTAAAAGCAAAACACCCCACCGAGACAATCTCTACAGGGCCTCGACAATGTAAATTGCAGGAGTGCGTTCGTGGTAAAATGACGAGATCTGTAAGTGATAAGGTATGCTTTGGTTGTTTGGATAGCTAAAAACTGCCGACCCATTAACGTAGTAGATGACGATGGACTGCGGGACGTAATTAGAACTGCGTCGGGAGACACCTCATACAATATGCCGTCAAGAGGAACCATCATGTCGAAAATACACACTTTGTATGACGATGAGAAGGCACGGAGGATGAACACGTTACAGCAAGCGACACACATCGCGCTCACAGGGGACCACTGGACTTCTGTGAGCAATGACAACTACTTAGGCATCACAGCGCACTTCGTTGATAAAGAATGGAAATTGCATTCATTCGCACTAACTGTGTCTAAAACTGAGGAACGACAGTACGCTGAGGCATGTGCGGATCATTTTCTCGATGTGGCAAGAGAATGGGAAATCGAGGACAAGTTAAGCACACTTGGCACTGACAGTGCTCGTAATATGGTTGCTGCCGCGAGACTACTTCCATTTGAACACCTGCCCTGCACGGCCCACATTTTGCAACGAACTGTGACGGTTTCCATTCACGGCAGTGGATTTGAAAGTGTCCTAGCAAAATGTCGCAAGATTGTTGGGCACTTTAAGCATAGTCCATCCAACGCTCACGAACTAATGGAACAGCAAGTTGCATGTGGACAGAAACACGAATCTCTGGTTCAGGACGTTACAACAAGATGGAATTCTACCCTAGAAATGATCAAGCGAATTCAGCTAAACAAATCTCCACTGACCACCACCTTGGCTCAGCAAAAGAGCAACGTTGCCATGTTGACTGCACAGGAGCTCTCTAAACTGCAAAAGCTGGAGGAACTACTTGAACCTTGCAGGTAGGTTAATATTATTTTCTCCATCTCTTGTCTGTTTTCACTATCCCCCAATCTGTGTGTGTGTGTGTGTCCGCTGTCAAGGCATGCTGCATAAAACAAAAATAAATAAAAAGTTTAGATTAGTGTAAAACAATATTAAAAAGGTGAAGAAGAAATAAATATGGTGTTGAACAATGTAATGTAAATAAAATACAATAGTGTGTGTGTGTGTGTGTGTGTGTGTGTGTGTGTGTGTGTGTGTGTGTGTAAGTGTACATGTTACATACTGGCACAAAATTAGTTTCTTTGCAATTAATACCAACATCTTGTGCTTTCCATTGCAGATATATAACTGAACTGCTGGGAGGAGAGCAGTACATCTCCTGCTCAGTGGTATTGCCAGCCTTGTGCCACTTGTTCAAAATTATGGAGTCCACAGAGGATGATCCAGCCTATGTAGTTAAATTCAAAAATGATTTTACCTCAGACCTATCTAAAAGGAAGGACAGCACTAATCTCACATGGCTGAAGATCGCTACTGCAATTGATCCAAGGTTTAAAGACCTAAAGTGTCTTCCCAAAGAAGAAAGGAATGATGTGTGGGCTTCACTAAGCAAGCTGTTAATGGCAGAGAGTCCTGAAAAACAAGAGTCTAAAGAGACAACAGACCAACAGCCACCAAAGAAGAGAAGGACCTCCGTCTTGCTGGTTTCTTCTGATTCAGAGTCAGATGAAGAGGAAGAGTCCATAGAACAGTGTCTTAACCGCTACAAAGCAGAGCCCAAAATGCACATGGAGGGTTGTCCACTACAGTGGTGGAGAAAGAGAGAAGCAACACATGCCAGGCTGGCACCAATAGCATGCAAGTATCTGTCAACCCCTGCTACAACGGTGCCTTGTGAGAGACTGTTCTCACTCTCAGGTCACATCATTCAAAAGAAAAGGGCCACATTGTCCCCTGATAATGTCAACAAACTGGTCTGTCTCAGCAACTGGCTGAATGTAAAGGAGGACTAAGCAATATTGTTTCTACTTTATAATTAATGTTCTTAACTCTCAGCAATACAACTTTACAATGAGTACAATTGTTTGTATTCATTCCTTTATTATTATTATTTTCCAATTTCCATATTTGCAATGCCTATATTTTGGATTTTTTTTTGCAGTCCACTTAGAATCCAACATGGAAATCATTTTTGTTTTTTATTGGCATTGATTGTTTTGAAATTCAAATGGCACATACCTGTGTTTTTATTTCTGTAATAAATATGGCTTTCAAGCCAACAGTTAATTTGGAGGATATTGATGGTTTATTGCAGGTATGTTGTTTACATGAGAAAATCTGTGTTACAAGTTAAACAAAAATTCCAATAAACAATCATATTTTGAATTAAAATAGTTTCTCTGTCTTGAGTTTACATTAATTATTTACATTTTACATTTACATCTCCAAAAAGTTTCAGTCTTTTAATTGCGATTAATCGCGATTAATTGCAAAAAAAAATGTGCGATTAATTAGTTAATTTTTTTTAATCGATTGACAGCACTAATATATATATATATATATATATATTAGTGGTGGGCCGTTATCGGCGTTAACGTGCTGCGTTAACGTGAAACTCTTATCGCGCGATAAAAAAAATATCGCCATTAATCTATTCTCAAATTTGGGTTGGGAGCTGGGTCTAAACTACGCAAGCTATGATGACTTTCACCTTGATAGTTTAACGCGGATGTATACCGAAGACTGTAGAATATGGTCGCGCACTTATGTCTCCTCCGCCAAAACACAGACAGGATCGCGTCGTCCTCCATTCATAAAAACCGAATCTACTATAGCGAAATGCCACGTAAATTCGTCGTTTTTTGGATTCATAAATCAAATATGGTCTGTCACTTAATTCAAATCGCGACATGGACTAGTGTATGTGAAAACTGAAATGCAAAAAGACCGTTTTAATAGGAATCCAATATGTTCCGTTTGCCTACCTGTATGTATGCATTGCGGAGACGAGCTTTTACTACACGCATACTGAAACACACGTGACGCTCCCGGTAATTTTTGGCATTTTCATCTCGCATGAACAGATAAACTCAATCTCCCAAACTGCTGTGAGTGTCACTTTTACCGTTTCATTTGAGAAAACTAGCGTCATATCATACTGTATGACACAGAAACTTCACGGCAACCTGTCAAAATAAAAGTACGGTGTAACATGTAATGGGCTGGGTAGGTGTTGACGTTAAAAAAAACACAATCTAATTGGTAGAAAAAATAATTTCATTGTTAGTTAGTTAGTAAACACAAGTACATCTAATTGAACCTAATTTATTTTCATCAACAAATTATCATAGAACAGCTTTATGAGCTTTATGATCCATTCTCAAAGACTTTAAGTCATTGTTTGGGTAGTACACATATTCTGAATGCCTTCAGCAGAATTCAAATTAGCCATTTTAATCTAGATTAATCTAGATTAATTCCAAGATTTAATCTAGATTAATCTAGATTAAAAAATTTAATCTATGCCCACCCCTAATATATATATATATATATATATATATATGTGTGTGTATATATATATATATATTTTTTTTTTCTAAATATCTAAACATGTATTTATCTTAAATATTAGTTGTTAAGTGTTTACAAAGTTGCCATGCATGACGTTTTGTTTTTATATTTTTAAGGACATTTGAAATAGTTTATTATTTTTTGCATTTTATAACACATATTTCACCAATCCTAAAGGACTAAAAAATAGGTTCAGCATCAGTCCATGTTTTAGCTGTTAGCCAGAAAATGCATGTGAACTGAGATTTCATTACAGAGATAATCTACAGAATGGAAAAACAAACTCAGTTACATTGGAGTTTTGGATACTTGTTTATGTTGAACATTGTTTGTTACATTACTGCATTGTGAAGTCAGGTACTGTATAAATCACAAAACTTTAAAAGACCAACTTTAAAACCAGACCAAACTAAATTTAGCTTCAGCCTTAGTTGTAGCAGTATGAAATTGGTTGTGTTTTTATCTTTCTTGTGTTTTACCTATCATTTTTTAACATCATCGTAATTGCATTGTTGTGTGTGTGTGTGTGTGTGTGTGTGTGTGTGTGTGTGTGTGTGATTGTAAGTTGTGTGTGACCGTCTGTTTTCAGGGATAGTAATGTTGCTTTTGCAATCTGCAAAACAGAGCTGCTGTAATGTTAGCGAGCTCTTGGTGCACCCCGGCTTCTCTTTGTTCATAAATTTCAGTATTGGAATTTGCTTAATTTAATAAAATATTGCTTTTAAACCTCATCTTCATTCGAGACTACATTACATTATTATATGATCTTTATATCAGATATAAGATATACAATTGGTTCTTAATAATTCTTTTCTGTCTACACTCCTACATTATATTCTGTCTACTGGTTTTCTTTTTATTCAATTGATAAAATGTATTTTTAAAATTACTAATTTATAAGTCACTTCACATAAAATGTCTGCAACACCATTAAAATCCAAAAACTGTACTTGGAGAAAAGGATAAAGAGTGATTCAACCTTTTATTTCAACAATATATTGTTGAATATACATTCATACATTGAAGTAGTCAAGAAAATGATCAAATTGCCGTTACAAACAGTGGTCTAGCCACAAAAGAAAATCTCTGAAGGCCAATATGTTTTTGCCAAGTATAAAATCGACAAAAGATTCAACGATTTCACATATCATGGATTCATAATGTTTTGAAACCAGCGAAACACATAATTCTGTTATACACGTAAACAGACAGAGAACTTCATCAATTCCAATTTCATCTCTACGTTCAGTCATCATACCCAGAATTTCTCTAGTGGTTACACTGATTGTCTCTTTGCTGTTGATACAGAAGTTAACACAGATGTCTGTCACATCGGGCCATGCTTCATCTTTCAGGCTTCTTGCAATTTTCATTTCGTTCTTGAGGTTTGTTATACGTTTAGTTTCTCCGTACAATCATCATTCGGATCACACTCATCGTTGATGACCGTATTCATCAGTTTGATCATTTGTTCTCTGTAATACGGTTTGAACATAGAGTCTACAATGACTTTTACACCGCACATTTTTCCTGCGGCACAGCTGCACTCTGACTGATCATCCGCAGCAGCGCCAGAACGTACTCGGTTACTAACGTAACCTCGGTTCTCTCAGAGAGGGAACGAGTACTGCGTAAGCGTAAGCTTACGCTTGGGGAAAATCCTTTCCGCGAGAGATATTGAAGCCAAAAAATTATCCTTAATTTTGTATTAATGTAAAACGCGTTGCCGCAGTGAGCAGACATAGGCGAGGCGTATTGTGTGCCTATTGGCTGCTCTGCAGCAACTGCAGCACCTATCGAGCGAGGCTTGGCGCGAAACCAGCTCCAATGAGGGCATTTTGCGCCTAATACGTCATCTCCCGCCGAAAGTGGCGTGATCCAAGCCTATAAATATCGCTCGAAGGCAGCTACACTCTGGTTTTTTCATCATAAAAGCGCCCAGAGCACGCGCTTGCACGGCAAGGTACGCAGTACTCGTTCCCTCTCTGAGAGAACCGAGGTTACGTTAGTAACCGAGTACGTTCTCTTACGAGAGGTCTCTCGTACTGCGTAAGCGTAAGCTTACGCTTGGGGACCCCATGTAAAACGCCGTGCATGCCAAGATCTGATACCATAGACCCGAGGGCGATAGCCCGGGGTTCATATAGTGCTTGAACGTGCTTGAACGTATAAGGGGATTAGGACCCTAGAAACACTGGCTCCTGGTGTATCCGGGCAGGTAAACGACCTGGATAAACTTGGAACATGGGTCTAGATATCTGTTAATATCTAGACCGATAGCAACTTGGCCTGTAGGGCGGGAACCTCCAAGTTGTAGAATCTTATGAATGTAGACGGAGAGGCCCAGCCTGCCGCCGTACAAATGTCTTGCAAGTTAATCCCACTCGACCACAGCCCACGACGAGGCCACGCCCCTCGTGGAATGTGCTCTGACACCCAGCGGGCATTGCATGCCCTTGGACTCGTACGCCAGTGCAATAGCATCCACTATCCATCTGGATAAAGTCTGTTTTGACGCAGCCATTCCTTTAGAATGCCCGTAAAACGAGACAAACAGCTGTTCTGTCTGTCTAAAAGCAGACGTGCGAGACACATAGACTCTTAGCGCTCTCACTGGACATAAGAGTCTCGCGTCAGCCTCTTCATCCACAACCGGCAGAGCAGACACTGCGATGACCTGTGCTCGAAACGGTGTGTTAATAGACTTTGGCACATATCCATGCTTGGGTTTGAGTATAACTTTAGAGTCGTTAGGTCCAAACTCCATGCATGTCGCGCCCACGGAGAGCGCGTGCAAGTCTCCTACGCGCTTCACTGAAGCGAGCGCTAGGAGGAATATAGCCTTAAGAGACAGATATTTTAATTCAGCCGCCTGTAGTGGTTCGAATGGTCCGCCCTTCATAGCGTCCAGCACCACAGAAAGGTCCCACGTTGGGACTGAAGGCGGTCTGGGTGGATTTAATCTCTTAGCTCCTCTAAGGAAGCGTATGATTAAATCGTTCCTCCCTATTGACTGACCTAGCGTTGTCCTCGAGAACGCTGCTATGGCCGCCACATAAACTTTGAGCGTGGACGGGGACCTGCCCTTGTCCAGCAGCTCTTGTAGGAAGGAAAGTACATCTGTCACTCCACAGTCTGTGGGTGAAGATCCGCGGGCTGTGCACCAGTCCGCAAATATCGACCACTTCGAGGCATAGAGCCGTCTAGTAGATGGAGCCCTAGCCTGTGTGATCGTTGATATCACTCCTGTGGGGAGTTCATCATATATTCCCTGGTGACCCATACATGAAGGGACCACAGCTCGGGGTGAGGGTGCCAAATCGCGCCGCCCGCCTGCGAGAGGAGGTCTCTCCTCACAGGTATTGGCCACGGTGCGATGCTCGTCATCTGCATCAGCGCTGGGAACCAAGGCTGGTTCCCCCAAAACGGCGCTATTAGCAGTATTGCACACCCTTCCTCCTTCACCCTCTCTATCACCTGAGGTAGGAGAGAGACTGGGGGAAAAGCATAAAGAGGACAGCGGGGCCACGCATGGGCTAGCGCGTCCTTGGCTTTGGAAAAGAATTCTAGACAATGAGCGTTGTCCTGAGATGCGAATAGATCTATCTCCGCTCTGCCGAATGTTTTCCATAATAGTTGCACCGTCTGAGGGTGCAGCGACCATTCGCCCGCCGGAACATTGTTCCTAGACAGTCTGTCTGGTCCTACATTTAGGGTTCCCCGCACGTGCGCTGCCCTCAGCGAGCGCAGGTTGCGATGAGCCCATACCAGAAGGCGTTCTGCAAGTGCATGTAGTTTTCTGGACCTGAGACCGCCCTGGCGATTTATGTAAGCCACTACCGATATGTTGTCGGAGCGGACTAATACATGACTTCCCTTCAATAAGGGAAGAAAATATGTCAGCGCATTCTCCACTGCCATCATTTCGAGGCAGTTGATATGCAGCGATTTCTCACGTTCTGACCACTGGCCGAACGACGGTCTGCCGTCTAGCAGCGCTCCCCATCCCGAGGTGGACGCGTCCGTTGACACTAGTTTCACCTTCGAGGGTCTCTCTAGAGTGACACCTGTTTGGTACCAGCCGGCTGTTCTCCACGGCATCAGGGCTGTAACGCATCTCTGATTGATCGTGAGACGGAGTCGACCGGACGCCCACGCTCGGCGCGGCACTCGCGCTCTCAGCCAGAACTGCAGTGGGCGCATGCAGAGCATCCCTAACTGTAGAACTGATGATGCTGAGGCCATAAGACCTAACACTCTTTGAAAGGTCTTGAGCGGGGCAGACTTGCTGCGGCAGAGCGCGCTCACTGCGCTCTGAACGTTCAGCGCGCGCACTGACGAAAGCTTCGCTGTCATTGCCAGCGAGTCCACTTCTATGCCCAGGAAGGAGATATTCTGGCTGGGGTTCAGCGAGCTTTTCTCCCAATTGACTTTCAAACCCAAGTTCTCGAGGTGATCGAGTAACATGGTCGTGTGTTCCCTGAGCATTGAGTGAGATTGCGCTAAAATCAGCCAATCGTCCAAATAATTCAGTATTCGCACGCCTTTCTGTCTGAGCGGGGCGAGCGCTGCGTCCATGCACTTCGTAAATGTACGGGGTGCTAGGGACAAACCGAATGGCAGGACTGTGTACTGATAAGCTTGGCCCTCGAAGGCGAATCTCAAAAATCGCCTGTGACGCGACGCTATCTGTATTTGAAAATACGCGTCTTTCAGATCCACTGACACAAACCAGTCTCCTCGGCACACTTGTGCGAGGATTTTCTTGGTTGTGAGCATTCTGAACTTTCGCTTCACTAGCGCTTTGTTCAGTTGCCTTAGATCTAGTGGTCACTTCGGCTCGTAGCAGGTGTGCTGCATCTGCCTTTATCGTGGTCTCGACGCGCGCCGTGTAACGGCGAGGGCGTCGTCGAAACTGGAGCGAATAGCCTCTCTTTATAATGTCCAGCACCCATTTTGAGACCCCTGGGAGTTTTTCCCATGCATCTATCATGTAATGCGAGGGGGTGGGTGCGAAGCGCGCTCCGATCTGTTACTAACGGAGCCGCTTCGGTGTCTGTGACATGCAAGGCTCGGGGTACGCTGACCGCGGGGACCGCTTTCTCTGTGTGTATATGTGGTTGCGTGGTAACGGCACATTTAACACACTCGATGCAGCTTTAAGCCGCGTAGACTGGGCGTCGTCCGGTTTACAGAAACCGTAAGACCTGCCTGATGTAATATGTGTGGGCACTCTGGGGTGGGCACATATACCACATGCGAAGTCGGTGAAACTGTAGCGAATAGCCTCCTTTAATAATGTCCAGCACCCATTGTGAAACCCCTGGGAGCTTTTCCCATGCATTTACCTGTAACGCAAGGGGGTAGGTGCGAAGCGCGCTCCGATCTGTCAATAACGGAGTCGCTTCGGTGCGTTGTGACGCACGAGTGACTGTGACATTCGAGGCTCGGGGTACACTGACCGCGGGGACTGCTATCTTTGTGTGTATATGTGGTTGCGTAGTAACGGGCACATTCAACACACTCAGCGCAGCCTTTAGCCGTGTAGACGGGGCGTCGTCCGGTTCGTTTTTACAGAAACCGTAAGACCTGCCTGATGTGATATGTGTGGGCACTCTGGGGTGGGCACATTTATCACATGTGAAGCGCAGCCGATTCGGGTCGACTTTATGTGCGCGGGTTTTGTATGACAGGATGTGCTCATGTGTATGTGCATGCGAGCTACACACAAAACACCTTCGGCTATGGCCGGAACACCCGAAAATACACTCCTTTGAGGATTTAATTGGGTAGCCGTGAGAACGGCTCTTGAGTGCAGACAAGCAGGCTGCAGCGCCGGCTTGATGACTGCGGATAACGCTGGAACAGCCACATTTCTTGGAGCTGAGCGAGCGAATACTTTCGGTGGGAGTCTGGCAGCCGCGGGGACTCGCGCACCGGCGTTCAACACTCCAAACAGCGTTCGCCTGCATAGAGCGAACGCACTCCTGGTTTCGTTTTTACAGAAACCGGTTGACGTGCATAATGAGGTGTCTGTGAGCACTGTGAAGCGGGCACATTTAACACTCCAAAACAACGTTCGCCTGCATAGAGCGAATGCACTGCATAGAGTTAATGCACTGTTGGTTTCGTTTTTACAGAAACCAACAGTGCATAATGTGGTGTCTGTGGGCACTGTGAAGCGGGCACATTTACCACGTGTGACGCGCAATCGATCTGAGTCGATTTTATGTGCGCTGTGCTTGTGTGTAGAGATGAGCACTGGTTAGTGGGCATTCTTACGACACATGAAACACCATCGGCCGTGGCCGGGACACCAGACAATACACTTTATTGGGGGTTTATCTGTGTAGCCGTGGGAACGACTTTTGTGTGCAGGCAAACGGGCGACGGAGCCGGTTTGTTGGCTGCAGAAAACACTGGAACAGTCACATTTCCTGGAACTGGACGAGCGAATAACTTTGGTGGGGGTCCGGCAACCGCGGGACTCGTACACCGTCGTTTTCCCAGTTGTGCTAGGACGATTTCGGAGGCTCAGGTTTCAACTCAATCCTGGGCCGCGGGCCGCGTCTGGCGGGGCGGCGGCCAGACGAGAAAAACGTCAGAAAGCGTTAACCACGGGTGCCTCTCAGCAACGGTGAGAGACCATGTTATGCAGCGCTGACGCAGGCGAAGCGCGGCGAAGCAGGTTTGACGTCTGACGGCAAGCTTTAGAGGGGAGGGCCGACTTAGCACGCCGTCCAGCGGAGGGCAGACATAAGTGGGCTGCTATCGCCTCTTCTGAGCAGCATGCGCGTTCCCGCTTTGGCGGGAAACGGAAATCCTCTTCCTCCTTCATGGCCCCCCTCGTCAGCGGCGTCGATGGAAGCGGTGGCATACAGCGGCCGCTTTACGTCCGGAACAGAGGCTGACGAGGTCGATGAAGCAGGCGGGCGAACCGGCGAGCTTTGTCGGCTGGAGGAAGGGTCCGGGGCCCGCTGGGCACAGCGCTTTTTACGGCGCGACACCGCGCGGGCGGGGGAGCAGTCTCAGTGAAGAAGGCAAGGCAAGTCCTCAGAGTCGCCATTGGGATCTGCACGAGCCGTATGAAAGCATCTTTAAAAAGACACTTTGCTCTCTTAGAGAAACAGTGTGTATCGCAGCGGCGACACACACTGTAGATTAAAAAGGATTATAAAGGATATAGGCGCCGGAAAGCGCAGCAGGAAAGCACGGAAGGTGGCGTGGCCAGCAGTTCCAATGGCTCGTCCCGCTGAGATGCTTGCAGTCGACGGCGGCTTCTTCTCCGGCTCCAGCGATGCGTGAGCTTCGCTTGAAGGATGAAAAAAAATCAGAGTGTAGCTGCCTTCGAGCGATATTTATAGGCTTGGATCACGCCACTTTCGGCGGGAGATGACGTATTAGGCGCAAAATGCCCTCATTGGAGCTGGTTTCGCGCCAAGCCTCGCTCGATAGGTGCTGCAGTTGCTGCAGAGCAGCCAATAGGCACACAATACGCCTCGCCTATGTCTGCTCACTGCGGCAACGCGTTTTACATTAATACAAAATTAAGGATAATTTTTTGGCTTCAATATCTCTCGCGGAAAGGATTTTCCCCAAGCGTAAGCTTAACGCTTACGCAGTACGAGAGACCTCTCGTAAGAGAACTACAGTTGTGCTCCATCAGGTTTTGTGTAGTCTCAGACAATCTTTTCAGAATTCAGTTTTCTCCAAGACACCGCAGTTCCCCTTCAGTCGTTTCACTACTACATTACATATGGGAACTCGCTTGAGAGACCAATCATCTCGGAGCCTTATTCAAAAGGCCAATGAAAATTGGCGAGTGGTATTTGCATGCCAAGCCACACCCCCGTACATACGGGTATATAAGATGGCGGCGTGCAACCACTCATTCAGACTTTTGCTTCAGACCCTTCATGACTCGAGCCATCACATTCCTGAGAAGAAGAGAATACTACGAGAGTTCTTCGAGTTCACGCTCTCTCCACTGGCGCGCTGCCAAGCCTAAGAGAGTGATTTCTAAAAGAGCTTCTAAAAGAGGTCTGTTCATCGACTGGTGTTCCTCTCGAGGAGAGGACCCACAGAGATGCACGATTGCAGTAGTGCTTTCCTTCCTGCAAGAGAAGTTGGAGCGCAGGCTGTCCCCTTCGACTCTCAAAGTATACGTTGCGGCTATCGCAGCGTATCACGATGCAGTAGATGGAATATCTCTAGGTAAGCACAAACTCATCGTAAGGTTCCTGAGAGGTGCGAGAAGGATTAATCCTCCGAGACCGCACCTCGTACCCTCTTGGGACCTCTCCGTCGCCCTTCTGGGCCTACGGGAGGCCCCATTTGAGCCACTTGCATCAGTTGAGCTAAAATTCCTGTCACTAAAGACAGCACTCCTGATTGCTCTGGCCTCCATCAAGAGGGTAGGGGACCTACAAGCTTTCTCTGTCGACGAAACATGCTTAGAGGTCGGGCCCGGCGATTCTCATGTCATCTTGAGATCCCGGCCCGGTTATGTGCCCAAGGTTCCCACCACGCCTTTTTGCGATCAGGTGGTGAACCTGCAAGCTCTGCCCATGGAGGAGGCAGACCCAGCTATAAAAATATTAGAGAAATATGAAGAAACAATATGAAGACAATCATGACAACACGCAGTTGCAGTATTGTGTTTTTATCAGATCAAACCATTTGGTCAGATGAATACCTAAAATGTGTCGATCTGATAGTGCAGACCATCTAAAAACATCCACCTTTCAATTTAATTATTCATCTGTGAATTATTTACTGGAATAATCTTTAGAGACATAGACAAAGGAAATAGTTTCTGTGGCAATCTTGACGTTTAATGTCTAACTCTTTTGCATTTCGTAATTCTGTGATTTTTAGTCAGTGTTGTGCACAGATAATTCCTAAGTAAAGATTATGTTTTAATTTTTTCTATAACCTTTACAAAAGTGTGGAACATCATAGATCCCAAATGTGATTGTATTACAAGAGTAGTCCATCTAACAAATATGACAGAAGTAGAGAAACAAAGATGACGATAGTAACTCTAAAACATTCTTTCATTTTTTTTAATGTCGAGCGGGATGTGTTGAAAAGATTCTCTGGATAAACACCTCGGGTAAATAAATTGAAATGGAGGTTTGTCAAAATAAAAATAAAAAAGTTTAGTCGATTGTTTAATGATTTTCTTAAATTAATAGATATGTGCTCTCTTTCCCATGCATGGATTAGCATGAACTTGCAGAGGATTCTTAAAACAAATACAGCTAAACCAACGAGATGTGAATTGTGTCATCTGCTAACTGAACAAGATGGCTAAATCTAATGGTGTAATAAAAATATAATTTACAAATCCACATTTAAAAACTTTCACAGTTGTCCAAAACTGATTTTTCCAAATTCTATATCCATTATAAACATTTATTTTCTTGCTAAATTCTCCTTTTTGGTGTTTTGGTCTCTTGAATGCACAAAAAGGTTGAAGGGATGAAACTAATCTTTACTCTTTACAAGAGTGTGGCAACTTTAACATGCTTCCACTTTAAAGAATGTGCAGCTTTCAGCGCAATCGTTTGATTTGTTTCAGTTGGGTAAAACAGCAACACTTAACTTTCATGTTAATGCTTCATGTGATTGCATATCGTGGACAGACACAAAGTTGCACTAAAATAAATATCTCAGAGAAAGACTGTTACTGTATTTCTTAATTTAAATGTATCTGTATTATGATGACAGTTCACAAAGAGCTGTCCTCACCAAAAAACATAAATATTCCAACAAACAAAATCTTGATAATATGACTAAAATCTAGTGGTGTAAGAAAAATGTCATTTACAAGACATTGTGATTCTTAGAAGCTAGACATTCCTGACAAAATGTGTTGACATGCAAAAATACTCACAAAGGTTTTAGCACTGCTATTTACAAACATAGTAGAACTGTATATTGTGTCACTTGCAAAGAAAATTCATTACTAGTTTATTAGGGCCAAAAGGAAATGATGATAATAGCTATATCTCTTTCAATTTGAAAATCACAGATGTTGGTGCTTTAATCTTTTAGCCTTAAACCAATATAGGTTCCATGAACATTAGAAAACAACATGTATCCCCTGTTGTTAAGCACCTCGGGTAAACAAATTGAAATTTAGGTCTGTCAAATGAGAAAAGTTTAGTCATACATTAAAAAAAAAAAAAAAAATCTGAATTAAAAATGTGTTTGTCACAAACACATCCAAAGTGTTTCCACTTGTGTGAGAAAAGCACTAGGGTGCATTAATGATCTGAAAAAAAAAAAAGAAACAATGCTGCTCAGTTGGCTTTTTTTAAAGAAATTAGAGAACAAAACAAAACATAACAGTTTTGTCTTTATAAAATAAAAATTGCTGGTAGTTTTCTGTGAGGGGTAGGTTTAGCTGCAGTATTGGTGGTAGGGGCGATCGAAAATATAGTTTGTACAGTATAAAAACATTGCCCACGTTCCAAAGAATCACCCATACTGTTGATTCTTTGTCTAAAGCATGATTCTGTGCCTATCTATATGAGGTGGATGTTGTAAAGCCATTAAAACAAGCACGTTTAGCATACTCTCTCTAACTGTCAGTTAGAGCCCTCCTCGCAAAAATCTTCATTGTTATAACATTTACATTTATTCAATTGGCAGACGCTTTTATCCAAAGCGACTTACAATTGGGAATACAACAAGTGATTCATCCTAAGGAGGCAGATCAACATCAAGTGCTCAAAAATACCATATATCTCAGGCATTGTTAGATGAGTGCTGGATAGAAAGGGAAGATCAAAAAAGATTTTTTTTTTTTTTTTTTTTTTTTAGTGACTCAAATAGTGTCGAAAAAAAGATGGGTTTTCAGCAGACGCTTGAAAGCTGTTAAGGAGTGTGCATTCCGGATAGGGGTGGGAAGATCATTCCACCAGACAGGAACGTTGAATGAGAATGTTCTGGAAAGTGATTTCATGCCTCTCTGTGGTGGTACAATGAGGCGTCTTTCACTAGAGGATCTCAGACTTCTGGAGGGAGTGTAGATTCGTAGTAGTGAATGGAGGTAGGCAGGAGAAGAGCCGGTGGCTGTCCTATATGCCAGCATCAGTGTCTTGAATTTGATGCGAGCTGTAACCGGTAGCCAGTGCAGTGATATGAAGAGAGGTGTGACATGGGCCTTTTTGGGCTCATTGAAGACCAGCCATGCTGCCGCATTCTGAATAATTTCTAGAGGCCTGATTGTACATGCTGGAAGACCAGCTAAAAGAGCATTGCAGTAGTCCAGCTGGAAATGACCAGGGCCTGGATGAGGAGTTGTGCAGCATGCTCTGTTAGGAAGGGCCTGATCTTTCTGATGTTGTGCAGTGCAAACCTGCAAGATCGAGCAGTTTTAGCTATGTGGTCTTTAAAAGTCAATTGGTCATCAAAGATTACTCCAAAATTTCTGGCTGAAGTCGATGGGGTAATTGTCGATGAACCTAACTGGATGGAGAAGACATGTTGTAAAGTTGGAGTGGCAGGAAAGACAAGGAGCTCGGTCTTTGCTAGAGCTGGAGACGGTGTTCCTTCATCCATGCAGAGATATCCGCCAGGCAGCCTGAGATCCGTGCAGCTACCGATGGATCATTTGGTTTGAATGAAAGATATAGCTGTGTGTCATCCGCATAGCAATGGTAGGAGAAGCCATGTGCCTGTATGATGGGGCCTAGAGATGTGGTGTATATGGAGAAGAGGAGGGGTCCAAGAACTGATCCCTGAGGAACCCCAGTGACCAGTTGATGAGTTTTGGATACCTCCCCTCCCCAGGCCACTCTGAAAGACCTACCAGAGAGGTAGGATTTGAAGTGAAGTCCCTGTGATGCCCAGCGATGAGAGGGTGGACAGGAGGATCTGATGATGTCAAAAGCTGCAGATAAGTCCAGCAAAATGAGTACTGATGATTTGGACTCAGCTTTTGCAGTCCGTAAGGCTTCAGTGACAGACAGTAACGCAGTCTCAGTTGAATGGCCACTCCTGAACCCTGACTGGTTAGCATCCAGTAGATTGTTCTGTGAGAGAAATAAAGATAGCTGGTTGAAAACAGCTCGTTCTAGTATTTTTGCTATGAATGGAAGGAGAGAGACAGGTCTATAGTTGTCTATGAAGTGAAGTGTTAAGTGTAGGTTTTTTGAGCAGTGGGGTTACCCGGGCATGCTTAAATGTAGTGGGGAAATTGCCTGTGAGAAGAGATGTGTTGATGATGTGTGTGAGCACCGGTAGGATTGTGGGAGCGATTGCTTGGAGAAGTTGTGAGGGGATAGGATCTAAAGGACATGTTGTCGGACGGCTGGAGAGGAGAAGTTTGGTTACTTCTGCCTCAGAGTGGGGACAGAAGGAGAAGAGGGGAGTTCCAGCTGTGGGTGTGGTTAATTTTAATTCCTGTATGTGTGGAGCTGAGAACTGATTACTGATAGATGCAGTTTTGTCTGTGAAGGATGTGGCGAAATCATCAGCTGTTATAGAAGTAGTGGGAGGTGGTCGAGGGGGACAGAGCAGTGAATTAAAAGTTTTGAAGAGGTTGCGTGTGTCCGGAGCATTGTTGATCTTGTTATGGAAGTATGAAGATTTGGCAGTATGGACTTGGGTAGAGAAGGATGAAAGCAGAGACCGATACCTACTCAAGTCAGATGGATCCTTAGATTTGTGCCATTTCCTCTCAGCTGCCCTAAGTTTGGAGCGCTGCTCACGAAGAACATCGGATAACCAAGGGTTTGAAGGAACAGCTTGTGCTGGCCTGGAGGAGAGAAGGCATATATCATCTAGACAAGAAGTAAGAGTGGAGCACAAGGTGTCGGTTGCTGTATTAGTATCCAAGGATGAGAAGTGGGTTGGAGAGGGAAGAGAGGAGGATACTGTGGAAGAAAAGTTGGAGGGTGAAAGAGAGCGAAGGTTTCGTCTAAAAGTAACAGTTAGAGGGGTTGGGGGTGCACAGTTAGCGAGATCAAATGTAATGAAGAAGTGGTCAGAGATGTGTAAGGGTTTGACTGATATGTTATCTGTAATACAGTTTTGTGTGTAAATGAGATCAAGTTGGTTGCCAGATTTATGAGTGTATGTAGTGCTAATGCGTTTTAGATCAAATGAAGCAAGGAGTGAATGGAAGTCAGCAGCATAGGGTTTGTCAGTGTGAATGTTGAAATCCCCAAAGACTAGAAGTGGGCTGCCATCTTCTGGAAATGAGGACAGCAGCCCGTCCAGCTCTTCTAGGAAGATGAGTTGGAGGGCGGTAAATTACCACAACATGGAGTTTGATATGAGATGTTATAGTGACTGAATGAGATTCAAATGAGTTGTAATTGCATAGAAGAGAATGGGTTGAATATTTCCAGTTGTTAGAAATGAGTAATCCTGTACCGCCTCCCCTTCCAGAGTGACGAGGAGTGTGAGAGAAGGAGAAGTTATTAGAGAGAGCGGCTGGGGTTGCTGAGTTTTCAGGACGAATCCAGGTCTCAGTCAAACCAAGGATGCTCAGGCCAGATACAGCTGACTGACAGTTCCATAGCCCAACCGTGAAAGAGAACGGTTCAGTGGAAGAGGTGATGATAGTGCGCAGGTTAGAAAGATTGCGTCGACGTGTGCGTGTGATGTTAGAGCGATTTGTGGAGAGCACCGGAATGAGTTGGAAGCACATGATAGTGGAGGACAGAAAGAAGAGTGAAATAAGGAAAGGAATACCTAAGTGCGTTATCGGTTACGTTGCTCGGTTAAGCCTCGCAGGACAAGTCGCAGGTCTTGACTCTCGTCGGTCTTCACGGGAGGAGGCTGAACGCTTCCGCTAGTATGACGCACTTAAATAGACCGTCAATAACACATACGTGATAACAGCTGGGTACGCCTCCTTGTGTGAGTCACCCCCGAAAGTAAGGCAGGCAACTGCAAATGGCTCAAATCGAAACTAAATTGCCACTGACTTCGCACTTTGAGTGTGCTCAGGAAGGGAACGATAGGGCGAACAAAAGCTTTCCCTTGGCCGTCTGCTTACTATTTTTAATTTCAATAACTGCAATCAGAACTAATAATTACAACGAAACGCTAGCAGAACCAATAAACAAGTAACTGAGTGCTTTCCAGCAGCAACTACATGTATATGGAAACGAATAAGGAAATTAATAGCAACGAACGACTGCTTTTACGCAGTCACTACATGTATATACAAACGAATAAGGAAATTAACAGCAACGAACGAGTGCTTCTTAGTACTAAATAACTGTATATAGAATGAATAAGGAAATTAACAGCAACGAACGAGTGCTTCTTAGTACTAAATAACTGTATATAGAATGAATAAGGAAATTAACAGCAATGAACGAGTGCTTTTTAGTACTAAATAAATGTATATAGAACGAATAAGGAGATTAATAGAAACGAACGAGTGCTACTCAGCAGCAACTACATGTAACAATCGCCTATTGAAAACAAAGTATTTCAGAAGAAACTTACCCGCTGTCGTTTCTGTCCGCACCTGAGGTTACTGAAGTCACTTAGAAGTAATGGTTAGGGAGGATGGTCTGGATAGTAGGGAGGATGGTCTGGATAGTGATGGTTTGAATTTTTTTTTTTTTACTTAAGACTATTAGCTTACAAATTAGGTTGTAGTGATCCTACAGAGGTGTTAGCGTACACACGTACAGATGATGTAGAAAGAACGTACCCAAACATAACACCTTTTCAAAAGGATATAGAATGTGTGATGGGTAATGGTCTTGGTGAATTTTTTAATTCTTTTTCAGTTTTTGGGTATTGGCATGGAAAATATTTGTGCATTAGTATTGCAAAAGCATTTCAGCACTGGCATATGCAATCAAAACTGAGATGTTTTCAACATTTAGCCTATAGATCAGGCAGAGTTGAACTGTTTAGGGGTTTGACATGGACACGTGTTTGGATGTCTTCTAACCATCAAACAAAGCACATTCCTATTAACAAACAAATTAAAAACATATCAGACACCAACTATATTGTGGTAGAGAACAAAGCTTTGGGCTTTGGTGTCTAGGCACCAATCCTGCTAAGGACAAACTCCTTATCCAGGCTGGATGTAGACGGGCTGATAGGCACACTGTTTGCATTAACATATACCATACTGATCAAACAAAACACGGCCTCTTGTTGGTGAAACACACATTACTCTTCTACCAGTTATAGGAGTTTTTGGAGTAGCAGCACCTGCAGCAGCCATTGTAACAGACGGTGGGCACAATGACTTCTATGTTACTATACTATATGTTACTATATTCTTATCCTTTTTAAAACATTTCAGGGTGTAGGCAGGGTCTTTAGGTGTGACCAAAAAAAAGGCCACGGAAAGAGAAACCATAAAACACCAGGGGATCGGATGGGAGATAAAACATTGTAAATTCACTTATAAATCTAATTAAAGTCAAACCTAAATGTCTGTTCTTAGATCTTTTGATTTACACACCCACTGTCACGTCATGTCCTGTCAGTCAGGGGTAACAGACCCCTGGTGACATGAATGTCAGAGTGACGGGGGCCACAAACCCCATAAATCCTCTCATATATTTAACCCTACACATATTTGACATGTGTCAACCTGTCCATCAATGCTGACAGGTATCATAAATTTAGCCATAAATCAGGCTATAAATTAGGGCCATAAATCATAAAGTTGACACAATGTTTATGTTAGAACTACTCGCCGTGCTAAATCAGAAATGCATTTAACTTTGTAAATTTGTTTGTAGATCATTTAAAGTAATAAAATGACTTGGATACAATGAAATTTAGTAGCAAACCCTAGTCTCCAAAAAAATAAAAAATAAAATAATAATAACTATGTCATAATTTATTTAAAATACATATATTTTATATTATCTATACTTCAATTTTTCCTGTCCTGTCAGCTGTTATACTGTGCTCGTAGCGCATGCTCTTCAATTGCATGCAATGTCATAGTTATGTCATCAGTTAAGTCATGAAAATACCAAAAAGGCAATTGAAGCTGCCTTAAAACTGTGCATGTATTTAATGTATGTGAGTCTCATTTAAGAAAATGTCTCTTAAATACAGTGGTTTCCCAAACTGTCCTGGAGCCCCCCAGTACTGTCTCCCTCATCTAATAAACCAGATTCAATTTGTCAGCTTATTAGTAAAGACTTTAAGAAGTGGGTCAGAAAATATAAAGGAGTTGTGAGAAAATATTAGGGGTGGGAGAAAAAATCGATGCATCGATGCATCGCGATTCTCTCTTCAACGATTCTGAATCGATTCCTAATATTTCAGAATCGATTCTGAGCTTGTTTTTTTTCTGCATATGGCACGTGTGCGCGCTAGAGACGCGGCTGGCTACAGCGCACAGAATTTGCACTGTGAGACACGTGCGCATAATGCTTGACAGTGTGCTTCCATCCGTCGTGTTTTACTTTAGATATGCGTTCATTTCTGCCGTCTGGAATGCAAGAAACTGTTGCACTGACAGACTCACGTGCGCTTTGTGTTTGTTCGTCCTAAAGCTCGATTGCGGATGCGGTTAAATGCACTTGCATTTTGGAATAGTTTCAAACGAAACTGTACATACAGTCAGTTATGTTTTCAGAGCAGGACAAAACATCTGATATATCGAAATAGATCTGTGCATCAGTGGCGTTCCGTCCATATACAGTAAGCTGCTAATGCCCTGCATACTCAGGCTGTCAGAGAGAATGCGTTCACGTGTTAAATAATATAAACATGCTTATAAATGAATCCCTTATTTGAATCTTCTGAGCAAGCAGATTCTCCGGATCTTCCTTGACTCCTCAGAATTGATGCGCATTCTGTTTTGCTGTCATGCGCGTGATTTCATTCGCGGGGTAAGCTGTCCGAGAAGCGCTCGCCCAAGCGGAAAAACGCGCTGTTGCTGCCAGATCCTGATTGCCAAAAATGTATTGCATTTTTGTATATTATATATAATATGTATATTTTCATAATTTCTCAACAATTCAAAACGTTAAAGTCCACAGAAAAAAATAGCCTATATAAAATGTATATATATTTTTAAAAATAATAATAAACAGGAAAAAGAGGAAATATTAAAATATGATTTCGTCTCTGTTTTTATTGGTGTCTAAATAATGTAAAGATATTATTATTTTTGGTATTACTGGTGGTCTTAGCACTCAGCATACCTGCTAAATAAAAGTGTCACCTCAACTATTGTCTGTAAACTTTCGGATACCTGAAGAAAACTTATTTTAAATAAGTAATTGTTTTAAAAAGTACCTTGCTTACATAATTTAAAAAATAAAGTAAAGTTGGCCCAAATTAAATTTGATATAAAACAAATATGAAAATGTAGCCATGTGCAGTACTATTGAAAACTGAGAATGTGTTCATCGTGATATTTAGTTGTTAATGAAAACAGTAATTAACTTGAATCTTGAAACCGGTGAAGATTGACACACCTACTTTTACAGAGATTCCAACTATAAACAAAAAGCATAGAAAATGCAATTTTACATGTTTTTAAAATTGTAAAGTTGTATTTGCACAGCAGAAGAATTAATTGGGGAAAAAATGTAGATCAAGAATCGTTTTGGAATCGGATCGTGACTCCCAGAATCGGAATCGGATCGGATCGTGAAGTGCCTGAAGATTCCCACCCCTAGAAAATATGATGCGTGTCAGAATGATGTCATCAAAACTGTTAATCCATAGATAGCATACTGTCTCACTGTCTCAGATAAGCTCACTGTCTTAACTTCCTAACCAAATCTTTTAGTCTTTGACATTTTCCAGTTTAAATATAATGGTTTAATCTTTGACATCATGTTTGTGGGAGTGACATCATCTGTGTAACTTCGGTTCAAATTTAATAATTCAGCCACTAAAAACCCCATAATGGTTGACCACTTATCTGAATACTGAAGTCCCCAAATGTAGTTATAATGTTCCCTATCAGTCGGTCACTCCGAGTCACGTCGGTCACAACGAATTGGGATCTCGCTTAGAGAAATCTACTTAGAGTGTAACTAAACAAGCCAATGCCCACTGGCATGCGATGACTGCATCCAGCTGCTGCTGATCACAGCGCGAGTATAAATAGGCAGCAGGTGCAGCGCATAGTCAGCTTTTTGCTTCGGAGCCGATCGCATCGAGTCTTCAAGCTAGATTTCTGAAGCTAACGAGTTCAACACTCTAATTGCTCGTGTGTTGGCAGCACGGTGCTTCAGCAGCAGTGGTCTCCTTGGTGAGTGAAAAAAGCACACATTAGGCTGCACTACCCTCCTTTTGTGTCGCTGTGGCCATCTTCATGCCTTTATAAAGACAAGGTGTTCAAACATGCCCTTACACCCATGCGCTTCTGGATGCGGTAGTTACCTAGCGCCAGGTGATGGTCACGTTCATTGCCTCACGTGTCTGGGCACTAAGCACGCTGAGGCAGCCTTCAAGGACGAGTCATGCTCTCATTGCGGGAGGATGACCGTTGCGGAGTTGCGAACCAAACTTCAGAGGAAAAGCCAGCAGATAAAACAAATGCCAGCAAATAGTGTACATTTTAAATTAACATTTGAACCTAAAATTCTAATAATTGCAGAAACATTCAGATTCCATAAGCATAAACATGCTAGAGTAGAAAGCATTTCTGAATACATAGCTGAGCTATGCAGATTGTCAGAACATTGTCAGTTCGGAGCTGGACTAGATGCATTAAGAGAAAGGCTTGTGTGTGGAATGCACAATGAAAGCACACAAAAAAGACAGAAAAAGACTTGACACTCAATCATACACTGAACATAGCAATATCCATGGAGACTGCAGCAAAAGATGCACTGGAATTGCAACAAAATCTACGGAATGTGTGGCAAATAAACTGTCACTGAAATCGGAAAGAATGCCTTTGCTTCAGAAATATGTCTTATGATGTGAATGACCTCTAGTTCAAGAACAAAGAGTGCAGAAAAATCCATAAAAAGGGGCACATTGAGAGAGTACGCAAACCGTACAAAACGTACATCCGCCACATCAAGTTACAAGTTCAGGTATGAATAATCTTTCATATCTGGAAGTGTACAATATTAAGGAGACAGATCGGAGAGTTATCTGGCTTACACTAAAAGCGTCAGGAGTTAAACTCAAAATGGAGTTTGTGCAGTGATTGGGAGGGGACATGTTCGGTTCACTTAATTTTGTCGTGGCCATGACATGTGTCACGAGAATCCTCATGTTTCTGGTCGTTTGCCTTTGTTTTGCACTGTTGGTCATTTGGTTTCTCCCTCTGTCTTCCCCCGTCTGTTTGTGATTATTTGGTTTAGTCCTGTGATTAGTCCTTGTTTGCCCATTATCTGTATCACCTGTGTTTTCCTGATTAGTTTGGCTTTATAAGTCTGTCTTTTGAGTTTTGTCTTTGTCGGTCATCAAATGTAGTATGTGTGTGGAAATCCCCTGTCTTCTTACTTTGAGAATCAAGATTAAAAGCGTCTATCAATCAAGTTTGACTTTCGTCTCGTCTCACCAGCACCGGGCTATAACAGTATGACCGACCCTGACTGCAGCGCTGAGGAACGCCTGTGGAGCCTGAGGCAGAGCGGTCGGGAGTTGGAACGGTATGTGAAGGATTTTCTTGAGCTTTATCATCGGGTGAGCTGGCCCGACGCTTCCATTGGCATTGTGTTTCTGTTGGGGTTGGATGAGGATACAATTCGTTGCGATCTCTCTGTCCATGATTTTTCTTTTGTCGAGTTAGTGAATATTATCCTCTGTTTAAATGGCTCCGGTTACGAGGTGGAGCCAATGGAGAACAACTATTCGATCCGAAATCCAACCCCCTCAGAAACACAATGCCGCGCACCGGCTCACCCAACGCCAAGTGCCTCCACATACCGGTCCAACCGTTCAGACCGCCTGCCTCGCCCTCAACATCCGGCTACCATCCAGAGCTCCATAGGCTTCCTCGGCCAAGATGGTCGACATAATGGACGATGTTGAAGAGGATTTGATTGACTGGTTTGGAGAGATTGTTCTGCCCAGCCGTCCTGAGTTCCCGCTGGTTCCGCCCAGCCGTCCTGAGTTCCCGCTGGTTCCGCCCAGCCGTCCTGAATCTCCGCCAGTCTCATCCAGTCGTCCAGAATCCCCGCTGGTTCCGCCCAGCCTTCCTGATCCTCCGCTGATCCTGTCCAGCCTTCCAGAGCGCCCTCCAGTGTCCGCGCCTCCAGAGCGCCCTCCAGTGTCCGCGCCTCCAGAGCGCCCTCGAGTGACCGCGCCGCCAGAGCGCCCTCGAGTGACCGCGCCGCCAGAGCGCCCTCCAGTGACCGCGCCGCCAGAGCGCCCGCCAGTGACCGCTCGCCCAGAGCTAACTCATTCTGTGTCTTCGCTGGAGACGCCCAGCCTTCCTGAATCTCCGCTGGGGTCGTCCAGTCGTCCAGAACCCGCTCCTCAAGAGCGCCGTCCAGAGCCTGCTCCTCAAGAGCGCCGTCCAGAGCCCGCTCCTCCAGAGAGCCGTCCAGTGCCTTCGCTGGCCCCGTCCAGCCGTCCAGAGCCTTCGCTGGCCCCGTCCAGCCGTCCAGAGCCTTCGCTGGCCCCGTCCAGCCGTCCAGAGCCTTCGCTGGTCTCGTCCAGCCGTCCAGAGTCTCAGCTGGTTCCGTCCAGCCGTCCAGAGTATCCCCCCTATGAACTGCTGAATCTCCCCAAGAAAATTTTTTGGGGGGGGGCTACATACCCCTAGTCCACGTGGCCTGGCCAAGGGCTAAGGCCAAGGCCACGGGGGCTGCCCAGTTATGGCCATACGAACTCCTGACCCGGCCATGGCCTCCTGACCCACCACGGCCATACGAACTCCTGACCCGGCCATGGTCTCCTGACACACTATGGCCATACGAACTCCTGATCCGGCCATGGCCTCCTGACCCTCTATGGTCATACAAACTCCTGTCCCGGCCATGGCCTCCTGACCCACTATGGCCATACGAACTCCTGACCCGGCCATGGCCTCCTGACCCACCATGGCCATACGAACTCCTGACCCGGCCATGGTCTCCTGACCCACTATGGCCATACGAACTCCTGATCCGGCCATGGCCTCCTGACCCACTATGGCCATACGAACTCCTGATCCGGCCATGGCCCCCTGATCCACCATGGCTGCCTGTCCCGCACTGGAGGCCTCCCCAACCCAGGAAGGTCCTGTCCCGTAGCGGCCTCCAGGGCGCCCACCCTCCCTCCCTGGTGTTTCCGTCACGGCGCGGGACGCGCCTACCGGGAGGGGGGTGTAGTGTCACGAGAATCCTCATGTTTCTGTCGTTTGCCTTTGTTTTGCACTGTTGGTCATTTGGTTTCTCCCTCTGTCTTCCCCCGTCTGTTTGTGATTATTTGGTTTAGTCCTGTGATTAGTCCTTGTTTGCCCATTATCTGTATCACCTGTGTTTTCCTGATTAGTTTGGCTTTATAAGTCTGTCTTTTGAGTTTTGTCTTTGTCGGTCATCAAATGTAGTGTGTGTGTGGAAATCCCCTGTCTTCTTACTTTGAGAATCAAGATTAAAAGCGTCTATCAATCAAGTTTGACTTTCGTCTCGTCTCACCAGCACCGGGCTATAACAACATGTTAATTCATGGGAATGTGATTTATATAGTGGCTATGAAATACTAATTTGTGGGAACGTCATAACTCATGGGAACGTCATTTTATGTCGTGGCCATGAGATGCTATGTTGAAGGAAAGACATCCATTTCTTGTGGCCACAACTTCTTATGTTGAGGGAACGATATATATATATTTTTGTGGCCACGAGTTTAATGCGTAAACAAATCTGAGTGACCATAGTAACCCGGGATTATCAGAGATGGATTTATTAATATTTTATTTTGATTTAAGAAATTATTATATTAATTATTATAGAAATTAATACATTATTAAATTATTATATTAACCATAGGCAATAAAATAGGCCTACAAGAAAACATTTTTATCCATCCCACAGTCTCGTAAATCCATTAACTAATCGTCTTTTTTCCATAATATTTGTATTATTATTATTATTATTATTATCATCCTATTATTATTGGTTATATTTTTATATTTGTTTATATTTGTTTTTTCCCTTCATTTCGATCTCTTAACGTTCTGAATGTAAGTAATTAATCATTCATGTAGTTTCATTTGTAAATAAAAACACGCTCATTTGTCATCACACACGGGCATAAATACAATCATAAAGTCAAAACTTTATTGGCGTAATTGTGTATTTTAAATTGTCCTAATACAATACACACAATCACTTTTCACTACACAAAATAATTGTTTCCTATAAATGTTTCATTCACAGTAACTGCCTTTTATAAAGCAAAACCAAGAGACACAAAATACACTAGTGCAAATTAAGAAAAAAATGCAGAACCCCTGTTTCAGAAAGAAACACTTAAAGGAATAAAAGTGAATCTGGAGTTGAAAGAAGACACTTCTCCAAAATTGTGTGACCAGCACTTCATGCAGTATAGTGTCCCCACATTGAAGACATTTTTGCATTCTTGTGTGGTGGAGAACACTTATCAAGAATTTAACCTGGTACAAGCTTACCTCCAAATAGAGATGGACGAGGAATCCAAAAGAGAGCGATAGACCAGATGTTGCAGGGTATCCTGGGAATGCAGTGTTACCTGGACGATATCATTGTAAAGGGGAAGGATGATACAGATCACCTCCCAAACTCCCAAAAAAGGTGAGTTCTTTAAGTCTCGGATTTCTTATTGTGGTCATGTGATAGACACAGATGGTCTACACAAGTCCCAGGTCAAAATCAAAGCTGTGTTAAATGCATCATATCAACAGAACATATCTCAACTCCGATGATATCTCTGACTTGTGAACTACAACCACAAATTTCTTCCAAACATCTCCACTGTTCTGCATCCTTTAAATGCACTATTGCAAACAAGGACACAGTGGAAAGTGTCAGACAGTTGTGAGCAAGCTTTCCATAACTTCTGATGTAGTGCTGAAACACTTTAATCTATCCATGCCCATCAGGCTAGAATGTGACACATCGCCAGTGTCAGGAAGAGTTACTTTTAAAAGTAATGCATTACAATTGTGTTACTCCCTAAAAAAGTAACTCATTATGTTACTTCGCTACTTTTAATGGAAAGTAATGCCATTACGGTACTTGTGCGTTACTTTTTAAATCTGGTGAGGGCTTGCTTATTTGTTTTAATAAAAAAGTTCTATTTTTGGCAAATGTAAAAGCCTATTCACACCAAACGCCTGGGGCTGAAGGAAAAGTAAATTTACGTCTTTACGGTAGAACACACTTCAGCAATAATAAAAAAAAGAAGAACAAATGTTAGTTTATCTTGATTCATTTTGATTATTACTATAGTTGAATTGGATCATTTGGACCCAGACCTTTCCACCATTAGCTCCTTTGCTTTAATAATTAATTGCTAAGCCTTACTAATGGCTTGGCAGAAAGATGACATGACAGCGAATGACAACATCTCGCTTCAACACAAAATAGACAACTTCCTTTTCATGTACAGAATTGTCACACAATCTATAACAGGCCAAACACCAGCATGATGTTTCTCGAAATGTAAGATCTCGCTTCGATCTCATCAAACCTGATGTTCGACATGATGTGGAACAATTTGTGCACATTAAAGACAGACCAACCAGAAACTTCCAACACTGAAAAAAATGATTATGGCCCCAATTAAATTAAGCATGATTCAATTTCGCTAGTTTAAATAATAAAAATTTAGTTTTTGATTTTAATTAATAAGTATTAATTGGTTTTAAGCGAATTGCATGTGTTTTAAATCCAAGCCATGTGAATTAATTAAATTCAGTTAGAAAATATTAAGTAAACTTTCTGCGCATGCGCACAAATGCACATTCTCCCTGGCGCCAAAAGGAGTTCCCTTCCGGAGGGAACTCTACGCTGCGTCCTGGTGGACACTATGGGAACTGCCTTCAGCATGACCGGCTCTGAAACAAATGTATGAAACAACGACAGTGAACTTGACACTGGCCGGCGCCAGCCTATGACATCATCATCAGGCGCCTGCTAGTATAAAAGCAGGTGCCTGAGAGCACATTACCATCTTTTTGTCTTCAGAGTCCTCTGTTCTAAACGAGTGAGTACAGCGATGCCTAGAGAAAAAACTGTTTAGGAAGTGTGCGGATCCGTGTCAGAGAAATCTGACACTTGATGACGCACACGACTCTTGTTTGGTGTGTTTAGGTGTAAGAGCACGCGCGCTCTGCTCTAGAAGAGCGGAGCGCGTTCATTGTGAGAGTTTCACTTTGAAGAAACTCCGTTCTCGTCTGGCCCTTTTCTCGAGGGAATCGGGCCATCCATCTGCCCCACGCTGCTCCGGTCCCGCCACAGCTGAGGCTGCTCGGCGGCTGAGATTGCGGGGCTCACAGGTGGAGCTGGCTGACGAGTTTGAGAGAGCGTTTAATCGCTCGCGCACGTCAGCCGGAGGCGAGAATGCGCTGCTAGCGGATAATGTGTTGTCTCTCACATCCTCCGGTTCTGCAGCGAGTGCTCTTTTGGCTTCAAGCCAGGGCGGGCAGGAGGTTGAAATGGAAAGCAAATATGAGCTCGTTTGAGCCCATGCAGCCTCCCTGCCCCGCATATGAAGAGTTGATGTCTGTTGTGGACCGCGCGGCTGCCCGCTTGTATCTGCAGTGGAAGCCCGCGAGGGATGAGGCCGCTCTCGGCAGACTAGACGAGCGGTTTCTTCCGGGCCATGACAAACCCAACTCCTGTGAGCCTCCCATTCCTTCCTGATCTGCTTAAGAGATCGAGAGGGAATGGGACAGGCCATATTCAGCCCGCATTCACAGGCATCGGCATGTGAATCATGCTGATGTCGAGGGAATGCATGGGCGCGGATATGTGACGATGTCTCTCGCTGACGGTGGCGAACTATCTCTCAGAGCGAGGGACATCGACCCTGAAGGCTCCAAAGGCACATATGCGGCAGTGGCCGGTGCTCCTCTGCACACGATGGCAGTGTTACAGAGGCGCACCAGGCTGATCTGCTGAAAAATCGGGACAGAGCCCCAGGGGTTTGCATCCCTTGCTGGTCCACGCCTCCACCTAAACACCGGGGGGAAACCAGGCCCGTCCTGGCCCAAGGGCCAGAGACGAGGCCAGGTCACCAGTGTGGGGCTACCTGCCCCTCCCTTTTCCCCTTGACTCCGGGGCTGGGCCAATGATGAGACTGAGGCTCCATCTGTTGGCCCGGTATGTGAACAGTAAAGACACTTTAATAGAATATTCAAGCGTGTATGTGTATGTTTTCTTTTGTCTACCAGCTCCGCTTGGGTGTTTACTTTTGCAGTTTAGAGCTCCTCTTGAGTTCTACTGCCACCAAGTGCCGAGTGTAGCCAGGTCTCCCCTCGTTTTATAAATGAAAACAGTGTGTAGAGACCTCCACTCGTGGAAAACCCCTTCTGGGTTAGGCGTTGTCAGGTTTTAAATAAAACCTCCGCTAAAGAGTGAGATTGGTACAGACATGATCTAACATACATATACATACGAGAATATGTAAAACCCTCTTGAGCGTTGTCAAGCTGCTTCAAGCGGAAAGAGATAAAACGCTACTGAAGCCTCCGCTCACTCAAACCCTGCTAAGAGTAATACTCTTTTGGCATGAGTGTAGTCAGGTCCCTTCCCTGTGTATTTTATATACATATATGTGAGACCTCCACTCCTAGGAGTTTGTGTGTTAGGGTGAATAGAGCGTCGTTAAGGCTCCCTCTCTGTGAGAGATGAAGCCCCCGCTCTCTTAAAAAAAAAAAAAAAGAGCCCCGCTTTGAAGTAAAAGAGTGTAGCAGGCCTAGAAGGCCTCCTCTCTGTGAAGTCCTCTATATGAGAGACATATAGAGAGAGATACTTCTTAGCGCTGAATGTAGCCAGGTCATTCTTAGACCTCCATTCATGAGAGCTTTTTACTGGGTCGAGTGTTGCTAGGCTCCCTCTTTATGAGGTATTTCTGTCAAGCCTCCACTTTCCAGAAAATGCAGGCCGAAAACACAAGGCAAGGCAGCTTGTGAACTCTTTTCGTGGACCTGTCATTATAAGCGTGAGTGTAGTCAGGCCTCCCCTCCGCGAGAGGGCGTGTATACCTAGGCCTCCACTCAATAGAGCTTCCTCAGTTGAGCATCGCCAGGCTTGTTACGTTCGAGAGAGCTTGTAACCATTAAAGCCTCCCTCACTGAAAGCTCTGCTTCCGGGTTCTGCTATCACCCGGGAATAATACAGGTGTCTTTCTCGCGAAACGCTTAGAGCACCTTCTTAAATCCACGTTGGTGGTGTTTGCTCACGCAAGTCTTTGAGCACTCTCTGAAATCCACGTGAGTGGTAAGTGCACTACTCAGGCACTTCACTAAAATCCATACTTATGGTAAGGCTCCTCCCGTAAAGGCAGGTTCCTTCTTCAAATCCCTCACAGGTTGGACCACGCAGGATAATCCTCCGTGCCCATTTTTTGAGTTGGTTCCAAAACCCTTAAGTTTTACAACTCCTTTGATAGCACAGTGTAATAGGTCTCCCCTCTGTCACAACCAACAGTACTGAGACCTTCACTCTCACAGTTATAGCAGCTGGCAGGCCCATGAGTGCCTCGCTGACTATTTTTTGGGGGAGTGCAGTCTTCCACTCACCAAAAACTAGTGTTGTAGGCTTCTCTCCTTAGAGATGTAGTCTCGGAGCCTCCACTACACGGAGCTAGATGATAAATGAGATTTTCCATTATTGGCTCTGACTGTGAGTATCTACCTCTCTTGAGCGTCGAGTGTAGTCAGGCCTCCCCTCGCCTAGAGCGTTTTACCTGAGGCCCCCACTCTGAAGAGTTTCCTAGGGAGAGCGTCGTAGGCCTCCTCTTGCTTAGAGAGTCTTTCTGCTGAAGCCTCCCCTCTCCAGAAGCTCCGCTTTCAGGCTCCGCTATCGCCTAGAGACTGCAAGTCTGGTGATCCTCGCTATGCTCAGGACACCTACTCAAAACCACATTTGTGGTGTTTGCTCACGCGAAGTCTTTGGGCATTCTCTAAAATCCATGTGAGTGGTAAGTGCACTGTTCAGGCACTTCACTAAAATCCATACTCATGGTAAGGTCCCTCCCGTAAAGGCAGGTTCCTTTCTCCCATGGACCACGCAGGGTTCCTCCGTGTCCATTCTCTGAGCTGGTTTTTCTCAAAAACCTTTTAGTTTTCCAGCTCCAATCCAGATAGCGCTGCTAGCAGGATCGAGTGTCGGGCCTCCTCAGGCCTCACTCTCCAGAAGAGCTTCAAAATGAAGGTATTTCTGTCGCACAGGCTAGTCAGCCTCGCGGATGACCTTCAAGGCTAGAGTGTAGCTAGGTCTTGAGACCTCCACTCTCAGAGTTCTTCCTTGCTAAGCACGGAGGTGTGTTAGGCTCCCTCTTTAGAAAGCCTCCACTCTCCAGACTCCACTCAGGCAGTACTGTCGTTTAGGCTGTTCAGCTTCGATGAACGCCTGCAGTGTTGAAGTGTAGTAGGTCTTGGGACCTCCACTCTTAGAGTCCTTCTGCTGCTCGCAGAACATTGCCAGCCTCTCTCAGAGTCCTTCGTTGCCTCCAGAGACACACTAGAATTAGGCGGTCCGACTGCACAGGCTATTCAGCCTCGCGGACCAGCTCTGGTGTTGGGTGTAGATAGGTCACGGACCTCCATCCTTAGAGTCGTCCTCTGCTGGGTGCAGAGTGGTACCAGGCTTCTTTCTTACCAAAGCCGCCACTTTGCAGAAACTCCACTTAGGTAGTTCTGCTGCACAGGCTATTCAGCCTCACTGACTACCCTCAGTGTTGAAAGTGGAGTGGGTCACGAGACCCCCGCTTTTAGAGTTTTCCTTTGCAAGACGCAGAGTGTTTTTCTGGCTTCCTTGAAGCAGTCACTCCTCTTAACTCCCTGCAGGTAGTTCTGCTGCACAGGCTATTCAGCCTCACTGACTACCCCCAGGTTTTGAGTGTAGAGGCGCCACGGCACCTCCATTCTTAGAGTTGCACCCTGGAAGGCACAGAGCGTTGCCAGGCTTCCTTTCGGCGAAGCCTCCACTCCTCGGGAAATCTCCACTTAGACAGGCCTGCCGCACAGGCTATTCAGCCTCACAGGCCGTCGTCAGTGTCAAGTGTAGTTAGGTCATGGGACCTCCACTCCGTAGATTCCCTCTGAGCAGAAGCTCCACTCGGGTAGTTCGGGTTGCATAGGCTGTGCAGCCTCACTGAATACCCCCAGTGTCGAGTATAGGCTTTTCCTCCGGGCGTGAGTGTAGCCAGGTCTCCCCTCACTGAAGGGCTAGTGAGACCTCCACTCCTAAGAGCTGGTGGACTGAACGTTGTCAGGTTTCCTCTCTTTCTAGAGAGTCTTCTGTGAAGCCTCCGTTCTCCAGAAGCTCCGCCTCCAGTACTTTTAAGCGTGAGTGTAGCCAGGTCTCCCCTCACTGCAGGGCTATTTGAGACCTCCACTCCTAAGAGCTAGTGGATGGAATGTTGTCAGGTTTCCTCTCTTTTCAGAGAGTCTTTTATGAAGCCTCCATTCTCCAGAAGCTCCGCTTCCAGTACTTCTAGGCGTGAGTGTAGCCAGGTCTCCCCTCACGGCAGGGTTATTTGAGACCTCCACTCCTAAAGAGCTAGAGGATTGAATGTGGTCAGGTTCCCTCTCCTTTTTGGAGAGTCTTCTGTGAAGCCTCCGTTCTCCAGAAGCTCCGCCTCCAGTACTTCTGAGCGTGAGTGTAGCCAGGTCTCCCCTCACTGCAGGGCTATTTGAGACCTCCACTCCTAAGAGTTAGTGGATGGAATGTTGTCAGGTTTCCTCTCTTTTCAGAGAGTCTTTTATGAAGCCTCCGTTCTCCAGAAGCTCCGCTTCCAGTACTTTTAAGCGTGAGTGTAGCCAGGTCTCCCCTCACTGCAGGGCTATTTGAGACCTCCACTCCTAAGAGCTAGTGGATGGAATGTTGTCAGGTTTCCTCTCTTTTCAGAGAGTCTTTTATGAAGCCTCCATTCTCCAGAAGCTCCGCTTCCAGTACTTCTAGGCGTGAGTGTAGCCAGGTCTCCCCTCACGGCAGGGTTATTTGAGACCTCCACTCCTAAAGAGCTAGAGGGCTGAACGTTGTCAGGTTTCCTCTCTTTTTAGAGAGTCTTCTGTGAAGCCTCCGTTCTCCAGAGGCTCCGCCTCCAGTACTTCTAGGCGTGAGTGTAGCCAGGTCTCCCCTCACGGCAGGGTTATTTGAGACCTCCACTCCTAAGAGCTAGTGGATGGAATGTTGTCAGGTTTCCTCTCTTTCAGAGAGTCTTTTATGAAGCCTCCATTCTCCAGAAGCTCCGCTTCCCCATCTATACCTGTAGCACTGAATGTTGTCAGGTCCCTAGAGCAGGCGTCCGCCCTGCCGAGACATCCATTCCCTAAACTCCGCCCCTTATGGTCAGGGCGTTTATGAGCTCCTTCACTTAGAGAGCTAAGTGTAGTAGGCTTCCTCTAGGCCTCCACGCTTGAGAGTTGCGTGCACAGGTAGCCGGGCTAGCCGTGGCAGGTCACTGGGCCCCAGCGACTCTCGCTGATGCAGGGGTGATTTCCTTCTTGACTCCTCATTCAGTCAGTTTGATCACCTATCCCTCGGCATGGCGGTGTTGGTATAATCGTTCCCATAGTGTCCACCAGGACGCAGCGTAGAGTTCCCTCCGGAAGGGAACGTCTCAGGTTACGTAGGTAACCCTAGTTCCCTGAGGACAGGGAACGAGACGCTGCGTCTCGTGGCCATGCCTCGGGCCCTGCACATACCTCCGTCAGACAAAAAGATGGTAATGTGCTCTCAGGCACCTGCTTTTATACTAGCAGGCGCCTGATGATGATGTCATAGGCTGGCGCCGGCCAGTGTCAAGTTCACTGTCGTTGTTTCATACATTTGTTTCAGAACCGGTCATGCTGAAGGCAGTTCCCATAGTGTCCACCAGGACGCAGCGTCTCGTTCCCTGTCCTCAGGGAACTAGGGTTACCTACGTAACCTGAGACGTTTCCAGTCACGACTCAGTCAGGTTCACGGTGGGAACTTTTCATTCCGGACCCGGAGTTTTCATCATTCGGTCGATTTACACGGTGAGTAATATTTATGTGAGTAATAATGTAGTGTAGCACTGTTTATTACAGTAAATAGTTTGTTCGCTGTATAAATAATATCTGCAAAATGAGTCTTTGGGAGAAATTCCACAGCGACCAACGGACGGTCACATATAACTTACACAAATAACACAAATAATACTTTTTTATGTGACAGAATGTACTTTTAAGATATTTTTGTATGAAAATGTAGTTGTATAAGCCTAAAATACGCCGTTTATTTGAAAGGATAGCATCTATTTAAATGCTTAAGCGCTTTCGGAGATGCTCAGGCCGGTAACGTTATTGGTGTTCCCGCCTAGTTAACGTTACCACAGCCAGTCCTTCGGGAATCTGCCGGCTTCTAATGTGGTTAAACATGACATATAACGTTAACGTTAAATCCTTTTGGACGGGTCATCTTTAATGTCCTAACTTGTTTGTTCAAGAGCAGTTTGTTTTGGCTGAAGGTAAGGTAGTGCTTGCGTGATACCGAAAAAAATTATTAACTTCTGTGGCAACTATTGCATTTAAAGCAATGATGGGCAGATCGTATCCTTAACTGCGTGTTTGTACTGTAGAATTGTTTCCACAGACTCAAACTTTATTTGTGGTGTTACGTTAGATGTGTTTCGTTCATACTGGACACCATCACAACTCCAAATAACTATGCCTTGTAAATTAATAGAAAGTTCCGGGAAATCAAAAATATGGACGAAGGCATGAAGTTATGAGGGGAATTTCCAGTTAGTTCCTATCAGTAAATCTCACAATATAACATTGGATTTCTGAATGTTTTTAGTGTTCACAATTGTAATCATGTGAACATGCCCCTTTTTGCTAGCTTTAATGGTGCAGCATGTAAACTGTTTTAAACTAGCAATAATAATTATTGTGTTTTTACTTTCATTTGAGGGACTCTCTGCATGTTCCTGTGACTAGGACACATACCATTTCCTTGATGCCAAAGGAAGTTTCCAGGTTCGCCACTTTCCTGAAGTTGTATTATTCCAGCAATATGCACAGTAAGTATTTTTAGTATTAAAGCATTTTACAATAAACAGTTGACTTTAATGAAATATATCATATAATGTAATATGTTATGTTCCACAGATCACTGCTGTTTTCCAGAAAGGAGGTCTTACTGGGAGGAAAATGGTCAAATATTTCGGCATTTTACAGGAGGTATGTATTCATTTATCAAGTGTCTTTTCCTTTCCCATATGTATTATTATTTAACACAGTGATGTCAAATACAGTGTCCAGACAAAAATGTCTCTGCTTGAATTTAAATTCTACTTAAATTTCAAATACTAAAAGGGTTATAGTTGCTCAAAAAATGAAAATTCTGTCGTTAATTACTCACCCTCATGTCTTTCCAAACCCAGAAGACATTAGTTTATCTTCAGAACCAAAAAAAATTAAAACATTTTTTTAATGAAATCTGAGAGGTTTCTGGACTTGCATAGGCAACAATATAACTGGCCCAAAAACGTAGGACATAAGTGTAACCATTATGTGGTTCAACCGTATCTTTACAGAGCTAAAGAATAATTTTAATGTGCAAAGAAAACAAAAATAACTTTATTCAACAATTCTTCTTCCTGCCTCCATTGTCAAGACTACAATGACATATGCGTGTGTTTTTCTTTGCTTATAAACATGGTTCAGCCCATGCATGTTCATGTCAGCAACACCAAACACTTGTGTCATGGTACTCTCATGAATGGCAGACGGTGGCGCGGAGGAGTCTGTATTTTTGTTTTCTTTGCGCACAAGTATTCTCGTAGCTTCATGAAATTACTGTTGAACCACTGATGTCACATGGACTATTTTACCAATATCTTTAATGTGTTTCTTGGCCTAAGAACATTTCAGTTGAGTTGCGTTGCTGTCTATGCAGGGTTAGAAAGCTCACAGATCTCATTAAAAATATCTGAATTTGTGTTCCATTTGCAGATTAGGAACGACATGTGGGAGATATACAAATAGATTTGTCAGTTTTCTTTCTCATCTGCTTCCTTTCACTTTAACTTAAAAAAAACAGCTGTTTATGATGACATACTGATGTGTTTTTGTGCATATTGGCTGGTAAATATCAGTTGATACCCAACCCTACTAATAACAGTTTCTTTTTATTTAAATATAGGACAGTCAAAGAGATGACTCCTTGAAAGACCCACAACACATCACCATGGGCATACCTGTAAAATCCAGTACAAATTGCAGTTTGTTGCATGACATATGAACAGTTTTAGCACTATTGTTTTATTCACTATTGAAAAAATACAATATACTGTTTAATCACTATATACTGTTGCCTGTTTCCACATATTTTTTATTAATTTTGCAATTCCAAGTCCGCACTCAACAATGTGGCCTCTTTCACCTGTGAATTTTTGTTAATTTTTATTTTGTGAATGTGCAACGTTAAGTAAGCACTTGTCTTCCAAACACTTGTTGTATATACAAAGAAACTGTTACTGAATTTACATTTGATGACATTAAAAATAAATTCAAAACATTAAACTTGTTGTGTGTATTTGCAAAGCCATTTAAGAACCTCTCCTTAAGAAAAGGATTTTTTTTAAGGTAAGTGATTAAAACAATTTTGAAATTTAGTCAACAAAATGTGATTATTTAAATGTAGCTAAAATAAATTGATTGCAACCACTTACCTTAAAAAATTTGAGTAAATTCAATGAATATTTTTTCTTCAGAAACAATTAAATAAATTAAGAGGAAGTAGCATATTTAAATTGGGCTGAAATTACTATTTTTTTTAATACTAAGTTAACTAAATAAAATTGTTTAAATCCAAATAAATGTGTTTGTTTAAATTTAGATCAAATCAATTGATTGCAACCACTTACCTTAAAAAAATTTAGTAAATTCAATGAATCATTTTTTTCAGTGAAGTAGGACAAAAAGTCTAAGCACGGGACTACAGACTGGAAAAGTGGCAGCCAAGTACCAGCAATTGGACTATTGATGTACACAGTACAGGTTGGAGATAACACATGGAGACATGCAAATCAGCTGGTGGATTGTCAGACAAAATCCTCACCATTATCTATCCCTGATTCAAATAAAATTAAAATAATAAGGACTATGATGCTGCTGAGACTGCCTCTCCTACCCTAGATGTGACTAGTTGCACCTAAAGGTTCACAGAGACGTTATCCTGAGAGATATAGAAAACCTCCGTAAAAGCTTGATTTGTAGCTTTTTTGTAGTTAGCAACAACGTTTCAGGTTAACTGTGAATGTTATACAGTAAATTTAGTTATGTATTTCTGATTAATCTGGGGGGGAAGGGAAATGTAATGTTGCACAGCAGACATTCATCTGCCAGCATACACAACAGTTTTGAAATTGGAATATGATAATCTTTTAAAACACTTCAAATGTTTTTTTGATCAAGAGACCAAGACATGATGGTTTTAAGATAATGATGGTTCACATTTACTGAGCAAAATAAGATTTGTAATTCTGCACACAAAAGCCTTACAGTCAAAGCAAACTGTTAATAATACTCTATTCTATATAGAACTCTTTGGAACCAGACAGTTTCAGAATGAAATGCAAATGGCCTGTCATACCTGGATTGAGGTGCAGCGTCTCATTGTTGCAGAAGTCTGTAAAGCAGCAGTTGCGTTTGGAGACGTTTCTGGAGCTATAGCAGAACACCTGACCCTTGAGCTCTGATGGGGACAGGCAAGACTTCACTGCCTCCTCCTTCCCATTTATGAGCATTACTGAGTTCCAACATGCTCCTTCTGCCTCCGTCTCACAGGTGTGGTTTACACACAAGTGACACACACACTTTAAGGCTGAAAAAAAAAAGATTAACAGACTGATATTAGGCAAAATTAAGTTCCTTAGACACAGTAAAGGCAATTACATTTAAACCATGGTTGAATAAAATGAATGTATTTTATTTCCACCAGTGAAACAATACATCATTAATACCATGTGATGTGCCATGTCTAATTACATTCCTGAATTTTAAAGTAAGTGAAAGAAGACAGAAATTTAATAAATAAAATATTTAGCATCATGAATTATATATAAACATGCTAAAAAAATAAATGGTAACACTTTTGTTTGATGGTCCCTTTTGAACATTTTGTTGACTATAAATAACTTTGCACCTACATGTCTACAAACTCTCATTAGAGTATTAGTAGACTGTCTGCTTAATATCTGCTAACTCATTGTGATGGTCTCCCAACTGACATTCTACTGACTAGTGTTGGGCGATATGCACAATTTTCATATCGTCCTATCGTCAGCCTGTGAGATCGCCGATACACGATACTATCGTGCTAATTTATTTAATGATATGTAAATATGTCAATATGTAATAAATTCCTTATTCGTTTTATAAGGGTAGTGCATGTGACTTAAGTTGTGCATGTACAGAGCGCTGACGGTAGTTCTGTTGGATAGGTTTAAGTTTACTTTCGGTTTCATTCTCTGCTATCTTCAGGGAGCGGTAAATGTGTGCGCGTGAATGTAAATGAATGTATTTTTCTTTACCCGTCATATTGCGATAATGTTACCGCTGTATGTCTGATCTTTGTCATCAGTTCATGTTATAGTTCAGTTAATATTGATTGTGGAGAAAAGGTGCCGTGTAATTCACGTGCGTATGTTTAGCGCCATTTTATCGCATCGTGATTGTAGTTTACGCATACAGATGTTACTGAGGTGAATGTTTATGTTTACTATATACAGACGGATTCTCATATATCGTATTTAATTCAGCCTAAACCACATTTTACTACCTCTGTTATCCTAATGACTGTCTACACTTAATCGATGTACACTGTATGATGAATAAATCTCTTACCCATTTTCACTGCACCTTTATACCGCGGCAAGTTTCTGAGGCATCCTAGAACCGACTCTCCGCGCTGCATCGCTAAAGTTAGGTGCCTTTTTGACGCATAATAATAATAATAATAATAATAATAATCGTCTTACTATCGTCAAAGGCATCAGCAACAGGCGATATCTCTGACTATCGTCGATACACGATATATTGTCTATCGGCACAACCCTACTACTGACTATAAGTAACTTTGAAAGCATGTCGACTTAACTCTAACCCTAACCCTACCAGTTTACTAATACTCTACTAACATTCTAATGAGACCGCTCACCCCCCTTTTAGAAAAGCTATGGTGACACAGGACAGACAGCAGAGAGCAATGAGGGTTATTTACTAACGTAAAATAAGAAATTATATATACTCAATTATTCAATAAAACGATGTTATTGCGAATATTACTGTTACTTGTTCATCATTGTGTCAGTGTTTTTTCGCAAGAATAACATAGTAATAAAACGCGCTCTGTAAAGCAGTTTGTCCGTGATGATGCACTGGAAGCATCACTGTGCAGAGTGATCAGTACAGACACCATATATCGACTACATCCTCCCCTGTTTCTTAATTCTGGATCCATACTCCACAGATCACTAAGGATCACAGGATGCTAAGCCCTTCCTTCTGCCTACATCCAAGCTACCTCAGAGATTGCGTGAGAGCAATGCAGAGCCATTAAAGGCCTTTCCACACTGAGCATGAGGCGAAATGCTGACGAATTGTGCTTTCACACTGAGCGCAAAACGGATATTCGCCTTCTGCTAATTTACGTGGTGTCGACCAACAATGCATTTTCCCTCAGATACGTATCTTGTATATGGATTTAACATCGTCCATTGAGTGCTTGTAATAACTTCTGATTGTGATCTGCAGTTTATTTTGATTCTATGATATGACATGCACTCTTTGAATGTTTAATAACGCCACACTGCTTATTATCATACACATCCTTTATTGTTATAAAAATACCATGATCTGCATACAAAACAAATACAGAAAATATAACATACATATATATATATATATAAATATATTGTGGCGGGAGGGGCAAACTAAAGACACAGTGGGTGTGGCGTCAGGCCTCGGAGAGGCTTTTATTAAACAGAAAAATGAAAGGGAAGTGTCCAAAAGGGAAATAAAGTGTCCAAATAAAAGGGGGATCTGGTGTCCTCGAGTGCTGGGGTTTCGTGAAGGATGGGCAGTGTCCGATAGGGAAGGGTCCAGGTAAGGGGCGGAGTCCGGCGGCCGCACGCGCTCCTTGCGCTGGACCGGGGTGCTAGGGGCGGCGGCATCTCTTGCGGCTTCGTCCCTCTCGAGCTGTCCGGAACTTCCAGCGGGGAATACGGCCCGGCATCCTGGCCCGTCGGCCGTCTCTGGTGCGGTCTTTAACCGGACCGCGGGTCCGGCGGCTCGTCCTCTTGGCGGCGCGGGATTCCCTCTTCACCCCTTCCTGGACCCGCGAGGACACCAGCATGCATGCACGGGGGAGAGACCGGTCTCCTGAGGAGAGGCACGCTCGGGATTTAAACAGCGGCGGTGATGAGGCTTCATTTCCTTCACGTGTCCTCATCACACGCCGCCAGCCCGAGCCGATTACTCGCCCCTCCTCTCCCCTACACACCCACTCCCGTCGGGAGCCTGGAGAAGGGCGGCGAATAAGGGACGGGGTGGCGATGATAAAAGGGGGGAGGCAGCCGACTCGTCACAATATATATATATATATATATAACATAATCATATGTCTGTTTGCTTTTATATTTCATGTGTAGAACAGTAGTTTCAATGATTTTTTTTATAGGCTAGGGGAGAGTGAACACGCTCTGACTCATATAACACTCATGCACATGGAAGAAAACGCACAGTGTTCTCCTCCAGATCACATAATTCAGTAGAGAATTAATAGAAATTATATTAAGAACATGTGAGAATAACCATCTGTTCTCAGATGTGATGATAACAAGAGCGCATCCTCTTCTCTCTCTGAATACTTTTCTCCTGTGTTTGTTTACACTGTTTTTTTTTAAACAGCACCACCACTCTTGTCCTTTTGTGCAACAGCAGCTGCTCCGGGCACACAATGTAATGCTCACATCTTATTGGACGGCCGTGTTTTCGCTTTGCGAAACTAAAAAGATTCATCGGACTGGTTGTTAAAAAACCATTCGCTTTTTCGATGCGCGGATGTTCACGGTCTATGTGGAAGCATCCATAGGAATCTGTTGTTTTATTCCTGCGCGTCATCGCTTGCGATATTTTGTTTCGCTTTTTCGCATTTAGTGTGGAAAGGCCTTAAGACCAGCATTTAGCAGCTTGAGATGACATTACAGCAGACAGAGGACAGCAGGAGTTAATTGAGAGTCCAAATGTCGGCCAATGAGATGTGAAAGTCTTCCGGATGCTCACTAGTAAGTATGCTTCAGCAACTGGACAATAAAGGCTACATGGAGCTAGAGTGAAGCTCCTCTGTGTCAAGACTCTGATGTAAGCTGCTACACAAAGAGTAGTTTTCCTCCAAGTACTGCAAGATGCTTTAGTGACCTTCATGATGTCGCCAGCATCCAAACTCAAGAACTCATATAGTCACAGAGTCTATAACTGCTGCAGACTGAAGCTGTCCAACCACTTTTTCTTTTACAGGGTAGGATTATCCACACCTTATTACCCCATAAGGCCAGTTCATCTAGGCCTGCCTAACAGACCTGCCCTCATCAAGACTTGCCTAAATTAAACCACTAAGTCCAACCAAAGATATTACGCATCACCTTTCCAGCCAGCAGTCTCTTTACAGCTACTTCAGGCTCATATACTGACCTGTAAAGACAAGTTGAGAGATTGCAACTAGATGTGCTCCCTTACTGCCTGTTTGAAGCAAGACCATGAGGCCATTTTACTGCTCAAATCCAAGACTACTATAGTTACCATAGATGGAAAAGCCAGATATGCCACACCCTTGTTATGAGTGAAACATGACTCTCCAAGCACCCTCATTAGATACCTCTGTGCCTTGTCTCAGAGGAATAGAGCTGTGGTTAGCCAGAGATCCACAAGCAGCAGCCTACCAGGCCTGAGATGAGCAAGTTAAAGAAGGCAGGATATGCACAAGAGATACCTTCTGACCAAGTGGTTCAATCAGTCTTCAACTTCATTCCAACACGAAGGAAAGAATCAACCAGTTGCTACTTTCTGGTCCCACGATAGGCCCATATCTGATGTTTGTCCTCCTGAGGTTTCATGAACATACTTTAATGTGTGTATTGACATTAGAGCAGTGCTTCTCAATCCGCGGCCCAACGTGAATCCAAATGAGGCCCTCAATGCTGACTACAATTAAAAAATAACTTCCAGTTCTACAATTAATTTTAGTTTATAATTTAAGTTCTAAGAAGAAATGGTGATTAAGCATCAGGATAAGGCAAGTGTACAAAGTGCTCTAAGAAAGAAACTCCAATTGAGTAAAAGAGTTGCGATTCCAGTTTGTTCAGTTTGTTACTACAAAAAACAAATTTGTAATTCCTGGACATTATATGTCCATGTACTATTATACTCTCTGGAAAAAAATCAGTAATCTCTATGCACATGGGAGAACTCAATGTTTGGCAACAACGCACACATCAACCAGAGGGAGAGCAAGAGTGCGCCTATCAATGTGCTTCATTCAGCAGTGCTGCACTTGCTCAAGACGAATGTCTCCAAAGAATTGTGTTTTTGGTTGTGAGCTTGTTTGGCTTCCCAAAAAACCCAGTGTTATGTGAACAGTGGATGTAGTTTGTTTTTCCAGGCAGCAATTAAGTTTGGCAATTGTTTTTCATTGTTCCTGTCATTTCGGTGACAAATGCTTTTTTTGCTCGAATGCTCGACTAACAGTTTAAGGACAGACAGTCCTTAAACTGTTAGTCGACTGATGAAATCATGGAGCTACTGACCATCATGATAGTGGACACAGACAGCGGACAGACCCCTAACCCCGACTTGCGGGGAGGAACATCCGTCCTTAAAAAGGGCAACGCTCTGAAGGGACCCTTTAGTGTAAAGGGGAGCATACTAAACCCAGTCCACATGGATGCCTACTAGGAGAAAGGTGGTGCTCAGAAATTACCCTTCCTTAGAAGGGGAGCATACTCATCCCACTAGGAGCCGTGCTCTAAAATGGGACCCTTCGCAAAGAGGAGCAAACATGTTCGAATCAGGAAGCCTGAGAGGAGGTAGTGACCATTTCTTCCCTTTGTCAAAAGGAGAAATTCGCCATGCGGCAGTGGCGCTGCTTTGAAGGAACCTTGAATAAGGTGAGCTGCCAGCAGCCTGAAAAGACTTCTACGTAAGAAGTCCTTGATTCTAGCAACCAAACTCATCTCAAGGCCCTGAAGAGGGAGAGCTCCTAGCTAGACATGAGGCCTGAGGGGGAGTTTCTACTCAGCCCGGAAGTCAGGCACAGACAGGCTCCTAACCCTGATTAACAGAGAGGAAAACCTGCCTGCCAGGAGGCAGCACTCTGATTTAATCCCTCCTCAGAGGGGGAGTTTACTTCTCCTGCCAGGAGCAGTGCTCTTAAGTGGAACCCTTCTCAAAAAAGGGGAGCAATCATGCTTGACTCAGGAAACCTGGTGACAGACTCTACCAGACAAAAGGGGAATCTTGCCATACGACAGTGGTGCTACTTGAAGAACCTTGAATTAAGGTGAGCTGCTGCTGTCGATGAGACTTCTGTGTCAGAAGTCCTGTCTCTAGCATAGCAAGGGTAGGTTCCAAGCCCTGAGGACAGGGAGGAATACAACAACCCACCAGAGGGTGGTGCTCTGAGAGGACCCTTTCTGCAGAAAGGGGAGCTACCAAAGTCACCTCAAGGCCCTGAGAAGGGAGAGCTCCAGGTTAGTCATGAGGACAGACTCCAAACCCTGAAGGCCAGGGAGGAACGCCCGTCCCAACGAGGGGGCGCTCATTGGGGACCCTTTCCTCAGAAAGGGGAGAGCCCAGCTCGTGTGTGAGGCCTGAAGAGTGAGAATCAGCCTGGACAAGAAGGACAGGCCCTTAACCCAGATGAACCGGGAGGTAAACCTGGCTCTGTCAGCGAGAAACGGTACTCTGAATAAACCCTTTCTGCGGAAAGGGGAGTACTACCTCGGTTGAACCGACCCTGCCCTCGGGCTAACAGGGGGATCGACAGACCCCAGTCTAGGTGGACTTATGTTCCTGTCTCAATGGGACATAAATTCCCCGGAGCAGGAACTTATAAGGACAGACCCCTAACCCTGAAGGCCAGGGAGGAACGCCCATCCAGCCGAGGGGGCGCTCATTAGGGACCCTTTCCTCGGAAAGGGGAGAGCCCAGCTTGTGTGTGAGCCTGAAGAGTGAGAATCAGCCTGGACAAGGCTCCTAACCCAGATGAACCGGGAGGAAAAAACCTGGCTTTGTCAGCGAGAAGCGGTACTCTGAATAAACCCTTTCCGCGGAAAGTGGAGTACTACTTCAGTCGAACCGCCCCTGCCCTCGGGCTAACAGGGGGATCGACAGAGCAGGAACTGGAGAACTGAGAAATTGCTCCTTGGAGACAAAACTCAGGAGGTGCTGGAAAGATAAGATCACTCCAGGATCTAAAGTCCACAGAGAGGGTCTGGAAGAGGGATTCTCATTCAGGCCTGCAAAGGACAACGTTAAACATGCCAAGGGCAATCCTAAGAAAGAAACTTAGGGAGCTTACCTTGGAGAGGACATAAGTCCTATGTCTAACATATGCTGAGAGGGTGGTTTACTGCACGACCTGTGGTGTGGAGAGGACGAACACTGCCGTAACCATAATCCGTAGGATCAGAGGGGGAGCATCCGCCGAGAGCTCGTCATGTTTCTCTCTGAGAAGCAAAAACACAACACACAGGCCTGAGACAGTATTAAGTTCCTTTTCTTTATTAAAAGAAAAAATGGATCGTACTCACCCATAAGTGACCTGCATTTAACTCAAACTTAAACAAAACCTGTTTAAGGAGTTCAAATCCGGACCATAGGAAATGGAGGTTCTTATGGGACATAAGAACCGCTACGTGCAGGGAGCTCGTGTTGTTAGGGCTCGGACCTGGGCCTTCATGGAATGAAGGACTAAAGGCAGTGATCTACCTAGTCCATAGTCACATAAATCCAGAAAGGCCAATGAGCCTGGGAAAACTAATAGATCAGTGAAAGACCTCTGGTTAGTCCTCCTAAAAGCAGCCCAAACCAGCAGAGTGGGCTGTCTACTTAAACCCTAGCAGGGGAGACAGCACCATCTAGGCAAGAGCTTAAAGAGAACTGCTCAAAAACCCCCCAAAGGGGAGTAATCAATAAGCCAACACACAGACATCCGCAGATATCTGTATGTGTAGGAAGGACCACCAGAGGTAAAAAACTGACCGAAAGCCTCCAGACCCTAAAGGGGGAAGAATTAACACACAGCTAGCCTCAGACAGCTGTAGTTAATAAGACTGTTCTGCCATAATCATGGTCGAACTAGTCTAGGAAAATCTCCCCCTTTATATATATATATATATGTATTATTATTATTTTTTTTTTGGCTGTAAATTAACTCCACAATCGCGAAGCGCAGCACATATTCGGCTAAACATACTCCGCCCAGGCGCCAAATTCCCTCAGGAATAAAACAAGCAAGGAGCCGCTGGCGACGCCGCGAATGCGTCTGTTAATGCCGCGAGAGGCAAAAATGCCACTCATGCAAAATGAGGAACAGAGAAACTCACTTCCCTCCTTTGCGAATGCGTTTTCGCGATAAGCCCATTAGTTCCCTCGGGAGCTGGACGTGCTGTAATTTACCACACCCACGTAGCAGAGAGTCGTTGCAAGTGGATATGAGAGCGTGCCTCTCGTTACAAACAAACAATGAATGCACCGAATGCATTCTACTCTCTCAAGAGCTAATCTTGCTTGCGTTCTCCCCTCACAGCTCGGGCAGTGTGAAAGTGCGGGTATCAGATTACCACACACGTCACAAGCAGGCCTCCGGTGAGAGAATACATGCACTCCTAGACAAAGAGAAGCTGAAGACAGCGAAGAGGATGTGTGTTTACATCGGCGACTCTTTATACTGTGTCGCCCGGTAGTGACGCACCAGCAGTGACGTGCGCGCCGCGGTGACGTCATACGCTGTCGCCAGCCATTTCATGTAGTTTTTCTATATGCATTCTTCAGACACGAGTCACGCTGCGGAGTTCCCCAATAGCGACCCCTAGGGGACGCGGTGAGAGTTCCCTCGGAAGGGAACTGTGTGTTATGTACCTTTAAGGCTCTGATATACTCACAGCAAAGTTTTTTTTCATTCTCTCTTTCATTCTCTTTTTTCCCTTTTTTTTTGTTTTTGTTGCACAAGCTCTGCAATTTGACACTCCAGTCAAGTAAAACCACACCACATTTATTTATATAGCACTTTATACAAAAGATTAATTTAAAACAAACAGATTTACAGTATTAAACATGAAAAAAAGGTGTCAAAAATTGCTTTCAATTAGAAACTCCAATGTTGATGTTTTTATTAGCGTCGACATGTGACTGTGACGGATTCAGTAGAGGAAATGAGCTGAAAACGATTTCCACATCAAAAATGACTGAGCCTTAGTGCACACCTACCTACTATGTAACTGCCTCACAACCAATGGTAGTTTAAAGGTCTTTATCAGCCAAGGTGAACTTTTTAGGAAAGTTTGCTTTGGTAAGCCGTTTTGAATTCCTGAAGCAAATTCCAAACAAAATTTTTGGCTTATTTTGTTTGAGATTACATCATATTTTGGGGCCTTTAGAGTTATCTTTATAGAATGCCCACTCCTGGGAAAATATAAACAGTGAAAAATTTTTAATTGTGGCATGGTTCACAAGAATCAATATTTCTTGAGAAGAAAAGATACTTTGGTAAACAGGCTTAATGTGTTTTTATTTAAAGGTTAAGGTACCTGTGCACCCCACACTTCCAATCAATCACATCCCTGTCAGTGATTACTGAATGTCTTAAAGAAAATTGAGAAGCACAACTGTATGTGTGTAATTAGTTAAGTCAGATAATGTTTGTCTGTAACTGTGACTTTGATGAAGATCAAACCACATTTTATGAATAACTGATTCAGATTAAGATTTTTATAGATGGTCTATGGATATATCAACAAACTGATTGACAAGATGACTCCAGAAGCTTGGAAGGAGAAGATTATTCCAACATAACAGCAATGCAAATCACACTGACAAAATCACACAAGAAGTAAAGTGAAAACCATGACTTGGCCAAGTTGTCTCCAGACTTTAATCCAACAGAACACCTTGGGGGTTATCATAATAAGAAAAGGTATAGCAACACAATCCCTGCAGCAAAAAGAAAAAAAGTCTCCAGAAATTTGTGAAACACTTTTGTTGCATTGAGTGACTATCAATATTGTCTTTGTTCTGATATAGCCTAACAATAAAAACCCTTAAATAAACCTGTGGAATGTATAAGTAATCTTGTTAACCTATATTTTTAGAACCCATGGCCAGTTGCTATTTGTGCTGTGTGACAGGAGGTTTTTAGGTTATGTAAGCAAGTTCTTACTCTCAGACTGCAGTGAAAAGCTCTGTAATGCAGCTTAGTATAATCTAAAGCTGTCTGTAACACACCTGCACGGTAGTATATGTGTGTACGACCCATTCTGAGACATTTCTTTTCAACCGAGGAGGAACTTTCACTTCCATGTCTTTCAGAATGTAAACTATTCAATTTTAGACAGAAATTCTGTTATAAATCTGTTATAACTCTAATATACCAGTCAACCAATTAATTCATTATGGAGATGTACAGCACAAACCCAACCACGGCATCTGACTGAAACTGCTTTCTCTCCAAAGAGCTCAGATGTAGCCTTCTCTTGAAAACAAGCTCATAAATCTAATGATACAATCTGAAATATGCTCCCGAAACTAAAAGGGGAGGTCATTTCTTACACATCCAGAGAAACATTTGTACATATAACTCTAGGTACTCTTCATTATGTGACAACAACAGCATAATAAAAATTCTTATAACTGCATTCTGAAGTTACTTTTCATAGATTTGTATTTCTCCACAGCTCTAAAACCCAAAGAAAGGAGTTTGATCAATAATCTCTCTCTCTTTCCCCTTATTTTTGTAATTGATCTTTTTATGTAAAATCAATTTTAAAATCTCTATAATTCACAAGTTTTCACACATTTTTTCACACAAATTATAAGCTTTTTGAATCTAGAAGACATCACTGAGGTTATCTGAAATGTGCAAAATCAAACATTAAAATATCTTCAATATTGTATTAATTTTATGTGAAATGTGTTTATTGATCCCAGAGAGGTTTAGTAAAGCTTTACAATGTAATAGTTACAATGCAATGCAACAGCCATAAGAATCAAACTCTTCAGGAGTTTGGATCACTAAAAGCCATGGTCATGGGAGTTTCAGTCTTGATCATGATTAACTATTATTCTGTTATGTAATTCATGGGTTTGGGCAATTTAGGCAGGTCAAATCAACAGAGAAACAGTGCAGCCTCTAAGACTGTAAGAATCCACTCAAGGTGAAGGCTATGACAATTGCTTGCATGCTTTACAATGTAAAACGCTTTGAGTCTCTAAGAAAAGCTCCATAGAAATGGAGCAAATTATTAAGGGCCAAGCACAGAAGTTCTGTAGGCACTTATTGTTATTTTTCTGCTCTTAAATTTATGGCAGCCCATAGAACTGTTCATAGTAAAGTTAGAAGCACACAGATAGAGGACAGTCTTATCATTAACCATATGCTTATAGAAACAAAATTATTTTTTCCTCTGGTTCGCTGGCTCACATCAAGTAAAATGTACCCTATGACATAATTTAACATACAATTCTTAAAAAACATGCTGCATAAAATGTATTGAAAGCTTTTTGATAGATTAAACTGCTCTCGCATAATCCTTTATACGAATCTGTCAAGCATGCCAAAGTTGATGTGAGGCTATATCTCCACAAAACTTTGCTATATTGAGATTAAACTTGGTATACTTCATAGCCCCACAACCCTGGGGGTACATGAGATGTTTCAGTGGAGAACTGAATAATGAAGACTGATAACTTGTGAACAGTTTAAACAAAATCATGAGACAACCTCCTTTAAGCAAAAAAGCCACTATAATAAATAAAAAAGTAATGCCTATAAACACATACCTCTTAGAAAATAGATTTTTAGATACTTCTACAAACTCGTTGCCTATATTTTTCGCTCAGATATTTTGCATATTTTAAATTGTTGTCAAGATTATTAAAAACATGACAAGCCTTTGGCAACAGTAGCGCTGTTTCTGCTTTCCAAACATACTTTAAACAGAAAATCTTGAATTCAAAATTTGAATAGCTGCAAAGAAATCCTTTCTGTAACCTATTTTGTGGATTTCTGACAATTTGAGCACTTTTGAGGAATATTTGTAATCTGCAATACTACATGACATAAACAGATTATGCAAATTACAGTAATTTTAATTTAGGGTTACTTAAGATTCCTTTAATGTGCTAATTTTTGTCTGCCTGTTTGCAAGATATGATGTTAATTATATTTTGTTAATTGAAAATAAATATTTTTTACTCAGCAGTAACTGTACTAAGGAATTTTACATTTATTTCTCCCTGTCAGATCATCAAGGCATGTTAGAGCAATTTGCCTCACAAAGGTCAAACAACTCTTCATGTATGCATGTTTCTCATTCCGACTGTACTGAAAAAAATCATACTGCATTTGGCCATTTACTCAAGACTGTGAAAAGTAAATGCTTTCTTAAAGCTAATTCACACCGCACAAACACGTGCTAACCAAAGCAGACAATCACCAGATTACAGAACATCACTTCACAACAAACACAGAGTGAACATGTTCAGTCAGTGAAAACAAACGCCATTGGAAAATCTCTGTCGGTGTAGTGTAAATTTGCTTTCAGAGATGTGTTTTTTTTTTTTTCAGAGATATGAAGTAAATGGTAAATGAACTGGACGCACATGTGAACACCTGTTTCACCAGGCACTAATGTCTTGATCTTTTGACTTTAACCAGTTCATTATATAATGTTCAGAGTCCATCTAAAAAAAAAGTTAGTTAAGCATAATCATAGCAAAATGAGGCGGTCATTAAGTTTACAGCAGTGTAACGTCATCTAAATACAATAAGATTACACAACATATTATTATGACTATGACCTCAACTTTACTTACTGTTGCAGTCACAAATATACTTCCACTTCTGGTCTAAAAACATGTTTAATAGAGTTGAGAGTGAATTGGCAAGGCAGAAATTGTACCTGCAGTAAGTTGCACAAACGTGAAGAGTAAAAGCGCCGCTTCTGAGCACCTGAGATAAGACATGACATCTGTCACTCTCCACTCATCAATACATCCACCTTTACAGACAAAATCATCGTGACTCTATTCTGCTGCATTTCCACAGTGACTGTTTGCATTGCTCCACTCAAAATAAACCCCAGAGCAACTAAACATGTAGAGAGAGACTTGCTCCGCCTCTTGTGGCTCAATGTAAGAGGATTACAGAAAGAGAGAGAGAGGGGAAGGGGGGCAGGGGTGAATTCAGACGCCATGACTGGAAAATACCAATAACCTCAGTAGAGGAACTATAGTACATATTATTTATTTATTTCCTCATAAGAAACATTCCTGGAATTATATAAGTTTTAGGACCTGGCTGCTGTGATTGGTCTGGACAGTTTATGGGTTTTAAGTAATACAAACTATTATTACGTTTGTTATTTCAATCAAAAAAAAAAAATCTTTTTTGTATTAAAGTAATCAACTTTTCTTTTTTCTTTTTCTTTTTTTTTTTTAAAGGTGTTTAATGGTCATTATTATTATTTTTGTCATGAACATAATAAGATGACTATTTGGCATTTAAAAGGAGTATTGATATACATGATATATATATAGACGTGCAAAGACTGCCTCGAGGGCAGTGGTTTAAATGTTAAAAAAAGGACCAAACATAGAATGCCAATTTTAATTACACAAAGCATTTACAAGACATGAGACTCTTATAGTTTCCCTATGAAACTATTTACCATCACAATTTAGCATCCTCAATGTCTAAACCAAATATTCTAGTGGGATTATTTAAAATTTTACTGTATGCACCATAAACTGTATTAAAAAACACAATAGGACAATGCATCTCCACTTCCTTGCACTGTAGTAAATTAAGCGAAAACATCCCAGGTATGGCTCCTGTTAATGTGTGGCAATGATGTCATTTGGAGCCTGAGCCTGTGCAGTAGTCTCATGTCACTGTGAAATCGTACCTACAATCAACAAGTGTGTGGTCTCGTGGTTAAGATTTGAAAATCGTCTAGTGTGCAGCCAGCCTTACTATCACTGTGTTAAAGTGATAAAATATAGCTTAATTCAAACCAAATTTCTGATATTATCCATCATACTAATTTGACTAATCTGATTGTTCACTTTCATTCTTTAACCGCCAGTGCAGCGCGTTAGCATTCCGTTAGCCGGTTAGCTTGCCATTCGTGTCTACTACAGTTTTCTTTTCTACTTTCACTCCGTTGTTTCTCCCCCTGCTCTGTTTTTCACGAGTTCATCAAACAACAGTGGAAAGTTAGAATCGTTCTACAATCCCGGTGAGAAATGGCTTCTTTTCCTGCTATTGTTGTTTGCACCGCTTGCCACATGTAGTTTATCTATCTCTGTTGGCAGTGAGGGATTTACATGTGATAAATTCAGGGAAATAGTTAGTCAGACAGAGAAGATTTCTGAACTAGAGACACACATCCAAACTTTAAAAGAGGATAGTAGGAATGTGAGGGCCTTAGATACGACTTTGGATGCGACTAGCTTAGGGAGTCATGTACATTGTTCAGTTCCAAAGATGGCTGCAGATAAAGTCTTAATAGTGTGTGATTTTAACATCCATGTTGATATCCAAAAGCTCAGAAAAACTTGATGATATAACAGAAACTATGGGCTCTCTCTTTTCTAGCACTTTAGATAGGGTTGCTCTTTTATGCTTAAGGAAAATTAAGGAAAACAGTCCGACACGCAGCTGAAGGAAAACAAACCTAGAGGTTTTTCGTACCGCATGGCATGAATGTACCCTATTGAAAGCATTAAAAACTGCTAGATCTAATTTCTTTTTGACTCTTTTAGAAGAAAACAAACATAATCCTAGGTATTTATTCAATACAGTGGCTAAATTAATGAAAGATAAAGCAGCAACAGGTGTTGACTTTTCCCAACAGCACAGCAGTAATGACTTTATGAACTACTTTCTTTCCAGGATCAATACTATTGGAGATAAAATTATAACCATGCAGCCGTCAGCTACAGTATCGCATCAGATATCAGTATACGCTATAGATCTCCATTTCCACTCATGCTCTACTATAGGAGAGGAAGAATTGTATAAACTTGTTAAATCATCTAAACCAACAACATGTATATTCTATTCCATCTAAGCTACTAAAAGAGGTGCTTCCAGAAGTCATAGATCTTCTGAATATTAATTAATCATTATCATTAGGATATGTCCCCAAAACCTTCAAACTGGCTGTTATTAAGCCTCTCATTAAAAAAACTAAACTAAACCCCAACAAATTAATTAATTACAGACCAATCTCAAATCTAGATACTAGAAAAGGTAGTATCCTCACAATTATGTTCCTTCTTACAGACAAATGGTATCTGTGAAGATTCCCAGTCAGGATTTAGACTGTATCATAGTACTGAGATTGCTCTTATTAGAGTTAGAAATTACCTGTTCTTATCATCTGATCATGGTTGTATCTCTCCATTAGTGCTACTGGATCTTAGCGCTGTGTTTGACACTATTGACCACAACATTCTTTTGAATAGAATTTGAACTTGAAAATTATGTTGGCATTAGTGGAAGTGCATTGGCATGGTTCAAATCGTACTAATCTGACCACCATCTATTTGTGGCAGTGAATGAAGAGGTATCATATTAATCACAAGTCCAGTATGAAGTACCTCAAGGCTCAGTACTAGAGCCATTACTTTTTATATGTTACCCTGGGGAGATATTATCAGGAAACATGGTGTTAGCTTTCACTGTTATGCTAATGATATTCAGCTCTATATTTCGTCACAGCCAGGTGAAACATACCAATTAAAAAAAAAACAATGGAATGCATAGTTGATATAAAAAACTGGATGACAGGTAATTTCTTACTGCTAAATTCTGAAAAACAAAACAGAGTAGTTGGACCTAAAACCTCTGCATGTAATAACTTAAAACACTGTCTAATACTTGATGGCTGCTCTGTCAATTCTTCGCCATCAGCTAGGAACTTAGGAGTGCTATTTAACTTCAGTGCCGCCAAACATGAAAATACTTGCAATAGCCCTGTGATTGGGATCAGTCAGAAAAGGTTCAATTAATGCTTAACCTGACACTTAAATATGTAAAGCTTGTGAGGCAGTCTAAACAAGCTCATGGACAGCACACGTCAGGAGAAAATCCCATCAAAAAGACAAAGGCAGACACCACAGTGGCTCAAAATTAAGACCACATTTTGTGCATGTAACTAAAATATGAAGAAGAAAGCATGGAAAAGGGGATGTGTGACCAGCAAGTGTGGAGTGCCACTAATGCAGGAAAAATGGTCACTTTGCTGCAGTTTGTAGAACCCACATACATGATGTCAGCAAACCACAGGAATGCAGCAATATAAAACACTTCCTTTGTTTGTCAACGTACATTGATGCCAAAAGTGGAGGATGAGTAGTCACACTACTTTTACATGATTTAAGGAACAGATACAGACTTTAAAATTGACACTGACATAAGTGTAATTCCTGAGAACCCCTGTTTTGAAGCTGAAGAGCCCAGGGGAACTTTGTACTTCAGAGGACAGTTAATTGTTATGACTACTTTTAAAGAAAGGTAGTATAGTTTAAAAAACAATTGTGGTGACTGATTCCCATTGAAACAATCTTCTTAGATGTGATGCCTTAATGGGTGTTAGTTAAGAGGCTGAAGGACTCTATTTGCTTTCCTGAACTGAGATTAGTAAAGGGAAAATGGAAAGAATGGTTCAACATGGTCTTACCTTATCCAAACTGAGACTGGAGTATTCAGAAGAAATCAATGAGATTTAATGCCCAAAGTTGACAATGAATCTACACATAAACCTACTCCGATTCAACCAGCACTGGTATAAAAAGGATGCTATGATCAGGATCAACTTAATGCCCAGACATTTATTTCTGAAGGACTACCAGGAACAGGTCTACCCGAGTCCACTACGATCTATTACTGTCATTTAATAAAAAAGGGGTGAAAACCAGGTCACAACCTCCCAGAGATATAAAAACACACACATACACAAATTATATAAAGATTTGTGGAAGAAACTGGTTCATGTTTCTATGTATGTTCAGCTGTGGAGATATCAATTTAAGAATCAATGAATTAAGGTCCACTATGTCTTGCCATAATATTACATGAAAAACTAAAGTGATGTAGTCTGCATTTGGCATTTAAGGTGAAGATTATGACATCAGATGAATGATTGTTATGCAAGTTAGTATGCGGTTTCTGCATCATGCTAATTCAGGCTATCACTTTTTGTCTGCAATTGCTCTTGGTGCCCCTGCCGCATTCATTGAAGTAGTAGCCATGGTTAGTGATCAGAAATACCTGAGGTGTGAACTTCTCTACATCTTATAATGAATTATCTGAATAGTATGTTTATGCTGATTGAACTAGGGAAGGTAAAACAAAACAAGCATAAGCATAAGTAACATGTTACTTTACACAGAGACTAAGCTGGATTCACATTAATGCTTTTAATGTTGACCTGTCGACAACTTACAGTAAAGACTCACAACAGTCATATCCATGTGCACAGTATCCATTACCAAAAGTACAGCTCAATCTGAATCAGAAAACGTATTAACACACTCTCTGTTTCCCTTTTTGGCATGAATTTATTGCATCAACATTGCTAAACCATTTAAGATATCAAAACACATTGTGCCCCGCCCAATAGCCAGTTTGCAAAATTTTGAGTTTTGAGTAAGGTCCCCACTTTTACTGCTTGGGCTCTAATTAAATTTAACAACCAGACTCCTTTGTTTTACTGTTTTTATCATTTTAATAAGTTTACAAGACCAAAAAATGCAGTAAAGGAGATTGTGCTTTTTATGTGGCAGCCCTGGCAGTGCTGTGGAGTTGCCTTTGTTTTTAATGTATTGACACTTTTAAAACTGCCTTAAAGACTATTTTATTCTCTTGAAGCCATTAAGACTTTATCGCAAAGACATGCAAGCTACACTATACCCTCCATATGTCCAAAAATTATGTAAATTAGGTAAATAACATTATATTGTTTACATTTAATTACCCAAATGTAATGTTTAACTGGGCCTACTGAGTGCAACACTGTCACATTTTCCACTTAATTTAAAAAAGTGATACCTAACAAGTAAAATTTGTAGCCTTTCTACAGGATTAAGTGTATCTATATACATGGTTAATAACTACAAACAAACATTCAGCTGCAAACTAGCAGTAACAACTTGATTTAGGCTAAATCTGTAACCCTCGTAACCATTCAGACTCTTTTTATTTATTCGCTGTTTTAAATAACTATTACTATAAATTGTAATAATTGCATGAATTATCCGATAAACAAAAACACTTTACAGATATCAGTTTCTTGAATTCAGGATCTTGTAGGTTTATTTAAGTTGTTTTACTCTTTCAGCATCTAACATGAAACAAACAAACAAAAAATACATAATGCTAAATTGTGTGTAATAGTGTGGTGATATACAAAACATTTTTTAGATGTAACATTACACAACAGAAGGTCCATCAATATTGAGATGAGGAGATGAGGTGCAATCCTAAAACTCATAATTTGTTCATGACAGATTGAATGAGTTATGCTTACTATTTATACTATAAATGACAATGATAAAGAGCCAGGGTGAAAAAAGCAATTTCTCTTTTCTTTTTAGGATTGTAGTTAAATGTGGTGTAGCTGTTTCATGAGCTAGAATTGTCTGATTTGTAAGTTTGTAAGGTAAACTCTAACACTAAAGCAGTTTCTTCAAATGTGCAGCTGTTGTAATGTGACAGAACGAGATGTTTCAAAGATCCTGTGTGCTAAAAGAAATAACTCCAATATGAAAAGCAGTCAGTAATCTTTTAAATGCAGGCTACAACATCTTTGGTTGCCAAAATATGCCCCACTTTGAATTCAAAATAAATATGATGTGCCTCTATAAGAGCACTTAGCCCAAATTATCTCTTTTTCCGGGTTTGTTCTCCAGATGAGACATCCACTGAGTGTGGTAAAAAGGCCTTTAAGGTCTTCCATAAGAAGTAGTTCATATGTCCACTTTTATTTTGTCCAAAGAATTATGAATTTTTGTCAGAGTCTTTTTGATGCGTAATGCTGTAAGTCTGGCTGATGGGTTCTGGTACCAGCATTCCTTCATGAGTTTAACGATTGATGTTAAAGTCTGAAAAATAAAAACAAAACAAGAGACTGAATCAAACGAAAGGAGGGTCAAAAAAAAAAATAAATAAAAAAAAAAATAAATAAACAAAGCAATGGAGGTGGGAATCCCCAGTAGAGGAAATATATATGCTATATAAAACTTATATTACTATCCTTGTGGCTATTAGAGAGCAATCCTTTCTTATTTACACGTGGTCACACATGTTCATATAATAGATTAAAATTAGGTGTGAGCTTCAGCATTTCAGGATCTAAATCAGAATGTAGAGTAGAAAGTAACAGCTAACAGTAAAGGAATAATAGAAATGGTTTTTTTTTATCATATTAGTGATTTAGAAATGTATTTTTATATTGAAATTATGACATGTTAATTTGTTACAAAGAATAATCTTTGTCAAATCTGTGGTTTGTGTCCATCAGGCCTCAAATAAAAACAGAAATTATTTTTTCATGTGCAAAGTATATAACTGGATTATCCAATAATAAACATTATTGCATGCTTGTTCAATAATTGCACGTGTTAAACCCATTTTCACAAAATTTCCAGCAAATGTTACTATTTTACTTCTTTTTAATTAAATTAGTGATTTAGAAATGTATTTTTATATTGAAATTATGATATGTTAATTTGTTACAAAGAATAATCATCTCCAGTGGTTTGTGTTCATCAGGCCTCAAATAAAAAGAGAAATTATTTTTTCATGTGCAAAGTATATAACTGGATTATCCAATAATAAACATTATTGCATGCTTGTTAAATAATTGCATGTGTTAAACCCATTTTCACATCAAATTTCCAGCAAATTTTGATATTTTGTGTACACTTACCGGGACATTTAATTACTCATACTGTGATTTAACATGTCATACCACCTAGTGATGGGAGGAAATAATTCTCCACTGCATCATGATTCTTTCTTCAGTGATTCTAAACTGATGCATAATAAATGCAGTAATGATTTCATTTTATTTAATTTAGAACCACACTTGTGTCTGCGGTATACAGACACACTGAAAGGCAGCTGTACAGACTGAGACTCTTTAAGGGAATAAACAAGTGACATATGATGTGTAAAATACCTTTATGCAGCTTTATTCAGCATTTTTACTTCACAAGTCATTAATTAATTGACTGGTGTTTTGTGGATTATTGTGATCTTTAAAACTAGCTGTTTGAATTCATTCTGATGGCACCCATTCACTGCAGAATACCCTCTGGTGAGGAAGTAATATAATGCTAAATTTCTCCAAATCTGTTTTGATGAAGAAACAAACTCATCTACATGTTGGATGCCCTGAGGGTGAGTACATTGTCAGCAAATGCTCAAACTTTGTTTTTTTTTTGGAGCACTTTTTGAGCACTTTTTGATTATTTAAAAAAAAAAAATAGAAAATAAAAATCAAACGAGCAATAATGATGAGACAAATAGACAATCACTAACTGTTGTTGCTAGGAAATCTGGATGTTGTTGCTAGGAAATCGTTTAGATACTTAGATACACTCATATACATACTGCACACACATATATGATTGAAAACACTTTGTCTATTGCTTGTATTTTTGTTTTTTCTTTATATTCTTCTTTTTTTATGTTCTTAATGTTCGACTTTATTACTGACGTTAGTTTATTTTGAAGCTATATTTAGTAGTAATGTTACTTAACTACATACAACTGGTATTGAAACCTGCATCAAAATTAATTTAATTTCATTGGTACTGGTAATGGCTACTAAAATTCTATTATTGTGACATACTAACCCCAGATTGGAAAGACAATATCCATTGAGAATTGTTTTGTGATTAAATTTTTATCTTTAGAATCATAATCAAATCACAAGGTCAGTAAATATTCATACCTTTAATATCCGCCAACCCTTAACACTCTGTTCAGATATCATACTAGATATTAACATAATAAAGCAAAAAGCGATAAAACAGTTCTGTCCTTGTTAAGTGTCTTTTCCTAACCAACCATAACTATGATATTTCTATTTAATATGATCTGACTGAATGCATTTTTACTTTCAATGTGGTAAGACAAGCTGCTTGCCACTACATTTGGTTAGGACACAGTGTAATTCTCTTCAAAGATTATGACTGATTAACTTGATTTGTAAAGGTATATGAGCTGGTACTTACTGGGTCTGAGAACCATCTGTTTGGGATGTTTGGTCTCTGCTGGTCTATGCAAATCACCTTTTTCATGTCCTCAAAGCTCGGGTCGCTCAGCACTACGTCATGGAATGGGGGCTTGTAATCTTCAACAATACCTGCACAGTCAATGAAGACAAAACACATTTGGAACTCCCCAGGAAAAACTGAGCAGCCATTATTATCAGAACTTATTACACTGGTTATCAAATTACACAGATAATAACTGAGCACCAATTATGCCAACTGTAATGTGTCTGTCAGCACAAAATTCAGCTTCATCAAGAACGAAAGCACTGCTGATTATATATAGAGTACTGAAGCCATTACACCAAAGGGAGCAATAGGGACCCATTTTAGATGAGACACACAGAGGCATCAGACAGACCTCTGATGACATTACTGTAATAACCCTTTCACTGTGAAGGGGGCAGAAGCCAAATAACATGTGCACCAACAATCATGCACAGACAAAGTCAAACTAAAATGTTTGAATTAAAACTAAATGGTAACACTTTATAATAAGATGTAATCTGTTAATATTAGTTAATGCATTAACTAACGTGAACGAACAATGGGCCTCATTCATGAAACACGTGCAGAACGAATTTTTGTGTAAATCGTTCGTAAAGCTGTTCTGACGTAAATGTTTGTGTTTTCAAAATGTTAGTTGTTAAAGAAATGTACACCTGTTCCACTGCATTCCTGACACCCAATTTGCATAGCTATAAAAGCGAAGCGTTTGTGAATCCGAAGGAGAGTTTTGGGGAAGGTCTGTTTAACGCGCAAATGTACTCATATATGTACTCATAAGTTTCATGAATGAGGCCCATTAAACAATACATTTATCACAGTGTTTATTCATCTTTGTTAATGTTAATTAATAAAAACAGCCATTTATTGTTAGTTCATGTTAAATAATGAACCTTATTGTAAAGTTTTACCAGGTAAACATATTGCTGTTCTTGTTTGGTTATGAATGTAAAAATATGGTAAATTTAGTGGACAAACATTGCAGTTGCGAGCTTCGTCTCCTCATGTCTTAATTTGAGTTTTTAATGCTTACTTAAATTCAAGTATCTTTAAGAGAGAAGAATTAAATGTCCATCTATACGTATGATGCCCATACTGATTAGTTATTTCTGTACATACTCAAGCATGATCTCAAATAATAATTGCATGAATAACAAGAAACAAGATATCCAATAATAATAAATTCTAAAAAAATTTAATGTGGAGCAGAACAGAGTATAGTATGTATAGTATCTCCCACCTAGATTTAAAAGCCTCCAAATATATATACACTAACATCATACTAAAATACCAAAATACCATACTGCATAGCGGAAAGCAGCATACCTTCCAAGTTTACAAAGGAAGCTGAGTATTTATGTATTTATTTATTTTTGTATTTATTTTTACAAACACTACTTTTACCCCTACTTTTACTTTTACCATAATTACAAAATACTTTTTCAGTTCACACCCAAAGGCAGTCCTCAACGATCACTAATTATATGCTTGAAGCTGTGAATTAAATTTCACATGGCTCTTTTTAGCCACAGAAACAGCTTAAGTCATAATTTGAAAAAGAAAAACTAAAATTAAAATACATCAGGGTTGCCAATTTCTTCATTCCTGGCTGTTTAGATCAAACACATGCCTCTAACAACAATATATATATATATATATATTTTAAAATGTCACCTGCAGGAACACATACAATCTCTCCTCTAAAGCAGTAACTGTCATTTATTTTTTCATTTAAACCTAGGCCATACTCTTTATTATTATCCCACTTTAGTTGCCAATTAAAAAAAATATATTTCTTATAAATGTTATGAAAATGTTAATGTTATGATGCATGAAAATTCACATTTTAATGCAAATCACTGCACCCATTTCTCTGTTGCCATACTAACATACACGTTTTTATTACAACACTAAGTTACTTTACTGACAACGCACAGATTCAACTAATCGACAGTGGCTTTATCACACACCATAGGTATCTGGACAAACAGAACACTTGCTTTTGGGACTTAGCATGTGTTGATTTTGTGATTTGGTTTTGGGGGCACAAACACCCATCTCCCACATCTTGTACTATAAACAGTTTTAGTGTTTAGACCTTAAAATAGTTTAACAGGATCATTTTGTGACACAGAGCACCATCTCTTTCTCCTTGCATCACGTGATTCTCCATATTGAAAGCAACTTAGCCAAGTGAAACAGCAGAGATACATTAAAAACAACAACAACAACAAATGAATGACAGGTGTGGTAGTGAATCAGGTGTGAATATATACATACCATTACTAACTGTTCTTCTTGCAATTTCCCACAGCACAAGTCCAAAGGCCCAGATATCGACTCGTTTGTAAGATTCAAAGCAATCTGTCTGAATGGAGTCATCCAGAACCTCAGGGGCCATGTAGCGCTTAGTCCCAACTTTAGGATTATTTCCTACATCCAGCTCATTTGTATCCTGAAAATGCATTACGGCGAGACCTGAAGGAAACAGATGTGTGACCAAGTGTATCATTATCACATAGTAAAGGATCAATCAGTAGCTTTGCACAACACACATTAAGCCACATTATACAGTCAATTAATTAATTAAAAATTCAGAGCAAGGCATACTTTTTTTCCAAGGAATTTCTGGTTTAGACACAGGTACCTGGTTTTGACACCTTTGTATTTGTACAGCCCTTTTTGTTTGTGTGCATTCTAGATTTAAAACCATTTTTAAACCATGAAGTGGTTTGACAAATCTATTTTTTTTTTTACATTTGCTGATGTCTTTCCTATTAAAAATAATGATGTCCTTCCTATTGAAATAATTTCAATAGGAAGTACACCCCTAAGAGCATTATAAGGTGCTGAGATGCATCAGAGATGCATTTGCTGAAATTTACATGATGCGAAAATCTAATTTCCTTTTTAAATGTTGTATTGCACCCTCTTGTGGGGATATACAATAATTTAGTTTCATGAGACATTAAGTAAACATAAAGAACTTTGTAAAGTCTAGTTACTGAAAAACATTTTTTTGAGCATCAAGGGAAAAACAGTGTTAAGTGAAAAACTCTAGTCCCATACGGATAACATGTTTTCAAATCCTGGAACTAAAAAGAACATGTTCATTTTGTTAATGTTCAGTATGTAGTCTCAAGTGCTCTACAAAAACACATCTCGTTTCCACTTCCTGTGTACAGAAGAGTTTTGTGTTAGCTGAAAGCTACCTAATGGGCTTTTCATTAGGGTTTTAGGGGGAAACAAATGTGATCTCTTCTAATAACAGCCTGGTGTTGCAGAAATGGACTCAGGAACTAAGTGAGTGAAGTGAATTTAATAAAGACACATAAATTAAAGTGTTCATCCTCCAAGAGCATTCAGGCCGCTTCTGCTCTCTACTTATTTGCGTATAAAGGGCAACAAGCTCAACAGGTAAATACTGAGGGAACAAACAAATGATTTTCACTATTAGAAACTAAGCAACAAGTGAGTGATGGACGGAAGTTGGCCACAAAATAATTAGAGATTTTAACTGTCATAAAAATCCAATAATTTACCCTCTATGATTCATGGTTCATTGAATTAAAAAAAAAAAAAAATCACAAATATTTAATGAGAACTTTTTTTAATTCTAAGAAGAATTAGAGGTTTATTCAAGTGTGAACACAAACGGTTCATTAGGTTGAAAGACTGTTTGGTTGATAAAGGGGTTTCAAAGAGTTTCAGATTTGCTGACCACATGACAGTTGCTTATCACTTACGCTTACTAACTAAATCGGTGCTGTAAGAAAGTAGTCACAAATGTGACCTGTGCTGGCAAAATGAGTCACAATGAGCATTTTTTACTAAAATAAGTTATTAAAAATAATATGATTAAAAGTATTATTTTTTTTATTATTTTCTTAATTATTTAATAAAAGATCTTCAAAATGATGAATGATTTGTTGGAATTGGACACAGAATGACTGAGCTACACCTATTTGAAGACGATCGAGTCAGCAAAGTCAATTTAGAGAAAAATCTAGTTTTCTGAAGGTGAACACTCCAATACTGTAGTTCTGTGCATATGCGTAAATATCAGGATCGCGTGCTGCCTGAAGCGCCTTCATGCGCACGCTTCGAATGTGAGTCGAGAAGCGAACAGAGAAGAGGTACTCCTCTCAGAAAAAGTACAAATAAAGATTCTTTGAAATGTTTAATTACCATTTCAGCACTGGAATCGCTAGACGAGGGCTTAATGAACTATTTTTTGTGAAAACCTCAAATTCGACTAAAAGCGTTTTTTTTTCCTTCACTTTTTTGCGTGCATCTCAAAATTAGCCCATGCACATTCCAACTCATTTTGCAAACAAAATCACAAATGTAGGGTCACAATTAGATTTGAGATGACCTCTCAAATGTGCATACATTAACCATAACGTGTTATGATTATACCTACAGTGATTTCTGTCAATACTTCAAATATTCTAATATGAATGGCATATAAAACAATAGCATGCATTCAATAACTGGTTTTGCTTCATTCAGAAGCTATTCTTACCAAGGTCTGCAATGCAGCACTGGCCGTTTTTGTTTACTAAAATATTTTTGCTTTTTAGGTCTCTGTGAGCGATGGCTGGTTTGCCCTGTGTGCCAAAGATCTCCACGTGCAGATGGGCCAGGCCACTGGCGATGGACAGTGCCATTCGCAAACAGGCAGAAGCATCCAGCATGCTGAGTTGCAGGTAATCATAGAGAGAGCCCATCTCATGAAAATGTGTGATTAGCCACAACTGAGTGCTGGAGTTACGCGATGTCATATCAGATGCAATAAAGCCTGAAGAAAAAAAAAAAAAACTTTTAGTTAACTTTTTATTTAAGGTAAAGTTCTGCTTGAGGGATTTTTTTAGTTTTATGCTACAAAACTAATGAAAGCATATATAATTTCTAGGGGGCTGATAGGTGCTTTCATTATGAAAAGTTTCCTTACAAAAATGATTTACCCAGAATGTTCTCATGTCGAAGCAGGACAGTGTTGTAGATTTCTGTCTCTCTGAACCAGGACTTCTCATCTCGAGACGAGAATATTTTCACAGCCACACTTTCTCCCTGCCACTGTCCCCTCCAGACCTCTCCATACCGACCTTTACCTGACAGAAAACACACATACATGCTTGAGAACATACTCTCAAAAGTGAGGCTTTGTCAAATATAACTTAGTTATAGTCTATTACATAGTTATAATCTGTCTATATATAACTATTAGGGGTGTAACGGTACGTGTATCGTACAATACCGTCCAAATGGAAATAATCAATTCTATGCCCTACTCCCTTCGAAGGGTAGAGTTCTTGGAGTTTAGATTTTGGAGTGAGCAGGGCACATGTGTGCCATTATGTGGATGTTTGAAATGCACTTGGCTGTCAGGATTATGTCTTGTTCTGTTCTGTTCTGTTCTCCCAGTGTTTTCTCCCCTTCTGTTTCTAGTCATTTTTGGTTTAGTCCTTGTCTCCCCCTTTTGGTTCGTGTTCAGTTGGTTTAGTCTTGCCCATATTTGTACTTCCCCCTCGTTATCCAGTCATCTCGTTTGTAACCACGGCTTGTTTTTCTGTGTATTTAAGTCTGTGTCTGCTCACTACCCCTTGTCCGTCGATAACGTTACATGTTCTCTGTTTATGCTCCTGGTTTTGGTTTGTTTGTTTGTATATTCAGTGTTTCATTTAATAAACTTTTAATATATTCATTTACTCCGGTTCTCCTCCTCCATCTCCACTCCTCAACCAGCCTGACTGTGACAGATCGACGGACCCAACAAGAAAATGAACTGGGCTGAGGAAAAACTTTTGGAACCTCCAGCAAGGTGAGCGTGCGCTGGAGGTATATGTTTAGGAGTTTTTGAGCGTTTACCATCTGGTGGGATGGAGTGACAAGATGGTTAACGCATGTTTCCAGATGGGACTAAAGGATGATAGTTTGTTTAATTTGATTACTCCTGATGATTGCTACCGTCCCGTAGCAGATTTCATAAATTTTGTTCTCGATTTGTGTGATTCCTCGTTCCAAGTCCTGTTGGAGGATGGTAGTCCTCCTCCCATCTGGAAGCATGCAGTCACCCCATCTCACCAAAAGCCAGATCCCTCCGCCTATCACTCCAGCGACCTCACTCCCTCCTTGCCTCCCACGTGTCCCCAAGTCCTGCTAAGCCCCACGATGGTCCTCAGCCCATTACCTCAGGCTTCCTCTCCGCGTTCAAGCCCGTCAGCCGCCAAGCCAGCGACAGCTCACAAGATGGCCGCCACGGCTTCACGCAAGATGGCTGCCACGCCAGAGTCTGCAAGCAAGATGGCTGCCATGCCAGAGTCTGCAAGCAAGATGGCTGCCATGCCAGAGTCTGCAAGCAAGATGGCTGCCAAGCCAGAGTCAGCAAGCAAGATGGCTGCCACGCCAGAGTCAGCAACCAAGATGGCCGCCGCGGCTTCACGCAAGATGGCTGCCACGCCAGAGTCTGTAAGCAAGATGGCTGCCACGCCAGAGCCTGCAAGCAAGATGGCTGCCATGCCAGAGTCTGCAAGCAAGATGGCTGCCATGCCAGAGTCTGCAAGCAAGATGGCTGCCATGACAGAGTCTGTTCGCAAGATGGCTGCCACGCCAGAGTCTGTTCACAAGATGGCCACCATGTTACTATCTGCCCTCAAGATGGCAGCCACGCCAGAGTTCCCGGCCAAGATGGCCTCTGTTCCTGAGTTCCCGGCCAAGATGGCCACCAAGCCTGAATCCCTGGCCAAGATGGCCGCCGTTCCTGAGTCCCACCCTCCCTCCCCTATGGATGTTATTAGGCACGAGACGCGCCTTCGGGGGAAAGGGGGTAATGTCAGGATTATGTCTTGTTCTGTTCTGTTCTCCCAGTGTTTTCTCCCCTTCTGTTTCTAGTCGTTTTTGGTTTAGTTCTTGTCTCCCCCTTTTGGTTCGTGTTCAGTTGGTTTAGTCTTGCCCATATTTGTACTTCCCCCTCGTTATCCAGTCATCTCGTTTGTAACCACGCCTTGTTTTTCTGTGTATTTAAGTCTGTGTCTGCTCACTACCCCTTGTCCGTCGATAACGTTACATGTTCTCTGTTTATGCTCCTGGTTTTGGTTTGTTTGTTTGTATATTCAGTGTTTCATTTAATAAAATTTAATATATTCATTTACTCCGGTTCTCCTCCTCCATCTCCACTCCTCAACCAGCCTGACTGTGACATTGGCGACGTAATTTCCTTATTATCTTCAGCTGGCATGTTCCCGTGATAACACAGCACGGTGTCCGTCAGCAGATGTCGCCGTTGTAATTGTATAACTTAAGCATAAAACGTAACAGTTATGCTTTATGCTTAAGTTATGCTATTAAAATGTTATGCCAGCTGATGGTGAGGAGGAAATTACATCGCTCCCTTTGCCAAGTGCACTCCAAATGTCTACATCAGGGTTCCTCAAATCTGTTCCTGGGGGGTGACTGTCCTGCAGAGTTTAGCTCAAACCCTAATCAAATTCACTTACCTAGGGACCCTGAAGACCTTGATGAGCTTGTTCGGGTGTGTTTAATTAGAGCTGAAGCTAAACTCTGCAGGGCACTGGCACTCCAGGACAAGATTTGGGAAACCCTGGTCTACATGATGGCATGTACGTGCCATGCTCACTCTTAAGTCTAAACTCCAAGGTCTCTGCCCTTTGAAGGGAGTAGGGCATAGGAATGATTAGGGCTGTGCCAATAATCGGATCACTTCCATTTGGAATTTGCCCCGTGACGGTTCGATACGAATACACGTACCATTACAACCCTAATAACTATAGCCTAGGAATAGTAATTTGGTGTTTAAATCAGTTTAGAGGAGCTGCTAACCTGTACAACAAAACAAAATGAAACACTTTCTGCACGCATACAAAAGAAAGAACTAAGATGGTGTAGGCACATACCAACACACTCGCTGAGAGTTATCTGTCTGGCCACTGTCCTCTGGACCAGGAAAGGTAGTCCAGAGCCACTTCCAGATGTACAGGAATGATCCAACAGATCCTGAGAGAGAAAGACAAAAGATAAAGAAAAATACTGCAGTACATTTACCCTAGTACAGCTACATCTGTTTATTTGGAATACACACACCCTGCAATACACACACTTATACACTAGGGGGTACTAGCTGAACAGCCACATTCCAAAATGAGGTAGTGAGGAAAAAAATGCACCAGAGGCCAAAACCACAAGAACCATAATAACCATATGTTTGCATCACTGAAAGAAACTTTTAGGGAGCAGAATTATAAACACAGGGAATAATTACTCCCTCATTTAAAAAAAAAAATGAGGGAGCTTCAGGGCTAGTCACCCTTCAGATCCTTAAAGGGACCATAGATCAGGATTTTACCTTTTTAACTTAGTGTGTAATTCGTTTTTTTGCACATAAACATCATCTGCAAAGTTAAGATGCTCAAAGTTCAATGCAAACGAAATGGTCTTTTACAGAATATGCTTTTTAAGGCCTACAAGGGGCGTGACTTTTCCAAACAACGTGCACTAGGTGGTTGGATAATCATAACACAACTGGCCGAGCTAACCAATCTGATCCAATTGTGAATTTCTAAGGGAGGAGTCAACAGACCGTTTTTAAAAGCGAAACGAAAAAGCGATATAGAATAAAAGTTAAATATGTGAAAAATAATGTGATTTTTTTTTTTAAACAAAGCATTAACACATGTTACAGTGCAAACACCTTTGAAACAGCCTTTGAAAAAGCCAGTAGATCACCCCTTTAAAATCACTGTCTAAGCAAATTAATCAACACATTTAGTGTATCAGAGCAAAAAACAGTCACCTCCAAGGCGTTGGAGAACAGATTTTAAGCGTTTTAATAACATCTCACTTCCAGCACTGGGACAGACTTTTCATTATTCTCAGGCAAACATTAAAACGCTGAATACTTGCTCTGGTTGCCGAGCACTACACAGTGATCTTTGAAAATAGCTTGAAAAAGATCCAACAACAGCAACTGAACAGCCAGCTCAGCAAACATACATCACAATACTCACAAATTCACCAAAGCACTGCAACTTCTATGCCGAAATGTGTTTAAACACAAAGAAATGCTTTGGCATTTCTGAAATTGTGTATTTGTTAGTTTCAGAAGACATTTTATTTTATGTCAGCATAAACAAATTCTTGTTCAGAATCAGAATCTGTACAGAATCAGTTTGGTATTAGAAACCATTCAAAACGGATTCCAGACATTAAATTGTTTTGACGTTAAAGATTTTTACATGGATTGATGAAATGTTTCATTCATTATTACACTAAAACACATTTATTAAAAAAAAAAACATGGTAATACTATGGTATTTGTCCTTACTTTTTTATCAGTGTAACCACATATGAGCTATTTATTGTAGTAACTTGAGAAAAAAAAAAAGTTTCTTGAATTTCAACAAGAGCTCAATGTGCTTTGGTGTGTGAAGGTTTTCCTCACCGCGAGTGTGCTCTCTCCCACGTTAGATGCAATCAGACCATCGATGGTACCATACTCTGCATCATGAGCAGTCAGATGCTCCATCTGGTGATGGTGAATACAACGGAAGATCAGGACAGCCACACCAGACAGGAATATCAGAACGATGACTGGAGCCACAATCATAATGGTCAGCGTTGTCACTCTATAGTTGAGGCCCTCCACCACTGAGAGAGACAGAGATTTAACTGCATAGAGTCCTTTAAAAAAAAAACTATTTTACCTCTCAGAGGGGTGAATCTCACAAGGAAAATTACAGCTCATGTGACATTTTCATGATATTAAGCACATTTAAACCTCCAACTTTCTCTGTAATGTGAAAAAAAATACTTTAATATGTTTTTTTCTAACAATGAGTTATTGTGTATTGCCAGTTTTCCATAATGTCAAAAACAATGAAACAAGCAGCAAGATTTATATTAGGAAGTTTTAAAATTGTGCCAAGTTGTGGATATTTAATACATTTCATATGATTGTATTAGAAATGGGGGCCTGGGCCACTATCCTGCAGAGTAAAGGAAAAGTAGCTCCACCTCTAATTACACACAACTGCATGTATTGTTTAAGCTATTCTTTTGTTAGATTTTGTGTGCTTGACTAGGGATAGAGCTAAACATAAATGCCACACGCAAACTAATTATAAATAAATAAACGTGAAATGCATGTCACACCGCAGGATGCTGCTGACACTATAACTACCCACATATAATATTTGTGAAGAAGTAAATGCCAGGAGACTTGGTTTGTATATGTGTCAGCATATGTTAAATGTCTTAGTTATATGTCTTAGTGTTACCTCGAACAGGAAGTTTCACAGTGAGGTTCATGTTGCATAGATGAGCTTGACAGCACTCTACTATCTGGTCAGGAGATGGAGGAGTTTTGCAGGTCATCCTGCCCTGCTCATACACCTTAAAACAGCCCTTCTGAGACACTGGTGTCCCATCACTCAGTGTCAAAGAGGAGAAACACTGCTGACCCATACAGCGGTCCCCCGTTGCACATGACCGGCCCTCACACACACACTCATGCTCTGTAGGGGCCACCCTTAACTCCTCACCTAATAATAATAATAAAAAAAATAACATCAGTGTGTGTGTTGTGTTACACCATCAACTGTGTTTTTCAATGCATTGAACATTTAATTAAAAACTGCCTTAATGATTTAAGTCAATGTGAAGTGGTATTCCCAACCCATTTTTTTTTTCTTAATGCAACTTATTTCTAAGTAAAAACAGGATATTATTTATTATAAAACACATTCTACTCTCTTAACGTAAATCATGCACAATAAGATATAACTGCAAGTAATTCCATCCATTAATGCATTAATTCACCCATTTTAAATAGCATGAGTAAACTACTTACCGTTTCATCATTATACATTCTATACTTCTGTACATTTAAGGTGTGAGGTTTAAATAACTGAACAATTGCTTTAATGATTCACCTGTACTCGGCATCTCCGCGGTAACATTCATATTACACAATGTTCCCTGGCAACAGTGCACCACTGTGTCCACAGACTGGGAGTTTTTGCAGCGTACTGCCACTTCGTCACTACCCACAATGCATCCTTTCTGCTGGAGGGCTGTCCCATTCTCAACAGACAGGGAAGAGAAACACTGTAGGCCAAAACAGTGCTGGACACCACTGCATGAGAACCCCTCACACACACACTCAACATCACCAGTGCTGTCTTTATCTGCAGAAAACACACACAAGAATTATGTTTTCCTTCCACCTACAATTTATGTTAGCATGCCTACTAATAGAGGACTCTTTGGAAGCATGCAATTTATTAGCATTTATAAGCATGCTATTATCTTTGATGAAGCTAGCTCGTGGATGCTCAGTTCTGCTGCCACGCTGTTTTGAACCAATCACCTAAACCTAAATGCCATGTGATTTAAAAAAAAATATTACAGATTATTAGATGTCCAAGCACCTTTGTTACTATATTAGTACAGATTTTCTTCATATTAGAGTTCTAAGCATCAAAATCACTACTCAGATGTGCATACACAACGTCACTAGGTGGTGCTAAAACCTTCTTCACGTCATTGCAATCATTTGGGCTAGAATCAAAATCATATGATTTAATTTTTTAGTCTTTGAAAAAATACATATAATTAGTGACAAAAAAAATCTAAATAATTTTGATTAACTTAAACATTTTGACAGATGTGGGATTTTTTGTGTGGTCAGTATACGAGTCACTGTAGAGTGATTTTGAAAATAGATCATCTAAACTGCTTAGAAGTATCATCTAAAGTACTGATTTAGTTTTTAAGAAATATTTAGTATTATTATCAATGTTGAAAAATGTATAATGTCTGAGAAAAACCATGATACACTACCATTACCCAAAATTTTGCGATAAATCACAGTTTCCACAAACATATTAAGCCGAAAACAAACTGATAATAGAATATTATATAATAGGATATTAGAATCAGAATACTAGAATTATTTTTAAAGTTTTTTTTTTTTTTTATTAATTACTGAAAGCTTACTTTAAGTACTTCTATACACAACAAAAACTACTAGCTGAACTAATAAAGTCAAATTTACACAAATGACAAGTGTAGATGAATACAACATATAATATTAGTAACAACATAATAAAATTAGTAACACTAGTATTCAGGTGCAGAAATGTAACAATTAATTGTAAAAAAACTAATGCTTCTCACTGCAGGTATTTATAGGCTGCTGTCTCTTTAAGGTCAAATGCACATACCTAATACTGGCACGCATCTGGTTTCTTTGTCAGCTGTTTCGGTTCACTTAAGACATAATCGACTGTGTTTACCAGAATACCAAAACGGGTATTTAAACATAACTTTGTATGTATGTTTCCGTTCAAAGAGATGTGAAAGAGGAATAAATCGCACAGTCTGAATCGCGCCTCTCTCTCTCTCTCTTTCTCTCTCTCTCTCTCTCTCAATTAAATGAAATTCAATTCAATATAATATGTGCTTTATTGGCATGACAATTGTTACAATGTATTGCCAAAGCAGAGTGTTTACATTGAATGTAGAACAGATATATATGCAACAAAAACATGCATGTATATACATTTAAAAAGCAGATCACATAATTAACATTTTAGAATTCTATGAACAATTCAACTGTGTCTCTTTCCCTGACATGTGGGTCTTTTCTGGAATGTTAGTACTTTAGTTTTGTTAGGATTAATAGTCAGGGCCCAGGTCTGACAAAACTTGTTCAGAACTTCTGCTGTCTAGGTTCTGCTGCAGACCCGCTTCTGTTGGAGACAGCAGAACCAGATCATCTGCAAACAGCAAGAACTTTATGTTGCAGTCATGTAGTGTGAGGCCAGGTGCTGTTGATTGTTCTAGATTGTTCTCTCTCTCTCTCTCTCTCTCTCTGTGTGCGTGTGCTTGCTTCTGGTGTGTGCAGCAGCGGTAAAAAAAAACAAAAAAAAAAAAAACAGTGCACTTGTTCCTTTTTGCTTAGATGGTTTAAAATTGTTTGAATGGATAAATTGGCAAGAATAAACGTGCAAATTATAAAAACCCGGAAATCACATGCGTGCCGAACCGTGGGGTCTGGTCCGTACGCATCACGGATCATCTACGATCCATTGCACCCCTAATATATGTATGTGTGTGTGTGTATGCATTTATTTATTTATTTTTTTAAGAGACAAGTACTATTGTCTGTTTGTTTTAAATGGACATACATATATACACACAGGTGCTGGTCATATAATTAGAATAGCTTCAAAAAGTTGATTTATTTCACTAATTCCATTCAAGAAGTGAAACTTGTATAATATATACATTCATTCCACACAGACTGATATATTTCAAGTGTTTATTTCTTTTAATTTTGATCATTATAACTAACAACTAATGAACACCCCAAATTCAGTATCTCAAAAAATTAGAATATTGTGAAAAGGTTCAGTATTGAAGACACCTGGTGCCACACTCTAATCAGCTAATTAACTCAAAACACCTGCAAAGGCCTTTAAATGGTCTCTCAGTCTAGTTCTGTAGGCTACACAATCATGGGGAAGACTGCTGATTTGACAGTTGTCCAAAAGACGACCACTGACACCTTGCACAAGGAGGGCAAGACACAAAAGGTCATTGCAAAAGAGGCTGGCTTATTGCAGAGCTCTGTGTCCAAGCACATTAATAGAGAGGCGAAGGGAGTAAAAAGATGTGGTAGAAAAAAAGTGTACAAGCAATAGGGATAACCGCACCCTGGAGAGAATTGTGAAATAAAACCCATTCAAAAATGCGGGGGAGATTCACAAAGAGTGGACTGCAGCTGGAGTCAGTGCTTCAAGAACCACTACGCACAGACGTATGCAAGACATGGACTTCAGCTGTCGCATTCCTTGTGTCAAGCCACTCTTGAACAACAGATAGCGTCAGAAGCGTCTCACCTGGGTTAAAGACAAAAAGGACTGGACTGCTGCTGAGTGGTCCAAAGTTATGTTCTCTGATGAAAGTACATTTTGCATTTCCTTTGGAAATCAGGGTCCCAGAGTCTGGAGGAAGAGAGGAGAGGCAAAGAATCCACATTGCTTGAGGTCCTGTAAAATTTCCAGTCAGTGATGATTTGGGGTACCATGTCATCTGCTGGTGTTGGTCCACTGTGTCTTCTGAGGTCCAAGGTCAACGCAGCTGTATACCAGGACGTCTTAGAGCACTTCATGCTTCCTGCTGCTGACCAACTTTATGGAGATGCAGATTTCATTTTCCAACAGGACCTGCACACAGTGCCAAAGCTACCAGTACCTGGTTTAAGAACCATGGTATCCCTGTCCTTAATTGGCCAGCAAACTCGCCTGACCTTAACCCCATAGAAAATCTACGGGGTATTGTAAAGAGGAAGATATGCCAATATGCCAGACCCAACAATGCAGAAGAGCTGAAGGCCACTATCAGAGCAACCTGGGCTCTCATAACACCTGAGCAGTGCCACAGACTGATCGACTCTATGCCACGCAGCCTTGTTGCAGTAATTCAGGCAAAAGGAGCCCCAACTAAGTATAGAGTGCTGTACAAGCTCATACTTTTCATGTTCATACTTTTCAGTTGGCCAAGATTTCTAAAAATCCTTTCTTTGTATTGGTCTTAAGTAATATTCTAATTTTCTGAGATACTGAATTTGGGGTTTTCATTAGTTGTCAGTTATAATCATCAAAATTAAAAAAAAAAAACACTTGAAATATATCAGTTTGTGTGGAGTGAATGGATACATTATAGAAGTTTCACTTCTTGAATGAAATTAGTGTAGTATATATATGTGAAAGATTCTGAAGGCCCGTGTTGTCAGTCTTACCTTCCATACTGGCAGCAGGTGAAGCCAACATGAACACCACCAGCAGAATCATCTCACTGCTTAACATTATAGACCTGAAAAAAAAACCCAGACATCATCATTGACAAAGTGTTGACATTGCCATTAGTACAGCCGCAGCATTACAGAGCACCACAAAGGTTCACATTTTTAAATAAAGTGTTTCATGTTCATTTAGAATTTTCTCATGATTGATAACCGATGATCAATAACCATTAAATGCCAAGATTAGAATGTAAATTAGAATTTTATTAAATGACAATGGACAAATGTCTGTGGCCCACTAAAAATTCTACAAAAACATTTCACTTCCATCCATTGAGGACATCCAGAAGAAGCACTGTCTGCGTCGAGCACGCAGTATTCTTAAGGATTCCTCTCACCCCGCCCACAAACTGTTTTCTCTCCTGCCTTCCGGCAGGCGTTTCAGATGCCACAGGACAAGAACTAGCAGACTGAGGAACAGCTTCTTTCCCAGAGCTGTCTCCTTATTGAACTCTGCCCCCCACTAACACCTCTGCCCCCCTCACACACCCTGCACTCTCCCCACTTCCATTGCACTACTTAATATTCATTGCACTACACTGTACATACCCATTTGTAAATGCACATTTCCTGTGCACATATACATATTGTAAATCTGTGATAAATCTATATCTACACATGTCTATTTGTAAATTCTGCTTTAGTACACAGCAACCTGTATATTATGTTCAAATCTACCTGCAATTTACATTATAGTTAATAGCAACCTGTATATTGTGTTCGTCTATTTATACATTCTAATTGTAGTTAATTATCATCTGTAAATTATGTTCACAGTTCTTCATCTGTAAGTATTATCCATAGCTTCCCCTGTACATATCTCCTATAAGTGCACTTATAACTTATAAATTATACCTTTATCCTGCACTTGGTGCTTATTGCACTCCTGGTTAGACCTAAACTGCATTTCGTTGCCTTGTACTTGTACATGTGTAATGACAATAAAGTTGACTCTAATCATCTAATCTAATGTGCAAATAGCAACACACACACAACATATCAGTTCTAGCATTGCGAACTACACTACTCAATGGTCCGCTGTACAATTTGTGCCGCTGAGAGTTACCACCACTGTGGTGTGATACTAAACACATTTTTGCGCATGTTAAGGATGATGTTTTACATGGATACGAGTGAAATACTGAGCCTTGTTTACATAATAAAAAGCCGTTTAGACATTTACGTTGTTTATAGTAAATGGCAATATACTTTTTTTTATATACAGTAATTTTGTATTTTCTTTTTTGTGCTGAGTACTGTTAAATTTAAGAATTTGTTAGGGAAATTAAAAATGTTTATAGTTAATGTTCATAAAACATTCTGCAAACATTTTGTTTTATTTTTAAGATATTTTACATTATTTTTTAATGTAATAATATTCATTGTTGTAGCCATTTGTTGCCCATATTTTCGTTACATTAAATTTGTTTAATTTTTTTAATTGTTTAAATATTATTTGTTTGTATTTTGTTCAAGTTTAATCTGTTAATTGCAAAAAAAAAACAATTGTAAAGGCCATAAAGGGCGTGGTAATTGGACGGCAAGAAGTCTGGAGAAAGGGAGACAATAATGATAACACTCCCACAGCCAGATGAAATGCATTTCAAAATCTGCAGCACATATGCTCCCACGTGCCAAGTCAACAACTGCTATGATAGTAACAGCCTAGCTGCCTGTTTATTTACACAGATCACATGCCGTTGCAATAATCAGAGGACAAGACTCAGACAGACCACTAGGGTATAACAGAGTATTTCTGTGCCAAATACACTTCTTACGGGTTCGTACAAGTTTCTGAACTTTTTTTTTTTTCCATTCATGGCTTCTTATGACATCATGAACGGCATAATTCCCATAATTCTAACCCAGTGTTACGTGAACAGTGGCAGCAACAGAGTTTCATAAGTGTTTTTGATTGTTCCCGTCATTTTGTTGACTAATGTTTTATAAACAAGGCCCAGTTCAACGCTAGATTTGCACATCATTTGATACTGAAAGATAGAGCGTTTCCAGTGATAAAGAATCGTGGTCATGTTTCGGAACTGCAGGTGGTAGGTGAAACCGCATGAAATTTCTGTGTTTTGTTAGCAGCTTGCGCTCAAGTGCTCGTGACTCTTTAGCTCCACCCACGGCACGCTTACATGCTCTCTGCTATTTTCGGAGAGAATCATAAACCTGTATCTTTCTTTTAATAATCTGATAAAACCAAATAGTTTTTTGAGATATGAAGGATGCAATACTAAACTATAGGTAATCAAGATTACAGCCTATTAGGGATTTTGGGGATCATGATTTTTTATTGGCCAAAAACTGAACTGTTAATAAGGATTTTTAATAGCTAATGCTGCAGTAGGAAAAAATGAAATTAAATGAACATATTTCAGTATTTAAAAATCTTATTTTGTAACATATATTTGCATAAACACACAAATATATTTTAAAACCAAACAAAATGCATTAATCAATAGCAGATTTACTGACACACGCCACACACTTATGGTAGTCAACCAATTGCCCAATATCAGCCAGTACTGATGATCTCAAAATTTATGTAATTTGATTATTCATCTAGACATTTTTCAAATCATTTGAACTGACAGATATTTTCTATATCCAGTTATATCCTATATTTAGTTACATCAGTCACACTAGCATTATAGGTGAAGAGCAGAAAGCAGAGTTAAAACTGTTAAACAGAGAGTAAGATTTTTAGTCCAGGTTACAGGTAATAGATGATCATGCACACACAAATGCAGACAGACTGGGGACAGTACAGAAATCGACAAGTACACTATAGAGCCTACAGAGACTGCAGTGACCCTTCTTTCTTTTTCTCCAGTCTTTTTCTACTTCCCTGATATGGCTCTGATATCTTTTATAATGCACATTTACAGTGAGGAAAAAAAAAATGTATATGTTTGCCCACTGACAAAGTAATGATCAGTCTATAGTTTTAATGGTATGTTTATTTTAACAGTGAGAGACAGAATAACAACAAAAAAATCCACAAAAACACATTTCAAAAAAGTTATAAATTGATTTGCATTTTAATAAATGAAGAAAGTATTTGAACCCCTATTAATCAGCAAGACTTCTGGCTCCCTGGTGTCTCTTAAAGGGAGTGCTCCTAATCTCAGCTTGTTACCTGTACAAAAGACCTGTCTAGACTGCTTATTTCTTTGTTAGTGGGCAAACGCACAAAATCAGCAGGGGATCAAATAATTTTTTTTCCTAACAGTATATTAATTATTTTTAGGGCAAATCCACCTGCTTTCAGTACATAACAGATAGCAGGCCGGCACTGCCAAAGCATGTCAGCATGCAACAAACACACAAAAATGCTAACGTGCATGCGCATGACAGTCAGATAACATGACAAGACAAATGTACCCGTTTCTCATGCTTAGACGTGCAGCCTTATGTGTGCACACAACTCTATCTGCCCTAAATGACGAAGTCTAAAGTCTAAAATAAAATAAGGGCTCTGCCAACCAACGCTCCTCTCGCTCTCTTTTTTCTCTACATTTTCTTTCTCTTGCATTGTTCTGGCCGCACCACCAGCTGTTTCTGACAGCTAAATTACAGTGCACAGAAAAATGATTGCTTAACCTCGCTCTCCATCGCTGCTCTCTCAGACAGGGTGGACAAATTACACACTTTACCCGGCTGTAAAATACCAGCTGCAGAGTTTCTGAGCTGAGGCAGGAAATGTAGTGGAGAAATCTGGATGTGAACACCATAACTGTTATACACCGTTTTGCTGTCCAGTTACTACTTATTCAAGGTTTGAAATTAATACCAAACAACCAAGCAGATGTGGGTGAAACTCCACCATGGTGGGCAACGTTTATCACTTTGCATGTCATCGCTATTAGAGCTCCAAATAGAAGCCTCCAACATTAGTAAAACAAAGCTTAAAAATGGTTGCACACTGGACAATAAGCATTATGTCATGTCTTTAAATTTCAAATACATTTTCTTTGAGTGTACAAACAGTCATATCACACAGCACCTGTCAGTAGTGCCTGTCTACGACTCCAGAGGTTGTTAACCTACATCTGAAGCGTAAACTCACCTTCACTCCTGCCTATCTTGTTAGTCTTTATTCCTGTTGGTCTGGTCAGTTCTCACACTTGTCGCATTAGCTCCTGTTCATTGGCCCTGTTGACTTAAGCTAGTTTGGGACTCTAGCTTAATTTTTTGTCAGTTTTTTTTGTCTGAACTCTCAAAGATTCTGTTCAGCAGTCCTTTCTTTTGGCATCCTCCTTAAAGGCTGAGACACACCAAGCCTACTTCAAAGAACTAGCGATGACAAAAGCCGACCGTGTTGTCACCTCACATCAGCTGTGTCTAGACAAAAAAAATTGCATTTGAACACACTGCACTGCAAACAACTGCAAACAAACACGTGCGTTCTACATCTGCATGAGCAGAATTCGCTGTCTATATTAGCAGCTATCAATAGTATATATTCGGCAGTGTTTCCCACAGGTTTGAAGGCAATGTGTGGTGGTCAGCCCGAGGGGGGGGGGAGGGTTAGCGGGGGTTGCAGATGAAAAGAACGATTGGATAGGGATACGATTGGATCCTGATTTCCTAATTCCTAAAGGTTAATAATTAAAAAATAATGTAATAATTAGTTACACAACACTTTAACACCATGTACAACAGCCTACTTGCTGCACAGTCTGCAACTTTTGTTAGGGCACCTTATTTTGCGACATATTATTGATATTTAACAAATCTATTTCTTTCTCTCCCTGTCCTTGTCTTTCTGCTTGAGCAGCACTAGTTGAAGCCTGAAAATATTAGCATAGCATAACTAATTACACTGGTCGGACTAAGCTCTGTTTCAGACTGATACATCCGGTTCAGGATGGTCCTCATCCTCATCACGTGCCTTTTTCCTTCGCGGAAAATACTTTTCAATACTCATCTGGATTGAAGCAGCAAACATTCAGTGTAAGAGTAAAGAAACAACATAATTTATAATACGTTTATTTGATTCACAGCTGCTACATAGTGTTTTGACCTCGACAACCCAACTAGGCTAGCCTACATTTTACCGCAAACTTGCGACTAGTTAACTTTCTAAAGAAGGCGCAATCGCGCGGGGTCGGGACTTACAGTAACATCAACACGGTCATCAACGGTCGGTATTGATGATTATTTTTTCTTTTGGTCGTGGTTTTTGGTTTTTTTGCCCTAAGTGATAGCAGTATGTTGTTTAACCATGCAAAGCCACATGTCCCAATTCATCATGTTTATGTTTTTGTCTGCTTGACAGGACCATACAAAGTTGTGTATCTTGTATTAGAGCAGTTAAAATTAGTTTATTAAGTACATTTCTCTCATACTGACCACTGAATTTTCAACATGGCATCTCATGGCAAAGAAGGAAGAAGAAATTAAGAAAGGAAGCCTCATCTGAAGCTGCCTCACAAGAAAGCCCACAAACAGTTTGCTAAAGACAACCTGTCCAAGAGCATGACTTACTGGAACCAAGTCCTGTGGTCTGATGAGACTATAAGATGTATTTGGCTCGGATGGTGTCCAGCATGTGTGGCGATGCCATGGTAAAGAGTACCAAGAAGTCTAAAGTCAAGCATGGTGGTGGTAGCACCTTGGTCTGGGGCGGCATGAGTGCTGCTGGTACTGGGGAGCTGCAGTTCATTGAGAAAAACATGGATTTGATTATGTACTGTACATTCTGAATAATTCAGGTGATGGGGTGGCCAAGTATGTCCCCAGACCTGAACCCTATTAAGCACCTGTGGGGCATCCTCAAGCATAAGGTGGAGAAGCACCATGTGTCTAACGTCCAGCAGCTCTCTGTGAGGAGTGGAAGAGGATCCCAGCAACAACCTGTGTAGCTCTGGTCAATTCCATGCCCAGGATGATTAAGGCAGTGCCAGATAACACAATATACTGACACTTTGGACAAGTTCACTTAGGGTGTACTCACTTTTGTTGCCAGCTATTTTAGTCAAGAAGAAACCAACTAACCAGACTAACTGTCCACCATCATGATAAACATGTGAGTTTGTGTAATAGATGAAATCACTATCACACAACAGCCAACAGCATTTAACAAGTTAACAGAGAAAAAAAATACACATGCTTTTTTTAAATGTGGTTCAGGTTTGTTATAAATGGCCTACATATAAATGTGCCCAGATGGTCAATTGGGCTGATATTTGATATTATACATGTTATTTATGCCCTATATTTGTTACCCGGCATGTGATTTAAAGGGCAAAATAAGCCACTGTCCAATGTGTACATATTTCTCTTTCATCATGTTGTGCCTTTTCCAGCGTAGACAGTATCACCGATTGTAATGATTTCTATGTACTTTGGATGCGTCACGAAGGTGTTATCATGCTCGAAATCTTTGAAATCATAATGTGTGTATAATGCTGAGTTTATCCTTATTCACTGATCCCGATGGAAATATAAAGGGAAATATTTTTTTTTTTAACCAAATCAAACAGCACTTCAGCTCAATTTAAACAAAGTGTCCATAGAATGCAGTTTCTTACAGGAGTGAGAATAAATTATGGTTAGAACAGGGCTGGGTGATGAAACAATAACTATAATCACTGCAATATATTTTTTCTCAATTAAACGATAACAAGAGTTTGATATAATGTTCGATATAATGTTTATGTGGAACAAAAGTGGAATGAAGCTGTGCTAATGGTGCCACACGTACTCAGCTCAAAGTTCAAACAGCAGCACAGCGCAAACTTACTAGAGCAAATGGGTAATTCAGTGTCAAATAAACCAAATTTCAAAAACTTGCCTAGCTCAAATTTTCATTTTGCTAATATTTCTGAGGAAAGATAGACACGTAGAGTGACAAAAGCCAAAATATTAAATGGCAAGGATGAATATTTAAAGGTTGTATCAGCGATTTCTAGCCTGAAACATAAAGTGTCAAATTCAGCTGACCTTTCATCACGATCTGCTCGCTGCCTGCCCCATAAATTGTCTGTGAAAAAACCGCGTCTCTCTGGTCAGCCTAGGGTCCGAGATATGCCAAAAAAACAATTGGCACTACCAACCTTTCCACAGATAAACAAACAGTGTTCCAACCAATCAGCGTCAGGGGTTTGGTGTTGTGGACTTTCGCTCCGCCTCCCTCACATCCCTGCACCAGTAGGAAAGTCCACAACACCAAACCCCTGACGCTGATTGGTTGGAACACTGTTTATCTGTGGAATAGTTGATAGCGGCGATTGTTTTTTTGGCATATCTCGGACCCTAGGCTGACCAGAGAGACGCGTTTTTTTCACAGACAATTTATGGGGCAGGCAGCGAGCGGATCGTGAAGAAAGGTCAGCTGAAATTGACACTTTATGTTTTAGGCTAGAAATCGCTGATACAACCTTTAAGAGCAATCCACTTTTTTGTACAGCGAGGTCAAAATGGCAATTTTCACCTGAGATTCAGAGTCAAGTTACAGGGGTAAAAATGACTTCAGAAAGATGGCAGCATCATAATGCTATTTTCACACAGAGACAGTAAAATCTGTTGACTTTAGTCTTCTTTGCTGTATTATGTGCAAATGATGACCATTCAAAAACTGGGAAACAGCACTTTTCAAGTTTTCTCCAAAGTTTGCACGCCTATAAATCAAGAAGTATTAAGTATTATGATTTTAGATTCAAATTTTTAATAAACTTAAACTTTTGGAATCTTGCAAGGCCCTACATTATTCAGTCCCAGAAATATGGGGATTGCAATGAGGCTCAATGAGGCAGGTCCAGATTGTGGCCTAATGGTTAGAGTTTCAATTTCACTCTCTACATCTATTGATATATTTTTCATGTCTGTAAGGCAAGTATACACGTTTCGCACTCAAGTTCACAGAGATCGAGACGGCAGAAAGCGCATCCAGTTTGCTTTCATTATTTTACAAAAGCACAATGTTATTGTAAGTGCACACAAATAAACATCTTCACATAATCGAAAGATGTATTACTTTTTATCTTTATCACCAAAAATGACCAAAATTTTAAGAGCAAACCCCCGACTGAGCCTGGTTTCTCCCAAAGTTTTTTTTTTTTTTTTTTTTTTTTTTCTTCATTTCTGTGACCTGTGGAGTTTTGGTTCCTTGCCGCTGTCGCCTCTGGCTTGCTTAGTTGGGGACACTTAACTTCCAGCGATATCGTATACTATTTAAACTGAACTGAGCTGGATGATGACATCACTGAATTCAATGATGAAATGCCTTTAACTGAAAATTGGTTGTTTACAATACTGCATTATTGACACACCGTTGTCCTTTTTAATACAGTGAAGTAGCTTTGACACAACCTGTATTGTTAACAGCGCTAAAGGTGACTTGACAACCAATTTTAGCATGATAATTTTTTCGGCCATATCATCCCAGCCCAAGGTTGGAATGAGATCGTTCTACGGCTGGTCAGCGTAACGTGGACGTTATCTGATTGGCTTAAGTAGAAGGTGGGTGGAGTCCACCCATTTGTGGATTGGTGTGAATCTTGATTAAACATTTTTAAAATCCAGTATTATGTTAAAGTCATGTTATTTGGTGCTTTAATAAACATAAAATCTGGGTTATTATATGGTATGGTAATTCTACATCTTACATATTAACGAATAAGAAATCTAACATAGTATAGGATAATTCAGTCTCATTTAATGCTCCTTGTGATGGTTAAATGTGCCCTGATTATCTGTAATGATTAAACAACAGTTTAAAACAAGACATGGTGTGTAGTAGTGATTATTGAGGTCCACATCCGTCCACCTTCTGTTAGCTGGGTTTGTCCTTGAGGACGGACCCAATTTACAAAAAATGTGGACGCAAAATGACTGTACATAAACAGCTGCAATACATCCAACATGTTTGATCATGTTCGAGGACACAATACCTCCGTGCAGATAAAGGTATGACGCATTTAAAACAAGTTATAAGTTACGGCCGTATGATTTAAGTGATTCAGAGGGAATCCCGATGCAATCGTGAACGTGGGCATTACAGAATAACGAGGATGTAAAACGTGCAATCTGATCAATGGATAAATCAAAACTAGATATGATATGCGTCTGTGAATATTAAAGCACAAAAGACTGCTATATTAAGGCAACGTTTCATCTACTACATACTGAAGTATGCATGCATGACTCTAATAGTGTTTTCATTGTCTACATAACAGAGATGGGAAGTAATGAAGTACAAATACTTTGTTACTGTACTTAAGTAGATGTTTCTGGTATCAGTACTTTTACTTCACTAATTATTTTTCTGACTACTTTTTCCTTTACTCCTTATATTTTTACACAAATAGCTGTACTTTCTACTTCTTACATTTTTTAAATCTGTATTTGGTGGATCACCATTCGATAAATTACGAATCGGTTAGCTTGTACTGGCAACGCGATTTGGCTCTGCCAAAAGGTTTCTATCAGAGTAATCAATGCAAGTGACTTGAGAATGGATTGGAAGCACCCGCATGGATCAGATAGGCAAATCTACTAACCTGTTCAGGACTAAAACTGCAGGTCAGTTTTAAGCTTCTAGCAACTCTTAGCAGTAGCAGTCAGAGGATAATACTGAACTAAATTACTATCAACACTAAAAATACTGTATGGGTCATTCCTGTTATACAGTGACTTTTCTGTCTAGGGGTGTAAATATTAATAGTTTCATATCGATGCATCGATTATGCAGCCGACGATTCAATGCATCGATTCGTCCGCAAGAGTATCGATTAATGTGTTTATTTGGCCGCCTGTTTGCTCGCCTGTCTATTTTTAGCATCCGTTCCGACCTTTCTTTTACTGTCTATGGCTCCGACGTAAGCGTACTACCTACTCCTAAGCTGCGGGTGGCGCTAACGTCATTATTGTCTTCTACTTCACACTGCTTCACACGCGTTACTTACGTTTCACAGTCTATGTTGTTCATGTTCACACACCTCACATTGTTGTCTGACTTTCAAGAGCGGTGGAACCGGCAGGCTAATTGGCCATAGTAGACCTGCACTATAAGCATTAGACCAGTTAGGGGTGGGCGATATGACCTAAAATTAATATCACGGTATTTTCATCTTTTGAACGGTGACGGTATGATATCACGGTATTACTTTTTTGGTACATTTTGGGAGGAGTAGCCTGTCCTGTCCCTTTAGTATGTGAATAAAGTTAATATTTTTATAATATAGTAAGTAAATGGTAGGTATCCTTTTCAAAAAGCAACATGGGAGAGTATGCATTCTTAACATATTTATTTTGCAAAAAACCTAAAGATCTTACTTAACAGTGTACAACAAAACAATAATTATTTTTTATTGAAATTTAATTTCTGCAATATTTAAAACCTTTAAATAACTGGGGGAAATCAACCCATGGCAACAGTTTAAAAGTAGACCAATTCTGTGGGGAAAAACGCGGACTTGGCAACCCTGCATCCAACACGAGCTGCTGGAGTTAATTACGTCATTGCACACATGAGTACGAAATTTTCGTCCGAGATTTTTGCACTTTAAAAAAAAATACAGTTTATGTTAATCGAGTTTACACACTGCCTCTGAAACTTACACACTGAAACTTTCGTCCATCATATAAAAAAAAAAAAAAAAAAAAATCGGATCCGAATAGACCGAGATGCCGTTGTTCACTGACGAGCTGCGCACATTCACACTGATAATGAACATGGATTTGCGCAGCTCGTCGGTAAACAACGGCTGTGTGTATATACGGCTCAACGTGAAATCACGCACCTGATGGCATTTACCGCTGATTACAGAACCGGCTTTACTGACAAAACGCGCAAGCAATCTCGGCCGATTCGGATCGGTGCATCCCTACTATTAACGTTATAAGATGTGCTGCTCCCTTTACACGGAGTGTGCGTTATCGCAAAATCGAAAGTAAAAGTAAACAGGCCGGTCGCGTTCGCCTCGCGCCCGCTCAATTTGTGATCCGCTGTTTAAATCCTTCGGCCGGCCGCCGGGAAAAGTCCCGATTACAACTACTCACATTACTGTAATTAAGTAAATTTTTTGGGTATTTGTACTTTCATGAGTAGGGCTGGACAATATATTGAACGATATTGTGAGGCGCGTTTAGTCAATGAAGCCGGTGCTTTGATTAGAAGTAAATCTCCATCACGTGCGTTCCGCTCAGGTTCCGCTGGAGCGGTAATTAATACACAGAGACGTAAATCTCTGACAAGCTACGCCATATCGAGCTTAATATCGAATGCGATATTTAGCTCGATATGGCGTAGCTTGTCAAAGATTTACGTCTCTGTGTATTAATTCCCGCACAATTACAAAAGAACATTTTGATAGATAACAAAAACTTTGCAAATAGGAGATCAGCCCCTTCAAGTTTTAAATGAACACAAAATGCAATGTAAATAAATACAAAGCAGTTCCTTACTTTACGCCCCTCCCCCATAACTGTTCTGTCTCGCGGAGGAGCTAATTTGCGTGCATCTGTGTGAAACACGCATAGGAAAAAAAGAACGACAGAAAGAACGGCTCCCCCCCAGCCACGACTCGGCTCCCATCGTTCATGTTTATGAGCCGTTCAAAAGAATCGGTTCGTTCGCGAACGTCACAACTCTATTACATAGTACTAGAACAATACTAGACAGTACTAAATAGTACTAGATAGTACTGTTAGTATTGTTTGAACACCTGATGCATAAGGCACACAAAATGGAAAACACTTTAGGAGTTTCAAAGTTGTCATCTGATGGTTAAATTCTACAGGATTTCCAGGGGTTAACAATACATCCAAAAACATAGCCATAATAACCCAAACCCCCTCCTTAAATAAGAAAGTGGTTGTGTTTATGACAATGACAATGAATGCTTATTAGGATGAACTGAACACTGGATTTTCTAAAGTATCTGAAGTTCAAGTGACTTCTCACCACAATTGCAATACTTGCATGACGTACCGAATCAATGATTTATTGGTTTATTGGCTGGTCTGTTATTGTAGGTTAGGTATGTGCAGATCGGCTCTACCATAACCTGAATCCACTGTTAAAAATAAATCACTCAGCCTCCACCAGATCATCACACAGGAATTATTCTAAAGCATGATGACATGGCAGGCAAGTGCAGAAACTTTAAGAGCCTATAAATTAATAGTGAGTCTGCTTAACAAATAATTTCAGGTCTGGCTGTTGCTCACTGGCAGATTCTCTAAGGCAGGGGTCACCAACCTTTTTGAAACAGAGCTACTTCATGGGTACTGAGTCATACGAAGGGCTACCAGTTCAATACGCTCTTCTGAAATAACAAATTTGCTCAGTTTGCCTTTAGTTATACATTATTAATAATACTCATCTATGTGAAGGCACTAATCACGTAAATGATTTCTCACAATAATTAGCAACAATGACAATAAAGGAGGGAAACAGATATCTGTCACAGGGAGTCAGACTGAGACGTGCGGATCCATTTGCAGCATTTATTTAGAATCGTCAACAGGCCAGAATAATCACCAGAAAACAGGAACAACGTAGGTAATCCGGGGAAACAGTTCAATAGACAGGCAATGGTCGCAATGGCAGGAAGCAGGAATCGTCAACGGGGTATACAGTCCAGAGTCATACACAGATAATCCAACACAGAGAGAAACGCTTAGAATAACGACCATATGGAACGATAAGACTTCGCAAGGTGGCTGTGTGTGTGAGTGGCTTAAATGCAGACAGTGTGATGAGGTGCAGCTGTGACCAGTAATCAGTAAAGTGAGAGCAGGTGAATGCAGTGATTAGAGCAGTGGCTTGTGGGGATTGCAGTCCAGAATGTGTGTGCAAGAGTTCATGATGAGAAGACAGACCAGATACATGACAGAGCCCCTCCCCAAGGAGCGGCTTCCAGACGCTCTAACCACATAATACAACCTGGAGGGTGGTGGAGCGGAGGCGGAACAGGGGGAGGGATGGAGGGCCAGGTCCATGTAGGGGTACTGGAACCCCGAACTGAGGCAGAGCCGACAGAGGGAGAAGCCATGATGGAGGAAGGGTTGGCTCCTGCATGGGGCCGACCGACGGAGGTGGAGCCGGTGGAGCCCGAGGCGGAACCGGAGAGTCGATGGTCCTGGGCGACACAGAGGATCCGGAGGGCCAAGGCGGAACCCAAGGCTCTGGCGACCCCGGCGGAGATGGAGGTCCGGAGGTACGCAGCGGAGCCGGAGTGACAGAGGATCGAGGCTGTGCCCACGGGAGGGAGGAGGTCCACAGAGCCGGCAGGACGGAGTGACGAGGCGCAGCCGGAGGAGTAGAGTCCAGAGGCGAAGGTGGGGCGACGACTGACCGGGGCGGAGCCGGAGAGACGATGGAGCCCGGAGGAGCTGGTGGGCCGACGGCCGACAACGGAGACGAGGGAGCACAGAGCCGGGGTGGAGCCGCAGGGTCGGAGGGCCGAGGTGGAGTCCAGGACTCTGAGACTGGAGGTGATGGTGAGGGATCCTTCAGTCTGGACACAGATGGAGACTGGCAGTCCCACGGCAAGTCCTCTGCACCGAAGGTGGGATGTGGGTGAGCAGAGGGACTGTCAGGAGACAGAGGTGGCGGGACTGGAGCAGCAGGGAGGGTGGGTGGGAACAGTCCATGCATGAGCTCCGTGACCAGAACCTGGCAGACAGGAATCTCAGGACGACTGGATGGAACCAGCGGAGTCTCTGGAAGGCTGGGCGGAACCAGCGGAGGCTCTGGAAGACTGGGCTGAACCAGCGGAGTCTCTGGAAGGCTGGGCGGAACCAGCGGAGTCTCTGGAAGGCTGGGCGGAACCAGCGGAGTCTCTGGAAGGCTGGGCGGAACCAGCGGAGTCTCTGGAAGGCTGGGCGGAACCAGCGGAGTCTCTGGAAGGCTGGGCGGAACCAGCGGAGTCTCTGGAAGGCTGGGCGGAACCAGCGGAGTCTCTGGAAGGCTGGGCTGAACCAGCGGAGTCTCTGGAAGGCTGTCTTGAGGAGCGGGCTCTGGACGACGCTCTTGTGAAGCGGGCTCTGGACGACGCATTTGTGAAGCGGGCTCTGGACGACGCTCTTGTGAAGCGGGCTCTGGACGACGCTCTTGTGAAGCGGGCTCTGGACGACGCTCTTGTGAAGCGGGCTCTGGAGAACTGGACGACCCCAGCGGAGATTCAGGAGGGCTGGGCGTCTCCAGCGGAGACTCTGGAAGAGCAGGCTCTGAGCGAGGGGTCACTGGAGGGCGCTCTGGCGGCGCAGTTACTGGAGGGCGCTCTGGCGGCGCAGTCACTGGAGGGCGCTCTGGCGGCGCAGTCACTGATTTGACGGTAGCCATCTTAGGTGCAGACTCAGGTTTGGCAGCCATCTTGCTTGCAGACTCTGGCGTGGCAGCCATCTTGCTTGCAGACTCTGGCGTGGCAGCCATCTTGCTTGCAGACTTGGGCGGTTTGGTAGATGTGGCTCGAACCGTTCCAGGCATGACAGATGGGATGTGTGAAAGTTCTGGTGATATGGGTGCTGTAAGACTGTGGGGCTCCTCATCCGCAGTCCCAACAGTAAATGTTGAACCGGCCAGCAGGAGAGCATAGTCTATATACTGTTCAAGTGTCCAGTGCGGGGTGTGTAAAGGCATATTGGGTTTTAAATTCTGGTTCAGTCCATAATAGAAAATGTGCTTTAGAAAAATGTCAGTGAAATCTACCCGGTAACATAGTTCGCAGAAGTCAGCCACATACTCCTCAATAGGCCGGTTGTTCTGGCGAAGACGAACTAGACAGTCTCCTGAGTTCATGGTGAACGGCTGATGAATAAAGCCGCTGGATCCTTGGCGGCGAAGTCTTCTGTCACAGGGAGTCAGACTGAGACGTGCGGATCCATTTGCAGCATTTATTTAGAATCGTCAACAGGCCAGAATAATCACCAGAAAACAGGAACAACGTAGGTAATCCGGGGAAACAGTTCAATAGACAGGCAATGGTCGCAATGGCAGGAAGCAGGAATCGTCAACGGGGTATACAGTCCAGAGTCATACACAGATAATCCAACACAGAGAGAAACGCTTAGAATAACGACCATATGGAACGATAAGACTTCGCAAGGTGGCTGTGTGTGTGAGTGGCTTAAATGCAGACAGTGTGATGAGGTGCAGCTGTGACCAGTAATCAGTAAAGTGAGAGCAGGTGAATGCAGTGATTAGAGCAGTGGCTTGTGGGGATTGCAGTCCAGAATGTGTGTGCAAGAGTTCATGATGAGAAGACAGACCAGATACATAACAATATCAATATTCAGCAATTTAATATCAGTAATTGTTATTTTTAGATGATCACTTACATCACTACATTTCATAGGAAAAATGTCCCATTTTCACTAGCCACTGACAAACCCTTTTAACAAATCATGAACTGTTGTTTCAAAAAGTTATCAATTATTAATGTTAGAAAAATCAACTTACATATTTTTAAATAAATCTTGAAATTTTGAATTAATGACCAAATCTGTGGCATTTTTTAAAACACTTTTTAAATTGAACACAATTCTTCAATGTTTTAAAAGGGGAAAATGTCCCATTTTCACTAGCCACTGACAAACCCTTTTAACAAATCATGAACTATGTTGCACTGTTTCAAAAAGTTATCAATTATTAATGTTAGAAAAATCCACTTACATATTTTTAAATACATCTTGTCACATTTTGAACTAATGACCAAATCTGTGGCATTTTTTAAAACACTTTTAAATTGAACACAATTCTTCATTATTTTAATTCAACTTCGCCATGGCACTGCCATGTTGCCACTGACAACATCTGGTATCTGTTTCTTTTTTAGTGGGAAGACTGGCATTGCATGCCGTTCACCAGTGTATTGTAATCTGGTGTGTAACTTGACACTGCAACTGTGAGTGAGTCTTTCAGATGTGCATCAGTAAGGCGTGTTCTGTGTTTGTTCTTGATGAAGTTCATATCAGAAAACGCTGATTCACAGAGATAGGTTGAACCAAACAGGCTAGCAACCTTCATAGCTGCTGTGCATACTCCACTGTACTTCTCTGTGTCAACAAGGGACCAAAAGTTTGGTGCAGCCTGGTAGGCTTTGAGGTGGAGGTCATTTTGCAATGTTATGATTTCAATCTCCACCTGTCCAGCATCCAAGTTGAATGTTGCACTTGCTCAGCAAACCATGTTGTGTCCACATTCATGAAAGGATTGGAAATGAACGACACACATGGCTCAAGCTGATGAAGGTCACAAAACCTATTCTCAAACTCTTGCCCAAGTCTGTTTATGACTTCATAGTACTTTTCTGCAACTTTGTCAAATGTCTCAGATGCAGAAGCATTGTCTTTCAGCACCGACTGCACAGAGGGAAAGTGCAGCACCTTTTTTCTCTGTAAATCCACAGAGAAAATGTTCATCTTGGCTTTAAATGCATTTAAAGCACTTATCATATCAACAACAGTCTTACCTTTGCCTTGCAGCTGGCAGTTCAAGTCGTTTAGTTTCCCAGTAATGTCCGTCAAAAATGCAAGGTCAAGTGTCCACTCTGTGTCCTCTAGCAGTGAGACGTCTTCGCCTTTGGACTGCTTGAACTCTTTTATTTCACCCAAAAGTGACAAAAAACGAAGTAAAACTCGTCCTCTGCTGAGCCATCGGATTTCCGTGTGTAGCAGCAGGTCACCATATTCAGCTGACATCTCCTCCAATAGCACCTTGAAAATCCTGTGTTGTTTTGCTTTGGAGCAGATGTCGTTTATGATTTTTACAACGGGAGTCATCACGTGTCCAAAGCCGATCACTTTTGCACATAAGCCCTGCTGGTGAATGATGCAGTGATAATGCAAAAATTTTGAGAAGTCTGGGTCACTTTTACAGTGAGCGATGAAACCTGTATGTCGGCCAATCATAGCGGGAGCCCCGTCTGTAGTCACCGCTACCAGCTTTTCCAATGGAACCTTTTTCTGCACGAAAAACTCCTTCACCGTGTTATAAATGTCAACTCCCCTCGTAGTTGTCTTTAATGGCAGTAGTGTCAGCAGTTCTTCTCTTGTGGAGAAATCTTCAAACACCATCCGGATAAAAACTAACAGCTGCGCTGTACTGCTGCTGTCCACGGACTCGTCGCACTGGATGCTAAACCAGCTGCACTTTGCCAGATCCCGGTCCAGCTGATCGGCCAAATTACCAGACATATCTGACACTCATCTAGCCATCGTAGATGCACCCAGTTGGATGTCAGAAAGAGTGGAGATTAGATCGGTTCCATTTTTCTCGTCTTTAAGTACAGTGTTAGCAATTATCATCATTGCTTCTTTGAAAACTTCTCGGGTCTGAAAACGCCTTCTTCTTCTTGATCAGAAAATGTGTAGCTCTAAACGAGGCTTCGGTTGCTTTTTGTGACTTTTTCGCCGGCCTTGTGAAAAAAGACTGTTGCTTACCCAAAGCCGCCTTTAGCTCACGGGCCTTTTCTGTCCGTAGTGCACTTCCCGGTGGGTAGTTAGCATGGTAGCTTTTGTGACACGTAGTGAAGTGTCTCTCCACATTGTGCCGCTTTGCCGTCGCCACAGTCGCCCCGCAAATGAGACAAACGCAGGTTTCTTTCACAGTCGTAAAAAAGAATTCCTCCTCCCATTCGTTGTGAAAGTGATAACTTTTCTTCCTTTTCTCTGCCATGTTTTGGGGGCAAGAAACTGCATTCAGCTACCATCTTCGTCACGCCCGCGCCCTCTAGCTTAACGTTACTCTCCACGAGCACTGGTTTTGTCTCGCGCAAAATACTTTTGAACTAGAGTAGGTCAGAGTTCACCTAAACTCATCTAAACTCATGTATAATGAACATATTTTTAAGATATTGTCATTTTTAAATATATTTAATGCAAGTGTGATTAAAAAAGAATAGCAACAGAATAAAATTTAATTTCAGACGCAGCTCACAAGTACTATTTTTAGAACAGGCCAGCGGGCGACTCATGTGGTCCTTGGGGGCGACCTGGTGCCCGTGGGCACCGTGTTGGTGACCCCTGCTCTAAGGCAATCTGTTTTCAGAGAAAGCATTTCCAAACACATTTGCAATGTCTTTTTTTTAAGGACACTGTTGTCTTTAACTCTTCACACATTGAAAATGGGTTTCTCATCAATATTCAGCAAATATGTGCCTATATCATTTAAACAAATGTCTATTAAACATTTAATTCTACAGACCTTGCAGAATTGGTTGAATCTAGTTGAGAGATCTTATAAAGCTTATAAATTTTCTTATAAATTTGTATCTTGTGAATTGAATGCAGACAGGAGGAGAGTTCAGCTACACCGGAGACGTGTGATCGACACTACTTTAAACTCATGATTTTAAATTATGCTGTGCTTTATGCATTTGACCACTGTCATATTTATGTCATTTTTACTGTGTGCTGTATGTAAAATGGGTGTTACCTTGGATTTTGTTGAAAAAAATTGCTTCCCAACACACACAAACTTCCCAGATTACCGAGTGCCCTGTTGATTACAGTATTTTCTTTCTTTTTGTTTATATATTTTTAAATATTTATTTGTGAACAGATTACAGAATCAGGAAGATGTCATCTAATGTACAAGTATGTTTATTTTACACATTTTTTTAATATAATTCATTTTCAAATGATTTCAAATTTCTCAAACATTAATTTAAATAAATAAAACTATAATTATAAAGGATAATTAAGATATCGGCATCAGCAGTCAACAAACCAATATCAGTCGACCACTTCTAAGGTTCTTTACTGACAGCTGTGGTTCTATGAAGATTTTTTTAACATCCGTGGAATGGAATCCATACATTTCCATTGTACAAAACATTAATTATAGTGAAAAAAGGTTCTTGAGACTTCTAAAATGGTATTTACTTAGATTTTTTTTTAAGAAATGTTAAAGGGATAGTTCACCCAAAAATGAAAATTTGATGTTTATCTGCTTACCCCTAGGGCATCCAAGATATAGGTGACTTTGTTTCTTCTGTAGAACACAAACAAAGCTTTTTAACTCAAACTGTTGCAGTCTGTTAGTCATATAATGGCAGTGGATGGGCACCAAACCTTTGAAAGTAAAAAAAAAAATCCAAATTACTCCGTGCGGCTCGTGACGATACATTCATGTCCTAAGACACAAAACGATCAAGTTTTGTGAGAAACGAAACAGTATTTATATAATTCCTTTTACCTCTGATATGTCCAACTGTCCTGAGTGCATGCTCAGCATCCAGCACATTACATGTTAGGGCTGCACGATTAACCTTTATCGCATCAATATTGAGGTTTTAACTCCCGCAATAACCTAACCTCAGGAGGCTGAGGTTTTTTCCCGCCTCTGACATTTGAATGACAAACCTATTAGCCAATCAAAATGGTCGAATCTTGCGTTCCTGGCTTGCTGGCCAATCAGAAATGGCAATGGAAACAAGGTTGTATGCAGTGGAAACAGGCTTTCTGTCAGCAGCAAAGCAGTTAATTCATAGTTTTACATTACATCATATCTGTCCCAAATCTTTGTAAATGTTCATAAAGACTTGACCCTGGGCTGGAAGATTAAGGATTGTGCATTTAAGCGAAACGTTTGTATTTCTGTAGCTCTAATAAAGTCTGTATGCTTCATATAGAGATACAATTTATGTTTTAGCCTTTTCTTCAGGCCGCGGAAGCATGGCAGTTACGCACTTTATTTCACAATGCCAGTTTTCCTTGTTCTTATTTGATTTTAATAACTGATCAACAAAAATATGTATTAAAAATTAAGATAAAAATGATACAAAATGAAATTCGTTTAAGAAAGTATTTCCCACAAATAAAAACATACGAAGTTGTCAAAAAATTGTGTCTGACCCTCTCCAATTCTCCCGCCGTAATTCATACCACCCCAGGTGAAAAAAAAATATACTTAAATGCAATTAAAATACACTTAAATACCCGCAAATACATTTTTAGTACATTGTTTTTTTTTTTGTGTTAAATAAAAGTTTGATGGTTATACACTATAAATTTACTAATTAAAAGTATGTTTATACTTCAGTAGGACTTTAGTACACTTGACAAAAGTATACTAAATACCAGTAATACTTAAATATTTTTTTAGTGTACTACAATAAAGTACACTACAGAAAAAACATCCAAAAGAGTTTTATTAGTGTGTTTTTCAAAAGTGTGCTTTAAATGCTTTAAACATTAGTTGATTTTTAGTACACTGTTTACATACTAATCTTGAGTTTAAAATAAGTTAATATATAAAAAATCTATTAGTAATGTATTGTAGTAGAAGTACATTTTCCCAAAAGTTGTACTTAAGTACACTTAATATGAATGCATTATTATCACTAACACTTAAATTGATTTTGAGTGTGGTAATTTTAAGTTTACATTAAATTGATTTTATTAAAAATCTATTAGTAATGTATTGTAGTAGAAGTACATTTTCTCAAAAGTTGTACTTAAGTACACTTAATGTGAATGCATTATAATCACTAACACTTAAATTGATTTTGAGTGTGGTAATTTTAAGTTTACATTAAATTGATTTTATTAAAAATCTATTAGTAATGTATTGTAGTAGAAGTACATTTTCCCAAAAGTTGTACTTAAGTACACTTAATGTGAATGCATTATTATCACTAACACTTAAATTGATTTTGAGTGTGGTAATTTTAAGTTTACATTAAATTGATTTTATTAAAAATCTATTAGTAATGTACTGTATTAGAAGTACATTTTCCCAAAAGTTGTACTTAAGTACACTTAATATGAATGCATTATTATCACTAACACTTAAATTGATTTTGAGTGTGGTAATTTTAAGTTTACATTACATTTATTTGATTAAAAATCTATTAGTAATGTATTGTAGTAGAAGTACATTTTCCCAAAAGTTGTACTTAAGTACACTTAATATGAATGCATTATTAGCACTAACACTTAAACTGATTTTGAGTGTGGTAATTCTCCCAGGTTAAAAAAAGTGCACTAAAATACACTTTATTTAAGTATACTTAGTACACTTTTCAGTAATGTACTAAAAGTACTCTATTTTCGCACACTAATTTTGTACTTATTGTACTAAAAAATAGTATTAAGTATATGTTAAGATAAACTTAATACCATCTAAGTGTACTCAACTGTGCTATTTTGAGACACCATGAAATTGAACTAAAATGTGCTTTTAACATACTATATCTGTATTTAAAAAAATATATTTAGTTACAACTAGAAATACACTTGAACCCTACTTTTGAACATTTATAAATATATTTATGACTAATTTAAAGTATAGCAATAATATAATAAAAGAATATACAAAGTGTGAAAAAAGTGTGCTAAAATACAATTTAAGTACACTTAGTGCACTTCCCTAATGTACTTAAAGTGCTCTATTTTCGGCCACTAATTTTGTACTCTATATACTAAAAGTTATTCTTAAGTATATGTTAAGATAAACTTAAGATCATCTAAGTGTACTCAACTGTGCTATTTTGAGACACCATGAAGATGAACTAAAATGTGCTTTTTACATACTATCTCAGCATTTCCAAAAAATGTATTTTGTTACCACTTCTAATAGGATTGAAACATATTTCATAAACCTTTAAATATACTAATTATACATAAAAAATACACTTGTTGATTATTTAAAATACATGAATAATATATGACAAATGTATACAAAGCGTATTTATAATGTATTGCCCAAATATTTTTATCAATAAAAAATACACTTGTTGATTATTTAAAATACATGAATAATATATAATAAATGTATACAAAGCATATTTATAATGTATTGCCCACATATGTTTAATAATAAAAAATACACTTCTTAATTATTTAAAATACATGAATAATATATGATAAATGTATACAAAGTGTATGTCACGCCCTTGGACTGTTTGTCTTGGTTTTTCCCAGTGTTTCCCCCATTGGACTGTCTGTTTGGTTTCTCCCATGCCCTTTTTTGGTCTTCCTGCTCATTAGTGTGATCCCCTCCACCTGTTGTTGTAATTATCTCCCCTTTATAAGTTTGTTTGATTTCCTTGTTTCTTTGTCCAGCTACAAGCGTTACACCTATGTTCCTTCGTTGTGTGCACGTCTTCTCCCGCCATTCCTGTCTATTGTTACTCTGCCTGAGGATTTATTGAAGACTTTTTATTGAAGACGTTATTTTTTGCTTTCCTACACGTTTTGTGACAATGTATTTATAATGTATTGCCCATACATTTTTATTCATTATAATACACTTATTAATTAATTAAAATATATCAATTATATATAATAAATTTATTCAAAGCGTAATTATAATGTCTTGCGCACACATATTTTTATTAATAAAAAATACATTATAAATACGCTATGTATACATTTATTATATATTATTCATGTATTTTAAATAATCATCAAGTGTATTTTTTATTAATAAAAATATTTGGGCAATACATTACAAATACGCTTTGTATAAATTTGTCATATATTATTCATGTATTTTAAATAATCATCAAGTGTATTTTTTATTAATAAAAATATTTGGGCAATACATTATAAATACGCTTTGTATACATTTGTCATATATTATTCATGTATTTTAAATAATCAACAAATGTATTTTTTATTAATGAATATATGTGGCCAATACATTATAAATACGCTTTGTATACATTTTTTATATATTATTCATGTATTTTAAATAATTAATAAGTGTATTTTTTATTAATAAAAAACATGTGGGCAATACATTATAAATACGCCTTGTATACATTTGTTATATATTATTATTGTATTTTAAATAATCAGTACGTTTATTTTTTATGTATAATAAGTATATTTAAAGGTTTATGAAATATGTTTCAAATGTATTATAAGTGGTAACAAAATACATTTTTGGAAATGCTGAGATAGTATGTTAAAAGCACGTTTTAGTTCATCTTCATGGTGTCTCAAAATAGCACAGTTGAGTACACTTAGATGATCTTAAGTTTATCTTAAGGAGTACTTAAGAATAACTTTTAGTATATTAAGTACAAAATCAGTGCCCGAAAATAGAGCACTTTAAGTACATTAAGGGAAGTGCACTAAGTGTACTTAAATTGTATTTTAGCACACTTTTTTCACATTTTGAATATTCTTTTAATATATTATTGCTATACTTTAAATTAGTCTTAAATATATTTATAAATGTTTAAAAATAGGGTTCAAGTGTATTTCTAGTTTTAACTAAATATATTTTTTTAAATACAGATATAGTATGTTAAAAGCACATTTTAGTTCAATTTCAGGGTGTCTCAAAATAGCACAGTTGAGTACACTTAGATGGTATTAAGTTTATCTTAACATATACTTAATACTATCTTTTAGTACATTAAGTACAAAATTAGTGTGCGAAAATAGAGCACTTTTAGTACATTACTGAAAAGTGTACTAAGTATACTTAAATAAAGTGCATTTTAGTGCACTTTTTTTTTACCTGGGACGTCCTTTATGACATTTACAAGTTACACAAACTTCTTTCATAATAAACAAATTAAACTTAAACAAAACACAAACAAATAATATTTAAACAATGTAAAACAGAAAAAAAATCTTAAATGGCTACAACAATATATATCGCTCTTTCTCTTTTCGTTTGATCTGTTGTTTAAACTAATCTTTGCTGCTTTTTTTGATCATTCTTTAAGTAAACATTTGACCGTTTGGTGATTTAAATAAACTGTTTTAGACTTCCCCTTGAACTACACGCGACGCGTCCTGTCTGTGTAAAAGTAAATCTTGTTTTACTTTAGATATGCCTTCATTTCTGCCGTTTGTAATGCAGTACTATTAGATGCACAAAACTCGCGCACTGACAGACTTTCACTTTCTCTTTGTGTTTGTTCGTCCTAAAAAGCTCGATTGCGGATGCAGTTAAACGAACTTGCATTTTCGAATACTTTTATACGAAACTGATGTAAACACAGCCAGTTATGTTTTCAGAGCAGGACAAAACATCTGATATATCGAAATAGATCGGTGCATTCATTGAAGCCTGTTAAAGCAGTCACTGTCATATGTTACTGTCTATTGTTTTAAAAAGTAGCCTGCTTATATATAAAAAATATAAGTAAATTCTGCACGAAATTAATTTAATATAAAATCTAATTAAATTGAATCTTAATTTTAATATAAACAAAAAGCATCGAAACTGCAATTTTACATATTGTTAAGATTCCCACCCCTTTACAATGAGCCCATTTGTAACATCAACTAAGATTTATGAAAGCTGTAGTATAGAAGTGTTGTTCCTTGTTAGAGTGTGTTAATTGTTAACATTAATGAACTATAAAATAACTTTAATGATCAATATATAATATTTTTATTAATTTACAAAGTATGGTTTAATACTTTTTTTAAAAACTAGTAGAGCACTATTTTAGTTGCCTTTCAGTATCCATTTTCAAAAACTATTGGTTAATTAATCGGTATCGGCCGGTGTGGTCCAACCTAGCTATCGGTATCGGTAAAAACCAATATTGGTCGACCTCTAGTTTATTTAACCCTCTGTTTCGTAAAAGTAACAACATATTTTATTCCGAATTTTAGTTTTATGCACTTAAAAGTATCGAACGCAAAAAACGAAAATTGCATCGCAATCGCAATATTTGTCAGAAAAACCGCAATTAGGTTTTTTTTTTCAAAATCGTGCAGCCCTATTACATGTGTACACGCTTTGGCGTAGTATATGCAAATGCCGAAAGGGGAAAAATGATTGCTGCAGACCCTCCACACTTTTACTAAGTTTATCGGTGTGTTGATATCCAGCCGAAGAGCAGCAACCATGTTTTTTTTTTGTTTTGTTTTTTTACTTTCAAAGGTTTCAAAAATCTTTGTTTGTGTTCTACTGAAGAAACAAAGTCACCTACATTTTGGATGCCCTGGGGGTAAGCAGATAAACATCAAATTTTCATTTTTCATTTTGAAAAGCAGTTACTTCCACAATTGCACCAAGGATCGCCAATGCAGCGCGTAAAATAATGTCAAGTCCTCTCCCAATAAAGACGTAACATTGCCTGAGTAAAATAATATACAGCCATGAATGAGCACGTTGGAAATAAAATCGCTGAATTTAATTCTCTCTCTGTTGTCTATATAATAATAATTCATTACATTTATATAGCACTTTTCTAGACACTCAAAGCGCTTACAGTGACAGGGGTATCTCCTCATCCACCGCCAGTGTGCAGCATCCACCTGGATGATGCGACAGCAGCCATAGTGCGCCAGAACGCCCACCACACACCAGCTCACTGGTGGAGAGGAGACAGAGTGTTGAAGCCAATCAGAATATGGGGATGATTCGGAGGCCATGATGGTCAGAGGCCAATGGGCAAATTTGGCCAGGATGCCTAGGTCACACCTCTACTCTTTTTGATAGACATCCTGGGATTTTTAATGACCACAGAGAGTCAGGACCTCGGTTTAACATCTCATCCGAAGGACGGTGCTTTTTTGGCAGTATAGTGTCCCCGTCACTATACTGGGGTGCTAGGACCCACACAGACCACAGGGTGAGCACCCCCTGCTGGCCTCACTAGCACCTCTTTCATAGTCTTGTGAAGTCTTGTGAAGTCAGAGTCATGTAGGCTCAGATAATCCATCAAGTCCTGCCCCAAAAAAGACGTATTTTTTTTATTTTCACTACACGCATACTGCACACGTGACGCTCCCGCTAATTTTTGGCCTTTGCATCTCACATGAACAGACAAACTCCAATACATCTCCAAAGCTGCTGTGAGTGTCACTTTTTGTCAATTTTACCGTTTCATTAGTGAAACTAGCATCATTCATACTGTATTACACACTGAAACTTCACGGCAACCTGTCAAAATAAAAGTACGGTTTAACGTGTAACAAAACAATATTAGTCTTGTATTACTTTGTACAGTATAATGTAGGTGTTTATATGTTCACATTTAAATAATTTACATAAAACAATATATATGATAAAAAAAATTATATAAAAAAGAGTCACCACTTAATTGTTGAAAAAATACTATTATTATTAAACCTTTTTTTAACTGAATATAATTTTTCTTCTATGTATTAATTTTAACAGTAAAGCTCCTTTTATTTTTATTTTAAAAAATAAATCAGTGATTTTGCTTTCATTTGATTATCAGAAAAATGAAAACAAGAATTTCTGAAAAAAGCAAAAGATTGTAGGGCCCTATTGTTCAAAATGTTGAAAGGTTTGGACTTATTTCTTCACTGAAATAAATGTTTTCGTTATTACACAAAGTAGGCTAAAGTACCAGGAAAGAAGTAACGTTGGCTACTGGCAACCAGCAATCTGTGCAGCAATAAATATTATCAGCCAAGTACTTTGCAACAACCTCTGACCTGTGGTCAAGCCGTACTTCTGAGCCATACATTAGCTTGACCATTCACTTCATCGACAATGAATGGGGTTTGAATTGAGCATTAAGAGATAATTAAGTGTATATTGTGACTTTAGACTTATGTTTACATTTTAATTATTTAAGTTTTCCAGGGTTGTTGAGATTTATGTCTTAATAAATGAGGGGATTATGATCAGAGGAAGGTTAAGTTTAAAATAAAAATGTTTGAATGTAATATATTTTTCTCCTGGTCCTTATTTTAAATGGGTCATAAAAAAAAAATCAATAATTATCGATATCGACCGATATGAAACACTGATATCGTGATATAGTTTTCAGCCATATCGCCCAGCCCTATTAGTAATTCTGATCTAACATAGCAGTTGACTCTTGTCCTTTATTTATTTTCTCCATTTGAAACCATTAGACATTTGTTTTGCTTATAGATAATATTGGTGTTGCTGCTAATGCTTTTTATAAATATTTTATTGTTGTAATATGAAGATTAAATTTAACATGTAAGACTGCTATTTTTCAACACTTGATGACTGAAAGGAGGAAAAACCAAGGGGAAGTACTTTACTCACTCATTTATTTATTTATAACAGTAAATAAATATTGGTTCTGCAAATTGGTTATCGGACACATAAACATGCAAATAACTGGTATCGTAATAAAAAAATCAATATCGGTCAATCACAATTAATGAATCGCCATGGCAACACTGTTCATGATATCAAAAACCTGTCCACAATTTAGCATCTTCAGTATCTTGGTATTATAATGACAAAATTTGGTGTGAACTACTTGTTTCTGCTCGGAGGAGTATGAATTAACTTACAGCCTGATTTCTCCAAAAATCCACATTCAAATAAAAATAGCTGACTTCCTGTTGAAGAAACGGAAATGGAAGAAGTAGTGGTAATAATACAAAATGCAATTTGATCTGCATGCTGCTGGGCTTATGGGTTTAAAGCATGTTGTCTTCAATTGCTTCAACTGACTTGCTAAAATAAAAATGCTGATTGTGATCGGTAAGTGCTAGCCAAAGGGACTGCTACCTGCACATAAGTTATTCCCACTGACGAAGCAACAACAGTGTTTTTTGTTTGGTCTTAAAGGCTAAAATAATGAATTGTTCCAAACAAACTCTGAAAATGTATCTGCTTTAAATATATTCTTAGCATCTAACTCAATTACTGGTGACTAAAACTGGCTAAGGATTATGGGTTGGGATTATTACAATATTTAGTCACATGCAAGTGATATACTCAGAATGTAGAGGGGTCAAGTTTAAAACACATTGTGCCAAGTTCTTAGAAATAAACCCTTTGTATTACATGATTTTGAAAGCATTTTCTATCAACAAATTTTATTTTAAAAATGAATATGCTCATCACAGAAGAGGTATTTAAGTTTAAAATTGCATGTTTTTTTTTTCAAAAAGTTAATTAAATAATAATAATAATAATAATATAAATATAAAAATATAAATAATACATAAATCACACTATTTACCCTAACACACAGACATTTCATGATCTATGTATGATCATGTCATTCAACTGAAAGCTAGCCGAAACACTTACATCACTACATACCAAAACACATGACTTTAATTAGAAGCTCCATTCCACCTACCCTACCTGTCAGAACACATACCCTGCACACATAGCATTCATGATCTTTGTGTTTCTGTGTATGGGAGAGTTGGTGGGGGGCATCTAATATTGGCAAAACTTTTTTGGCAGACGACTTCTTGAACTCAGTGGCTAATCAGAGGTGTTTAATTAATCCACTCAAATTGCTGGAGTGTTCACTGCTCCAGGTGTGTTTTCATTACTGTGTGTGCACTTGAATAGGTTAAATGCAGATAGGTATATGTCTGCATGTATAGGTCACCATACTTGGCCACACGTCTTGTCCTTTCCTTTTCTTTTTTTTTTCTTTTTTTCATTTCTCAAAATTATTTGTTTGTGTCCTTTTCCTGCCACACACTTGGATAAATGTACACAGGAGTACAACGTCTGATAATTTTAGCTTAATAATAGAACACATTTTCAGTTTGTTTCTTGGTAAACATATACTATGCCTTCCAACACGGGACAAGTTCATGGGATTATTGTAGGATGTTTGAATCTTTTTTTAAAAGACTGAAAATTGAGTGTTTACTGTTGTCCTTTTGCATTATTGACACACACTATTTTCCTATTTAATACTGTAAAGCTGCTTTGATTGATTTGTTGTAAGTATGACTACTTTAATTGAACAGACAAAGGCAAGCATGATTTTTTTTTTCTTTTGTGATCTGAGAAAAATAAAGTAACCAACAGGCTGACTAATTATTTACTTAGGTTTTTGTGCAAGTCGAAATCACACTAACTGCTTATGGGATGAATCTTTTTTACACAATGCACAACTCGATAAAAAATATACTTAACAAATAACACTGTAAAGTTCATACAGTTATGTTGTTTCATTTTTAAAAGAGTAAATGGCATGGTGTGATCTGTGTGAGACGTCTGTCTGGTCTTTGTTATGCTGAAAGCTTAGTGTGGAGTTGATGGCTCCAGCAGAGGTGAGACGAACCTCTTCTGCATCACAAAGGCACTAACAACGTGTCAATTGGCCGCGATTTTGCACCAACGACTCACCCTAAAACCTTCCCCAATCCTCACCAAAAATGTCCTTCGTCCAAATCTTTTACATTTCACTATAATCTAGAGCAAACTTGAACTGAAGTCTTTCAGATTCTGTATTTGATGGCTTTGACTCATGTTACACAACACTTTTGGTGCGTTTTAAATGCACATGACTACATGAATATACACTCAAAAGAAATAGGCTGTATCCAAATAAACTCATTAATTAAAATAATTTCTAAATGAAAAAAAAAAGTTTAATGTAAAGCGAAGGAGACACGCGAATAAAGGCAACGCAAAAAGCAAAGCTCTTACCTTCACAAAGCGCTGAGAAGAGCTGGAAAATATAATGAACGCCTCTCAGTGCTGTCGTGAAGCGGACACCACACATTCTCCGTCTTCATCCATAAACTTCATCAACTTCATGCTGTGTTTACGACTGAACAGGAGTCGTGCTGGATCCTTCCTGTTTTCGTGTGTTTTACTAGTGGTGTGTGCGCGTAGGACAGGCCTTCAGTAGGAGGAGCGCCCCCACCCCACACAATCACACACTGGCTCCGATTAGTGCATAATTTCCTATGCGTACTTTCCCACAACTTGTGGCGATGCTATGTGTCAAAATTAGAATCATTGACGTTACTAAATTCTCCGCGAATAGCGGCCAAATACTCCCACATACTCCCCCCTAAACGTCCAACCAATATTTATATCAGTTGCTCTCTATATCTATAGGTGCGTTCGAGATGCACTACACTAGCCTGCCACCGGCTGGCTAGAACAGCCCCTTGCAGTCAGGGGAGGAGTAAAGAGACGGCCGTCAGGTCGGACACTTATAGTTACCGTAGTGTGCTGAAACTTGTTTTCTTAGCAGTATATGAGGTCTGAAAAGTACAGAGCATCTTATTTTGACCTGTTTCATATTGACATACTGTCAGCTCATAAAGTGACACCAAGACAATATTTTTAGCAAACTTACTAATTTTGAAATGGTCTTTTAATTGACTTAAAGTGACTTTGTGTATAATCGACACAAAGTAGTACATGTATGCATGAGTAGATGTGTCAAATAAACATGTTAAAACAATCATTACAAGATTACATTGGCATGGAAATAGGTTATATTGCGCGGTTGAGGACCGCAGTAAAGATAGTTTGCGGTTTGATATTCAGATTTATTTTGGCTGTAAAAACACAGTGTGCTGTCATAAACATGCAAATAAACATGCAAATGCCGGATTTCGTTCTCCATGTTGTGTGAATTCTGGTGGTGGTGATGCTGTTCTTCTGGCCGAAATCAGGATTTTTTTCGAATCGACTTTTAATTTTATAATGCTTATAGCTCCGAAAGTTGGACACTTAGAAGACTGAAACCGGTGTCATCTTAACCAGCATGATCTGTGAATTTTTTCACAGCAAAGCTCTTGTCCGTAAACCCCTTTGTAGTCCGCTATAAGGAATGTGAAAGATAGGCGCTCTTTCACACGCAGACTGCACGAATACAAAAACACTGTTTTTAGGTCAAACTCGATTGGTGAAAACGTTCACAATCGCAATTTATCACGTGTCAGTGTTTCTTTTTGCTCTGCTCCCTCTTACTTTTATCATAATGTCACGCAGTGCTGTTCCAGTGAATAAAAGTTTTCATTATTAGGTAATGAGCTTATACAGTTGTAAACTTTATTTCAAAGGTTTGATTGTTGTACCTTTCCCTGGTTACTGGGCTTCAAATTCTGATTTGTAAAAGAATATTGATTTTAATATAGAATATTAATATAGAATATAAGATTTTTCTCAGTTGAAGGTTTCCCTGAACCCTTAACTTGACTATTCTGCATTGTGATAAATTTGACAGTGCAGTTATGTTCAGTTAACCCTTTCCTGATTCATGTACATCACAATTCTGATCTGTGAAAAATTTCACAGTTCAGTACTGGTCAGCTGGCCCTTCCCTGAGTCACCAACATCACTATTCTGATCTGTGAAAACTTTCACAGTTCAGTTCTGGTCAGCTGACCCTTCCCTGGATCACTAACATCACTATTCTGATCTGTGAAAACTTTCACAGTTGAGTATTGGTCAGCTGACCCTTCTCTGAGTCACTAACATCACTGTTCTGATCTGTGAAAACTTTCACAGTTCAGTTCTGGTCAGCTGGCCCTTCCCTGAGTCACCAACATCACTATTCTGATTTGTGAAAACTTTCACAGTTGAGTATTGGTCAGCTGACCCTTCTCTGAGTCACTAACATCACTATTCTGATCTGTGAAAACTTTCACAGTTGAGTATTGGTCAGCTGACCCTTCTCTGAGTCATTTACATCACTATTCTGATCTGTGAAAACTTTCACAGTTGAGTATTGGTCAGCTGACCCTTCTCTGAGTCATTTACATCACAGTAAAGGACTGACAGCAGATGTGCCACAGGAGAGAGAACGATGTGGAAGGGTTGTGGAGAGCTGATGGAGAAGGACTAAGTAATCTGTGTAAAATCCTGCAAGACAGGAAGAAAGAGAATTTATCACATGATGAACAATAAAAACATTGACAACAACAAATGGTAGACAACAACATAACTGCAGCATGTATAACAGTAAACAGATTGTTACTCTCTGTTGGTGTGAAAAATAAATAGCTAAAATAATTTTCATTATAGTTCTTGCTCTTGGTGCGAACAGATTTGAACTGATTTGGCCAAATTAATTGCAGATCTGATTTGTCACGTGACAAGTTAAACTAGCATTTCCAGACTCTTGCTTCTTAGATGTGTTCAATAGAAAATTATCATGGAAAGAAAGCCAGACTGTGAGATGTAGACAGATATCACATACTGGTGAAACGGGAAGATGCTGCGCCAATTTGTAAAGGTTAATAAAGAATACAATAGACTTAAAATCAACTTTATGATACAAACACTCTGACTACTTACAATGAGAGTTGAAGTAATATCAGCAGTAGGAGTAAAAGTCATAGAATTTTGTATGAATATGCATGTAAAATATCATATGAATTTGCTGACTTGAAAATATCACATGCTGTGCAAAATGTAACTGCAGTAAAGTTTGGTCAAGGTTCTCAGGCCAACACAGACGTACCATTGGAAGTGTTTGCCTTAGCAGCTTTTGGTCTTCTCCATAAATGCACGAGATGGTCGAATTCAAATCCCATGGCAGGCCTTCGTTTGGACTTCCTTTTCAGCTGAAACAAAGAGAAATATATACATGCTGAGACGGTGTGTTAAAAATGATCTGTGACAAAAATATTTGAGAGGAAGGACTCTAAGGAAAAACATTAACAACACATAAAATAAGGATGCATTCATTAAAGCAAACTGGTTAAAACTAAATGTGTTCAACATTACCTGTGAAGGGTTGAACCTTTGAAGGACTTGTTCAGCCTCCTTGACAGCTTCTTCAAGATCAGCATTGGGAGCTTCAAGTTCAGAATTGGCCAGAATTTAATTTTGAGTTTTAAAAATAGGTTATGATGAACCACAAAAAGAGAGAGAGCAAAACTATGTGGAAATGAATCGTGGGAGGGAGAGAGAGAGAGAAACAGAACTTTTACAAGAGATGGCTTCGTAAGAGAGCTTTTGGATTATTGTTTTGGTTGTTGTGGAGTATGTGATCTGATGTAACTGCAAGACAGAAAAAAAATTGAATTACAATCACTTCACAAAAAGGTATTAAAGGTGTAGCCAGCATTGTGGTTACTGTGCTTTACAAATACTGTAGTATACAATAAAACACAGTTACTGTGGTAAAAACATAGTAATTGTTGTTGTTGTTAAAGTGCTTTAACTACAAATACCACAGTAAAACTATGCTTACTGAGGTAAACCCATACTAAATGTTGTGGTTATGTGCTTTAACTAGAAATACCACAATAAAACTACATTTAAAATGGGAGAAGCATGGTTACTTGTGGTTACTGAGCATCCCTTACAAAATTTACTCACATTAAAAAAATACTATAGTAATTTTTTTGTAAATACTATAGTTGTTGAACCATGTATTATACTGTATTACACTATTGTTTTTTTTTTTTTTTACATGTGGATAACCATGGTAATACTACAAATTAAACCAAAATAAAAAACATGGTTACTGTAGTAAAACCATGGTAACAACAAATTAATTTTGCTACACTAACCATAGTTAACCATGGCATTTGTAGTAAAACTGTGGTTATACAAATAGCAATCAATACTTTCTTACTACAATAAAACATGGTCATTTTTGTAAGGGATTGACTACACATTACATGGTCGAGGGTCAGTTACTATGGTAAAAAAATATATATATATATGGTAGGCTAACAGTGTGGACTTTTTACATGATCCTTTTTCTACGACAGACAAATATCAAAATAAAAATTTCACTCATTAAACGATGATTATAAGAGACGGAAACCTTACCTTTATGCGTCTTGAAGCGATCTAAATCCATTTTTAACGCACTATATCGCTTGTCTTTAATCCGTGTGGAGTTGTTGTCATTGGGGGAAAATTACCGCCCCTGGTGGTGCTCCAATGATAACTCCATTTTGTACATGCGTGTCATTTTCACGTTTAGAGGAGGCAAAACGTGACACTCACACGTTTCCTTGAATGGACCAACGTGTCTATTACACGCTTTGACGTGATACCGGGTTGCACAAACAGGCGGTTAACAGTATGGGGTTAATTTCTGGAACGTCCAAGATATCTTTACACAGATGCACGCCATCTGGTGGAAGAAAAGTGAACTGAATTTTTTTGTAGAAATTTAGTGCATGATTCCAAAAAACGGATTCCAAATTGCTATTAACCTCTATTCAATAATGTTGAAATGAGGTAACAATGTGGAACCATTCCATATTTTGTATTCCGACCAATTGAAAATATTCCAGAAAGAGCTTTCAGCCTCTAACGTAAAAATACATGGAAAACACTTCTAACACATTAATAAATGTCTTTCTCCATTGAAAAAGGTATTTTATTCATGCACAGAATAGGATTTTAATGTAGGACAGAATTTCAGTAACACTGCATGAACCCATTTTTCTTAGAAGCAGAAACGCTGTTTTCTGAGCTTTCAGCCTCTAACATACAAATGTCACGGTTCACACATCCGCTGTGTTCTCAGGTCCCGTGATGTGTGTGTGTGACTGTGGTGTGCGTCATGCTCATCAGCGCAGCTGCCGATCATTACTCTCACCAGGTGTCACTCACTAACGATCACTACATAAACTCACTCCTTGCTTTGTTTCCCCGTCAGATGATTCACTTAGATTCACTGTCGTCATTGCTGTTCGTGTTTCTTGGAGTTCGTGTTCTTGGAGTCTTGTCGTACTGGATGTGTATGTGATTTGTCTTCGTGGGATTCGTTGTGACTGTTTCATCTGTGTCTTCACCCACATCTGGATCGTCACCTCACCAGCACCATCTTGCCCCTGCCTCACCCAACCGAGAGACATTCTCTTCACTGTTTGTATCACCATCATCATCATCTTTAATAAACTGGTTATATTCTGCTTTTGCTTCCGCTCTGCTTATTCACCCGTTACAGAATCATCTGACCACTATGGAAGCAGCAGGATCGCCACAACCCACACCGGAGGAATTCATGCAAGCCTGTGTCTCTCGGTTGGACGGTCAAGCTCAGGCTATTGGAGCGCTTGTGGGGCAGGTGTCCGAGCTCAACCAACGGATGCAACAACTTCGACTTCCCGCTGCGCCGCCCACGCCGCCCGCCCCGCTCGTTCTTCCTACACCATCTGGCGCAGCCCCGCAGTACGAGCCCCGCCTTCCCACCCCGGAGATCTACAGTGGTGAGCCGAACTTCTGCCGAGCTTTCCTCGCTAGGTGTTCGATGCATTTCGCATTACAACCGCGTACGTTCACTAGCGAGGAGAGCAAGGTGGCGTTCGTGCTCACCCTACTGTCTGGGAAGGCGGCACTGTGGGGAACGGCGGTGTGGGAGAACCAGGACCCTTGTTGTACCTCATTCACGACACTTGCCGCCGAGATGAAGAGGGTGTTTGACCGCGCGGACACCGGGAGAGAGGCCGCGCGAGTCTTGGCGGATCTCAAGCAGGGGGAGAGATCCGTCTCGGATTACTCCATCGAATTCCGCACCCTGGCGGCGGAGTGTCAGTGGAACGAGGAGGCGCAGTGGGACATGTTCCTGCATGGGTTGGCTGACCGCGTCCAGAAGGAGATTTATGCCCTGGAGCTACCCGCCACCCTGGACGGCCTCATTAGCTTGGCCATGCGGGTAGATTCTCGACTCTCCCGGGCCGAGCGGCGGTGGTTACCCGCTCGGCTCCCCCCTGCGGAGAGAGGACCATTTCGAGCCAGCGGCGAGGGCGCGGTCGGTCCCGTCTACGATCCCGAGCCCATGCAGGTCGGTAGAGCTCGGCTTACCCGGGAGGAGAAGGAGAGGCGGAGGTCCCAGGGCCTGTGTCTTTACTGTGGGGCAGCCGGACATTTTGCATATAGCTGTCCAGATCTCCGCTGCTAAGACCTCATCCAGTGCGACCTCCACGCTCCTTCCGGTTAGGTTAAGATGGTCCAACCACTCTCTTCATTGTTCTGCACTGCTGGATTCGGGAGCTGAGGGTAATTTTATGGACCTTACTTTTGCACGACATCACCAAGTTCCCCTCCTCCCCCTCACTGACACCATTGCCGTCCACGCACTCAATGGCCAGACCCTCCCCAACATCACCCTCATCACGGATCCCATAACTCTCACTGTGTCTGGCAACCACAGTGAGAGTATTCCCTTCTACATTCTGGACTCCCCCCACGCACCCATTGTTTTAGGACACCCCTGGCTCACTAAACATAATCCCCGTATCGATTGGCAGCTGAAGTCTGTGTCTGAGTGGAGCATTAAGTGTCATGAGTCTTGTCTTGTGTCTGCTTGTCCGTCTGTTTCTAGTTCTGTGTTTCAGGAGAAGGCGGCGGATCTGTGTAACGTGCCCGCGGAGTACCTCGACCTGAAGGAAGAGTATTGGAGGAATGGCGCCACTGGTTAGAAGGGTCGGGGGTACCTTTTATCGTTTGGACCGATCATAAGAACCTGGAATATATTAGAACCGCTAAAAGACTGAACTCTAGGCAGGCTCGGTGGGCTCTTTTTTTCGGACGTTTTGATTTTACACTCTCGTACCGCCCGGGTTCCAAAAATATCAAACCCGATTCTTTGTCACGTATTTTTGACCGCTCCGATCGCCCGTCTACTCCCGAGGGTATTTTTCCCGAGACACTTATTGTCTCTGCCCTCAATTGGGAGGTCGAATCGAAGGTTAAGACAGCCTTACATGGGGTAACGCCTCCGGCCGGTTGCCCATCCAACCGTTTGTTTGTGCCAGAAAGTCTACGGTCCGAAGTTATCCAGTGGGGACATTGTTCCAATGTGGCGTGTCATCCAGGGGTAAGTCGCACCTTACATTTGGTTAAGCAAAGATTTTGGTGGCCACTTATGGCTCGTGATGTTCGCAGTTTTGTTTTGGCTTGCTCAGTTTGTGCCACTGGTAAGACTTCTAACAGACCCCCAGACGGGCTCCTACAACCGCTGCCAATCCCTTCGAGACCCTGGTCCCACATCGCACTAGATTTTGTCACCGCCCTCCCACCCTCCCAGGGTAACACGGTAGTTTTGACCGTGGTGGACCGATTCTCGAAGGCGGTTCATTTCATTCCCTTACCCAAATTACCTTCAGCCAAGGAGACAGCGTTGGCAGTCGTGGACCACGTCTTTCGGTTACATGGCCTCCCGACAGACGTGGTCTCCAACAGAGGACCCCAATTTGTGTCCAAATTTTGGCGAGAGTTTTGTAAACTTCTGGGGGCCACTGTTAGTCTCTCTTCGGGGTTCCATCCTCAAAGCAATTGGCAAACTGAGAGAGCCAACCAAGATTTGGAGAGAGCGTTACGATGTATGGTCGCCAGAAATCCTTCCTCCTGGAGCCAACAACTTTCTATGGTGGAGTACGCCCACAATTCGTTGCCAGTATCCTCCACGGGCCTATCCCCATTTGAATGTAGCATAGGGTACCAGCCACCTATTTTTCCCAGTCTGGAATCCGAAGTCGCGGTCCCCTCCGCTCACGCCTTCGTCCAGAGGTGCCATCGCACCTGGACTAGAGCCCGTGAGACTCTAGTCCAGGTGGGAGCGCGCACCAAGGCCAAAGCCGATCGCCACCGGTCTAGGCCTCCCGTATACGTCGTCGGTTCTAAAGTGTGGCTTTCTACCAAAAACATTCCTCTCCGATCCATGTCGAATAAACTTGTTTCCAAATTTATTGGCCCGTTTTCTGTCACCAAAATCATTAGTCCGGTGGCAGTCCGCCTCAACCTCCCTCCAGAAAAGGAGAATTCATCCCGTGTTTCATGTTTCCAAAATTAGGTACAGATGGCTGGGAACGTCAGGGGACGTTCCTAAGAGAGGGGGTACTGTCACGGTTCACACATCCGCTGTGTTCTCAGGTCCCGTGATGTGTGTGTGTGTGTGTGTGACTGTGGTGTGCGTCATGCTCATCAGCGCAGCTGCCGATCATTACTCTCACCAGGTGTCACTCATTAACGATCACTACATAAACTCACTCCTTGCTTTGTTTCCCCGTCAGATGATTCACCTAGATTCACTGTCGTCATTGCTGTTCGTGTTTCTTGGAGTTTGTGTTCTTGGAGTCTTGTCGTACTGGATGTGTATGTGATTTGTCTTCGTGGGATTCGTTGTGACTGTTTCATCTGTGTCTTCACCCACATCTGGATCGTCACCTCACCAGCACCATCTTGCCCCTGCCTCACCCAACCGAGAGACATTCTCTTCACTGTTTGTATCACCATCATCATCATCATCTTTAATAAACTGGTTATATTCTGCTTTTGCTTCCGCTCTGCTTATTCACCCGTTACAACAAATACATGGAAAACACTTCTAACACATTAATAAGTGTCTTTCTCCATTGCAAAAGGTATTTTATTCATGTACAGAATAGGATTTGAATGTAGGACAGAATTTCAGTAACACTGCATGAACCCACTTTTCTTCTGAGCAGAAACGCTGTTTTCTCAGCTTTCAGCCTCTAACGTAAAAATACATGGAAAACACTTCTAACACATTAATAAGTGTCTTTCTCCATTGCAAAAGGTATTTTATTCATGTACAGAATAGGATTTTAATGTAGGACAGAATTTCAGTAACACTGCATGAACCCATTTTTCTTAGAAGCAGAGCTTTTCTGAGCTTTTTCTTAGCTTTCAGCCTCTAACATACAAATACATGGAAAACACTTCTAACACATTAATAAGTGTATTTCTATATTGCAAAAGGTATTTTATTCATGCACAGAATAGGATTTTAATGTGGGACAGAGTTTCAGTAACATTGCATGAACCCACTTTTCTTCTGAGCAGAAACGCTGTTTTCTGAGCTTTCAGCCTCTAACGTAAAAATACATGGAAAACACTTCTAACACATTAATAAATTTCTTTCTCCGTTGCAAAAGGTATTTTATTCATGCACAGAATAGGATTTTAATGTAGGACAGAATTTCAGTAACACTGCATGAACCCACTTTTCTTAGGAGCAGAAACGCTGTTTTCTCAGCTTTCAGCCTCTAACGTAAAAATACATGGAAAACACGGTAACACTTTACAATACGTGTGCACAAATAAGCATTAATTCATGTTTAATTAATGCACAGATAATCACAAGTTAATGAAGAACTAAGCAATTTATTAATGATTACTACAGCAGCAACTAATGAACATTCTATATGATTCATAGATTAAGTAATCAATACATTGTTATTAGTTAATTGTGCCATAATGTATTAATTCCCTAATAACTTATTTTATCAACTAATAGTGCAAATTCATGTGTTAGTTACTACAGTGGTCAAAGCTATGTACTTCAACTTCCAGTTGTCTGCTTTAATTACTCATTAGCTAATGATTTGCAGAGATATCATTATGTTATGACTTTACTTATTGAGGCACAAAACTATTAGCTAATTGTTAAGTAATATGTCATTGTGGTTATGATATAGAATTAGTCAGTTATGCGCCTTAATGTGTTGAAGCCATGCATTTGTAAGGAATAATTAGCTCAAATTTATAATGATTCAAATAAGGAATCGAATCGAAAGATTCGGAACTTGATTAAATTGATTCAGAGTTAATAGATTACACTTCTTAACCATTCGTCCAGCAAAGTGGTCAATTCAGCATACTGTATTAACTCAAAAAGGTTTATATTATGTTCCTGGCCAAGATCACAAATAAACCAAAATATTACGTTAGGAAATTTTAAAGCTGAGGTAGCTTGATCTAAACACAGATAGAACTTTGTGAACATAAAGTCAAGACACTTCTTTTAATGAAACAATGATTTATTGAACTACTCTAAGACACAACGCTAATCTACTAAACACAAATAAACACACACACACACACACACACACATTCACACTCACACTCATACAGTTCCGGGGATGAGAAATTACTGAGTTGAGGAGAACCCCAAATGTTCTAGTATCTTAACTAGTTCTTAGATCGCAACCTTAGAAAATCACAAAAGCAGAGACTTAGCTATTAACTACTTAGGGAATATTTCGCACCAGTTTCAGCGAAGTAAACAGAGATCTTGTTACTTGCGTTTGTGCCGGGAACGGGGGTTCCGGGGGCTCGTCTGAGCGAAAGTTCTGGTTGGTTGCTGGTCGATGACGTAGTTTGGGAAATCCCTCGACGTGGAGGAGTGGTTTTCTGGAGCCGATCTTTCGGTTGCCTGGTTACGCAGGTTGATGCGTTCGGAGCTCTTCTGTATCAGAGTTGCGAGACTTTGAAGAGTCTGGCAGTCACGAAGTTTCGGTTTGTTCTGTAGAGTTTTGATGGCACCGTCGCGTGCTTGGTCGAGTGGTCGAGCGCAGATGGAAAAGCACTCAAACCACAAGAGGCGAAAGGCGTGAGGCGAGAGCTGGGAGCTCTGAGTTCGCTGAGTTATTGCTGAGTTCGCTTAGTTCGCTCCGTTCTGTTAGGAACATGAAGTTTTAAACGGGCCGCTAGGGCACGTCCCACGATGCTGGGATCCAATGGCATTGCTGAAGGGGCGGGTCACGCCACCCCCTTTTCGTCCTGTAATTCCTTCTGGTACGTAACTTATTAGGATATGGATTTCTCTGCAATTTTTGTTATTAACTTCAATAAACTATTTAAAGTATAAAAAAGAAAGTATAACAAAGTATACACAATCATTTTCTCATTCATTCAGACAAACTGCATCCATCATGATATTTCATCGCATATTACCCCATGGTAAATTGCTTGCATGCTAAAACATTTGTCACTGCTAAAGGCATATAAATGCATAGATTAAACTCCAACGATCACATAAAACACATCGAGCATATAAATGAAAACATATGATACTGTTTATAAGCTGATTGTTTCTTAAAGATTGTCTCTGCAGTGTACGTATCTCTATTGAGAGACGGGGTGTTTTGGAATGTCAGGGGAGAGGGGGACAGGAAGTCCGAAAAACCATGTGAGTCACGCTGGACGCATCATGTGCCATGCCAGCTTTATTTCAGAAGACTGGAGGTTTGTTTCTTAGGTGCTTTGAGACAGAGAGCGTTTTCTTCTCTCTGGATGCGTAAGACGCAGATCTCGACAAAAGCGGTCCATACAATTAGCGTCTGGTGATTATCATGTGATGGTCATGTTAAAATTTTATGGCTGGGAGGAGGATTCTTTTTGATTAACAGAAATGTGAACACTTCTGTTTGGGTGCTTTGTTCCGCATTCCTACACATTCCCCCTTTTGGCTGGCGATGTTTCTGGTGTGAACATCGGCAGGCACTGGAACAAGAAGCAGAGAGAGAGAACAAAACACGCACAAGACACAAACAAAATCTCCATCACTAGCTGAATTCTGGTGCAGGGATTTAGTTATTTGGCCTGGTACAGTTAGAGGCACTTGCAATAACGTAGGGCCGCATCGGTGAGAATTATTGTTAATTTGGTGGTTTTGATTGACCGGAGTATCGGGAGTTCAACGAGGCGGTGTAGACGTGTGCTCGATCAGGTGCTACGTCAGACAGTGCTTGGGATCGTATTCAAGGCGGGCTATCCATTAAGGAGTCTCTTTCTCGTAGCGCATGGGCCATGGGAGTAACTAGGCGTTGCGTTTGAGCGTAACCGTTTTGGTATGACTGTGAACCGTTCGTTAAGATTTATGACGTTGCTAAATCGTAATTCAGCTTGGAGTTTGTTCGCATGTCGTTTTAAGGTGGCTAGGTTTAGAATGTTAAACAGAGTGCCTACAGCCGCACCAGCCCCAGCAGAGCGCCCAATAATCGTTTGGGACGCCGGTTGTACCCGCTTAATTCAGCCTGGGTTACGATCATTTTCTGTAATTAGCGCGGCATGTGTTTCACATCTGCCTGCATGTGGGCAAGGACTTCCCGTGTCTGACGGGTGTCGGCCCAAGAGTTTTGGGGGCTGATAGGGTGTAGTTTGTTCCGGAAAACATCATAGGGTCGAATCGGCCATACACCTTTAGAGGTAGACTTTGCGGTTAGCTATTGGTAATCCTGATTACGCAGAGAAACACGGCGGCGAATCATAACATCTACCTGGAGATAGAAAATAACAACGGGACAGTTAGCCACGACGGTCATGGTTTGGCGGGGTTGCTCAAATCGTTAACGAAATTTCTGGCAGTGATTTGCAACTAATTTGGTGTACTGAGTCAATCCCACCTTCAGGGGCCTAGACTTAAAAGAAAGTTAGGTAAGTTTCTGATGAGGGCTAGAAGGAAGGGACACATAGGAAAAGAGAGAGAAAGGAAAACACAAAGAGACACAATGACACTGAATGAGGTTAGACAGTAAGGACAAGTGTCACATGTGTGGAGCAGCTCCTCTCTGCTGGGCGGAGGTTGGTCCTAGCAGTGCGGCAGAGGAGAATGTTTAGGTGATTTGTGTTGTGTTTGGGAGGTTAGCTGTGTGTTTACCTAGAAGGATAGAAATCATGTTAGTGTGAGGCATAGTCATGAATTGTCGGTCTGTGTCAGTGGGTTTGGTCTTCCCCCTTTTGCTGTTAGCTGGACCCCCAGTGTCTCTTTATCTGCTTTTGGTGAACCCATCGAAGAACGGGCTCGCTGCGCCCTTGTCCGATTCTGGTTCGGTCAGTAACAGGCGAGAGCTTGTGGGATTCCTTTCAGTGGGGTAAGGACTTTCTCTGACAGGCGATAGGGAGTGTTCTGCCAAGGATGGCGGAACCGTAATACCACACTTTGTTTCCGACACTGAGTTCCTTGTGCGAAGGAGATAGCATGGGGCTTTACATCCAAATGTCTCTATATTTCCTGCATCATTTTTTTCAATTTTGAGTTATGCTCGGTGGCTTGGGTTTCTTGGTTGAAACTGGCAATACATCAGGCATCCTTCTATGTAATCTGCCACATCTTGTTGTATGCCAGGCCACTGTGCCACCTGTTTGAATGGGTAGTAGGTGGTTTTGGCACCACAGTGCACTGCGCATGGTGCATCGTGTGCATGCCTAAGCCACATCCCCCTTTGGCTCTGAGGGACTACAAGCTTTGGCGCAGTTAGGGGCTCAGAGACATATGTGAAGGCACCATTTTGCAGATGCAGCATGTTCTTAATGGATTGGAGGGTGCGGAGGTCTGAAGAAGCGGATTAGTCGAGTGTAGAACTCGTAGGAGAGTAAAGTTCGAAGATGTGAGCAGAAATGGGTAGGTCTGCTGATGTGGGAGGAGGAGGGGTGTTGCATACCAATGGTATGTTGGTGGCGGGTAAGAGCTGTAGCCATCGGGATGGGTGGGAGGGCATGAAATGTATTGAATGGTTGTGATGGGCAAGGGTCGCTGTTGAGCCGGACCACGCCCGCTTTCAGATTGCCCTGGTGATTGTCTGGGCAGTCATGGACTTACGCTGTGGGCATCAGTTTCATTTGGCCACAGTCCGGGACGTCCTTTGCAAAAGAGTCCCTGTACTCATGTAGAATTTCTTTAAGTCTTTGGTGATCTGCTTTCTTGAGTCTGGTGTCCTTTGGTAGGCTTTGGTGTCTGTGCTTCGTTGCTTTGAAGAGATTCAGGCTGCCGGCTGAGTTTTCCTGCCCAGGGGCTAGCACTGCGACAGATACTAAAGTGTCTTGGACATTTATGGCAGTTCTGAGTTGAGGGGGACCTGAGTCCCACGCTTGCAGTGAGCAGAGGGAAGGGCCTTGTTCTTTGTTGCTTGGCGTTGAACTTGAGCTTGGCCTTGACTTTGACACTGCATCGTCACTAAGCAAATTGAAGGCAACGTCTGTGGCTTGACACTGCGACTCATTGGGGACTACTGACTGGAAGGGCAATGGCTCACGGACTTGCGTCCACAACTTCAGGTGCTTAAAGTCTATCAAGGGTTTGAAGCGATTTAGCAGATCTTTTCCTATGAGGAGCGGATAGTTGTTTAGAGGTGAGATGTAGACTGGGTGGATGAGATTCATCGGTCCCACTGTTAGGTGAATTGGGGCCACATGTTTCAGCTGTAGGCCCATGTTTGAGTATGCTTGCAGGTTCAGTTCGCACTTTTGGAGTTTGAAAGTTCCATCAGTTATCGTTCTTTGAATTTCCTCAAGGAGTTCAGTTGACATTAGAGTGATGTCGGCTCCTGTGTCTATAAGGGCTTCCACTTTGACATGACCCTCGATGGTGATGGGAAGGTAAAACTTTCTCGTTGTACCTTTCTCGGTGAGATCACCTAGGAGTTGAGGGGCTGGAGTTTGAGATGAGATAGGTAGGAGTTCAGGACTGGTTCGGTGTTCTTCGGAGGAGTGGCAGACGACTAGGACAGCACTTTCAGGTGATTGAGTTGTTATATCAGCAGGTGTTTGTTGGAAGCTTCTGTGATCTGACGTGTCATGTGTTGAGTCAGTTTCTGTCTCTTGCTCTGGATGTTTAAAGAAGCTTTCTTGTCCATCTGAAGTTATGACAGTTACAGTGTTTTTGGGGTAAGGAGAAGGGGTGCTGTTCTGTGTGGTTTGTTGGACCAGGTGGTCGTTGCCTTCTTGTCTGGCCGCTAGTCAGGCCGCAGTGGGTTTCTCTTTCTTTTCCCACTTCCGATCCTCCTTTTTGCGTTTGAAGAACTCTTGCATCATCATTTTCATCAGTTCTTGTGAATCAAAACACGGCAATGTCTCTTCTTCATGTGTAGATTCAGCTTGAGCTTGATCAGTGTGGGATCTTTGTAAGTTCTTTCGTCGATTTGTTGGACTGGTTGCATTAGATTCCCACGAGCCATTTCCTGAGCTTCCTGATGAGGTTGGCCGACTCCATGATCTCTCCCATCGATTCTCGCAAGGTCTTGGATGGTACCAGGATTTTTTCCAGTAGCGTTCGGGTGAGTGTTGTCGTCCGCGTGGTCCATCCCAGCGGTCGTTTCTTTGTGTAGGTCGGGCGCCAGAGTGAAAGTCACGCTCTCTGTTGAACGAGGATGGTCTCCATTCTCTAGGAGGTGGCTTGAAGCTTTCTTGGTGTTGGGCGCCCTCTAGGGTCATTTCTTGACATTGTGTGTTAAAATCAAGAACTGCAGTAGACTTGGTGCCCTTTTCTGATGCCATCTTTTGCTTGCCGTAGGCTTTGTGCGCCAGGTCTCGCAGCTGTTGAGACGTCATTGTTTGTGGGCATGCAAGGACGCCAAGGTGGTGGCTTACCGCAGGATGGAGATTTCTCAGAAAGAGAGTCTTAAAGTTCATGTCCTGCTCCATATCAGGTTCATTGCGAGCTCCGAAGTATGCTTCTCTAAGCCGGCTATAGTATGCCTGGGAGGATTCATGACGACCCTGTTTTGTCTCCAGGGCGGCCACCAGTCCTTGCTCTGATTCCGGGACTGCAAATTCCTTGATGAGGGCTTGGCGGAGCGACTGGTAGTCATTCTTTGTGTGAGAAGGCTGTCGGTCCAGGAAGTTCCGCACTTCAGGGCTGGATGTCGTTCGCAGCAGATAAAGTCTGTCTTTGTCAGTAACGTTGGGTCTCATTTCTAAGTGAAAATCGACATCATTCAAGTAAGAGTGGACGTCTTGACCATCTGGCACATTCGGGGTGAATTTGCTGATGTTTCGGGTCAGCTTGTCAAGGTCTTTGAGGTCCATGCCATGTGATGGGTTATGGCTGGCCTTGGGGAGTTCTCGTAGCTTGGGTGTGAGGTAGGTTTCTTCAGAAGGAGCTGGCGAGGGTTTCTGAGTCGCTCCCTCCCCCTTTTTCTCACGTGACGTTTCAGGAACATGGGACCCGGGCCTGCTTGGCAGGGGTGAGGGCGGGGCCCGTTGCGTCCTGGTTGGCTCAGGGCGCAGTTCATAAGCATGTCTAAGTTCATTTTTGACACTGTCCAATTCCTCTTTCATGTCTTCAAGTTGTTGAGTGAGGTAACTTATCTCAGTTCTTGCCTCGTTCAGATGTGTTTCGAGGGCTTTAATTCTGCTGTTCTTGTCTCTGAAGTCCAGCCTTGCCTTTTCCAGTAGCTGCTCGGCGTACTGTAACTCGCCGCTGAGTTCGGCGCGGGCTGACTTTGCTTGCTCCATTTCTTGTGTGTTGTTAGCAAGAGTTTCTTGTAGTCTAGCAATCTCCTCAGTTGCTCTGGGATCCGTCCCGTTGGACCCTTCCCGTCGATCTTGAGCCTCCAGCTCTAGCTGCTCGATGCGTCGCTGTGCGCGTTTCAGCTCCTGCTGGAGATAGGCGGCTTGTCTGTCGCTCCGTTTGAGGGAGGCGATGAGGGTGTGACTCAGGGAGCCAGTGATCTTTGCTAGCTCTTTGTGTCCGTAGCTCTGACCTGGATCATGTTTCATGATGCCTGTTATGTTGTTGTCCAGTTGGTCTTGTGTCTGGTGTTTGACAGCTTCGGCGGCTTTGGGTAAGAGGCTGTCCGTCACGGCGCTTAGCCAGATTTCCAAGTCCTCCCAGTGACCAACGGGGTCTGTTGGGCGAGGCATGTTTTGATGCCGTGAGGAAAGACCAGACCACTGACTGACACAGACCTGTAGAAAGAAGAACAAACAAACAAAACAAACAAACAAAACCAAAACAGTGGTGTGAGAGTGGTGGTGTCAGGTGTAAGTGGGTTTTGGGTGTGTTGTGTCGAGGTGAGTGTGGTTCTCCCCGCAGGTGGTTCACTGGTGTGCACGCCTCCAGCTAGCGTCGCTGTGGAGGAGGCGAGGGGGTACCCACGGGCGTTGTAGCTAGAACAGAGAGAGGAAAGAGGAACAAACACACACAGCAAAGAACGGCGTAGTCGTCGGCTGCTTCCCCCTTTTTCTAAAGAGAAGAGAGAAAAGAGACGACAACAAAAGGAACACTTTGGGAAGAAGGTAGAAAGAGAGAGATTGAAAGTGAAATACACCTTTCTGGCCCCAGAATGAGTACAGTCAAGTTTTTTTTTTTTTTTCTCAACTTGATGTATGCTTCTAGATACGGTGCTCAGAAATGGGAATTTCAACATGCCAGGACTATGATGGTTATTATAATCCCCTCCGGGATGAGGGAATATACAATAACAATGACAGTATTGGCTTTGCAGCTGGTAGGATTGACACTGTACACCAATCAGAGCGTTTCTGGAAACGGGTTCACGACTGGCGCCTATCAGTCCTCGCTGGACTCGTTGGGACCTTGGCTGTAGGGTTCCACGATGAGAGGGGAAAGTGAGAGTTAGGCACAAGTTTAATTGGCGTTTTCAAGTTGTATGAACATTGATTAAATGTCTTTTAAAACAACCAAAATTCTCTGCTTTTATGATTCTCACAGGCACAATCGAGGAAATAGCAGCAGTAGTCGAATCAAGAGGAGGACAGCTAGGTGAAAGAGAGAGAGTGAGGAGAGAGACAACCAATTGGAAATGAGGTTTCGCTCCCAAGTCGGGGAATATGACAAGATTTGATTATTACAATTACAATTAAAGCCTTGGTTTGCAAATTAAAATTGATGTTTCAATTCAGTAATGATTGTGGGAGAACTAAAACTGTAACGCTTTGTTAAAGTTTTAGTCAGCAGTTGTAATCAAATGAATCAACACAAACCATTGAGGTATGGGAAAAGGAACAACTATTGATTGTAAAAAGGAGTCGTTTTCAAATCAATAATGATTGTTCCTGGTTATAATTTAGAAGTTTTCATTAAAAATTGGTCAAGGAAATTATAATTTCTCTATTCAACGTGTATCATTGCCGTCTGAAAAGGGGAAATGTGATTATGATTAAACTTAAAATTAAAATGTTCAATTAAAATCAAAAAATGTTTAATTGGAATCAGAAGTTTAAATTAGAGATTAAAATTTCCAAAAATAAAAAAAATGTTTAACATAAATTATCACCTTGGCAATGAAAGTTGGTGACCAAATTAAAATGATGCCTCCTTAAAATTGACTACAAATAATCAATGTTAAATCAATCACAGAAATTGCGGTGTGGCAAGGAGATGTGATTATTTATTAAGATTGATCAAAGTAATCAAATGAATCAGCTTGAAAATATTACTTGATTATAAAGCTTGTAATAGTTTAAACTGGCAATGCAAACAGTCAAAAAGGAGAGAGCCTTAAATAAAAAAATAAATAAAATGTTTTAATTTGAGATTTATGATAGGGCTTTAATGGTTTGTTACAATCGCATCAAAAAGAGATTTAACTTTAAAATTGTCAATATTCCTGTCACATGGGAGGAGGGAAGAAATACGAGGAATAGTGTACAGAGATATGAAGTAAAGAAGTTTGCAGAATGATCGTTAAAGTTCAAAGCTTGTGATTGAGTCACCCAAACAACGTTACACACACTGAGTTCAAACACAACGGATCACCCTAACGCTGTGTGCTCACTGCTATTCTTCAAAGCCAGTGGTTTTACATAGGCTTAGCTTTAGCTAGTTTAGCTCTACCACTTGTTAGCGTTAGCTTTAGCTAGTTTAACTATCCCACTTGTTGTTTACAAAATGAGCGGGCGGACTGCGCCTGCGCAACGAAACTCTGCCCCGGAAAAGGTGTGTTAGGATATCCGGGTCGCAGCGTTTCTATGGCAACCACCAGCGTGTGGTTCAGCAGTCTTAAATACAATGCATGAAATGACAGGACATTTCGGAATTGCAAAGCAAATAAGCATTATTTAGATTATTGTCTCAACTCGTTAGAGTGAGGCACATTTATCCACAGCTTTACTGCGATTAATACAACATATTTCACAGGTCTCGGCGGACCTTAATTCTGTGCTTGTCTGTTTAAACAACACCACAGCACATATGGACTCAGCCACACAATTTTAAGATCTCAAAATTTCTCCCATAAAGCAACGTGTGGGTGCTCGCGCTGAGCGCCACGTCTTAACTTCACTAACGTTAGTTTTAAGTGAATATTTGGTAAAAGAGCATTAGGTCGCGAGCCTAAAGATCTTAAACCGGGAGTCAGCTTAAGTTTTCACTCTGGAACTCGCAGGGTAAAACACTAGCTGCAAGGCCTTTTGACAGAGAGGAAAAACAAGGAACACGCTCGTTTTTCTTCTTTTCTTTGTCTCAATTTCTAAAACTTTACTGCAGTTTAAATTCTTTACACAACAACTCGAAGTTACGTTTTCATTCATTCCAGACTGGCAGCCACAATAAAGCATACAGTACACAATAAACTGTTTCTCTGTCTTTTGTCTATTTCTTCCGGATAAAATAGAACAAAATACACATACAGAATGACTTGTTTTATGTTCAAATAGTTAGATGTGTTCGCGTTTTATCTCCACCATCTGTAAGGATTAATTAGCTCAAATTTATAATGATTCAAATAAGGAATCGAATCGAAAGATTCGGAACTTGATTAAATTGATTCAGAGTTAATAGATTACACTTCTTAACCATTCGTCCAGCAAAGTGGTCAATTCAGCATACTGTATTAACTCAAAAAGGTTTATATTATGTTCCTGGCCAAGATCACAAATAAACCAAAATATTACGTTAGGAAATTTTAAAGCTGAGGTAGCTTGATCTAAACACAGATAGAACTTTGTGAACATAAAGTCAAGACACTTCTTTTAATGAAACAATGATTTATTGAACTACTCTAAGACACAACGCTAATCTACTAAACACAAATAAACACACACACACACACACACATTCACACTCACACTCATACAGTTCCGGGGATGAGAAATTACTGAGTTGAGGAGAACCCCAAATGTTCTAGTATCTTAACTAGTTCTTAGATCGCAACCTTAGAAAATCACAAAAGCAGAGACTTAGCTATTAACTACTTAGGGAATATTTCGCACCAGTTTCAGCGAAGTAAACAGAGATCTTGTTACTTGCGTTTGTGCCGGGAACGGGGGTTCCGGGGGCTCGTCTGAGCGAAAGTTCTGGTTGGTTGCTGGTCGATGACGTAGTTTGGGAAATCCCTCGACGTGGAGGAGTGGTTTTCTGGAGCCGATCTTTCGGTTGCCTGGTTACGCAGGTTGATGCGTTCGGAGCTCTTCTGTATCAGAGTTGCGAGACTTTGAAGAGTCTGGCAGTCACGAAGTTTCGGTTTGTTCTGTAGAGTTTTGATGGCACCGTCGCGTGCTTGGTCGAGTGGTCGAGCGCAGATGGAAAAGCACTCAAACCACAAGAGGCGAAAGGCGTGAGGCGAGAGCTGGGAGCTCTGAGTTCGCTGAGTTATTGCTGAGTTCGCTTAGTTCGCTCCGTTCTGTTAGGAACATGAAGTTTTAAACGGGCCGCTAGGGCACGTCCCACGATGCTGGGATCCAATGGCATTGCTGAAGGGGCGGGTCACGCCACCCCCTTTTCGTCCTGTAATTCCTTCTGGTACGTAACTTATTAGGATATGGATTTCTCTGCAATTTTTGTTATTAACTTCAATAAACTATTTAAAGTATAAAAAAGAAAGTATAACAAAGTATACACAATCATTTTCTCATTCATTCAGACAAACTGCATCCATCATGATATTTCATCGCATATTACCCCATGGTAAATTGCTTGCATGCTAAAACATTTGTCACTGCTAAAGGCATATAAATGCATAGATTAAACTCCAACGATCACATAAAACACATCGAGCATATAAATGAAAACATATGATACTGTTTATAAGCTGATTGTTTCTTAAAGATTGTCTCTGCAGTGTACGTATCTCTATTGAGAGACGGGGTGTTTTGGAATGTCAGGGGAGAGGGGGACAGGAAGTCCGAAAAACCATGTGAGTCACGCTGGACGCATCATGTGCCATGCCAGCTTTATTTCAGAAGACTGGAGGTTTGTTTCTTAGGTGCTTTGAGACAGAGAGCGTTTTCTTCTCTCTGGATGCGTAAGACGCAGATCTCGACAAAAGCGGTCCATACAATTAGCGTCTGGTGATTATCATGTGATGGTCATGTTAAAATTTTATGGCTGGGAGGAGGATTCTTTTTGATTAACAGAAATGTGAACACTTCTGTTTGGGTGCTTTGTTCCGCATTCCTACACATTTAAACTTCCAGTTGTCTGCTTTAATTAATCATTAGCTAATGATTTGCAAAGATATCATTATGTTATGACTTTACTTACTGGGGCACAAAAATATTAACTAATTGTTAAGTAATATAGTTATAGCTAATGATTAATTAAAGCAGACAACTGGAAGTTTAAATGCATGACTTGAACCCATTTTGCTAATTAACACATGAATTTACACTATTAGTTAATAAAATTGGTTATTAGGGAATTAATACATTATGACACACTTAATTAATAACAATTTATTTATTACTTAATCTATGAATCATATAGAATGTTCATTAGTTGCTGATGTAGTAATCATTAATAAATTGTTTAGTTCTTCATTAACTTGTGATTATCAGTGCATTAATTAAACATAAATTAATGCACATGTGTGCACACGTATTGTAAAGTGTTACCGAAAACACTTCTAACACATTAAAAAGTGTATTTCTACATTGCAAAAGGTATTTTATTCATGCACAGAATAGGATTTTAATGTTGGACAGAGTTTCAGTAATGTGGGACAGAGTTTCAGTAACATTGCATGAACCCACTTTTCTTCTGAGCAGAAACGCTGTTTTCTGAGCTTTCAGCCTCTAACGTAAAAATACATGGAAAACACTTCTAACACATTAATAAGTGTCTTTCTCCATTGCAAAAGGTATTTTATTCATGTACAGAATAGGATTTGAATGTAGGACAGAATTTCAGTAACACTGCATGAACCCACTTTTCTTCTGGGCAGAAACACTGTTTTCTGAGCTTTCAGCCTCTAACGTAAAAATACATGGAAAACACTTCTAACACATTAATAAGTGTCTTTCTCCATTGCAAAAGGTATTTTATTCATGCACAGAATAGGATTTTAATGTAGGACAGAATTTCAGTAACACTGCATGAACCCACTTTTCTTCTGAGCAGAAACGCTGTTTTCTGAGCTTTCAGCCTCTAACGTAAAAATACATGGAAAACACTTCTAACACATTAATAAATGTCTTTCTCCGTTGCAAAAGGTATTTTATTCATGCACAGAATAGGATTTTAATGTAGGACAGAATTTCAGTAACACTGCATGAACCCACTTTTCTTAGGAGCAGAAACGCTGTTTTCTCAGCTTTCAGCCTCTAACGTAAAAATACATGGAAAACACTTCTAACACATTAAAAAGTGTATTTCTACATTGCAAAAGGTATTTTATTCATGCACAGAATAGGAATTTTAATGTTGGACAGAGTTTCAGTAATGTGGGACAGAGTTTCAGTAACATTGCATGAACCCACTTTTCTTCTGAGCAGAAACGCTGTTTTCTGAGCTTTCAGCCTCTAACGTAAAAATACATGGAAAACACTTCTAACACATTAATAAGTGTCTTTCTCCATTGCAAAAGGTATTTTATTCATGTACAGAATAGGATTTTAATGTAGGACAGAATTTCAGTAACACTGCATGAACCCACTTTTCTTCTGGGCAGAAACACTGTTTTCTGAGCTTTCAGCCTCTAACGTAAAAATACATGGAAAACACTTCTAACACATTAATAAATGTCTTTCTCCGTTGCAAAAGGTATTTTATTCATGCACAGAATAGGATTTTAATGTAGGACAGAATTTCAGTAACACTGCATGAACCCACTTTTCTTAGGAGCAGAAACGCTGTTTTCTCAGCTTTCAGCCTCTAACGTAAAAATACATGGAAAACACTTCTAACACTTTAATAAGTGTCTTTCTCCATTGCAAAAGGTATTTTATTCATGCACAGAATAGGATTTTAATGTAGGAAAGAGTTTCAGTAACATTGCATGAACCCATTTTCCTTTGAAGCAGAAACGCTGTTTTCTGAGCTTTCAGCCTCTAACATACAAATACATGGAAAACACTTCTAACACATTAATAAGTGTATTTCTACATTGCAAAAGGTATTTTATTCATGCACAGAATAGGATTTTAATGTAGGACAGAGTTTCAGTAATGTGGGACAGAGTTTCAGTAACATTGCATGAACCCACTTTTCTTCTGAGCAGAAACGCTGTTTTCTGAGCTTTCAGCCTCTAACATACAAATACATGGAAAACACTTCTAACACATTAATAAGTGTCTTTCTCCATTGCAAAAGGTATTTTATTCATGCACAGAATAGGATTTTAATGTAGGACAGAGTTTCAGTAACACTGCATGAACCCACTTTTCTTAGGAGCAGAAACGCTGTTTTCTCAGCTTTCAGCCTCTAACGTAAAAATACATGGAAAACACTTCTAACACATTAATAAGTGTCTTTCTCCATTGCAAAAGGTATTTTATTCATGTACAGAATAGGATTTTAATGTAGGACAGAATTTCAGTAACACTGCATGAACCCATTTTTCTTAGAAGCAGAGCTTTTCTGAGCTTTTTCTTAGCTTTCAGCCTCTAACATACAAATACATGGAAAACACTTCTAACACATTAATAAGTGTATTTCTACATTGCAAAAGGTATTTTATTCATGCACAGAATAGGATTTTAATGTGGGACAGAGTTTCAGTAACATTGCATGAACCCACTTTTCTTCTGAGCAGAAACGCTGTTTTCTGAGCTTTCAGCCTCTAACGTAAAAATACATGGAAAACACTTCTAACACATTAAAAAGTGTATTTCTACATTGCAAAAGGTATTTTATTCATGCACAGAATAGGATTTTAATGTTGGACAGAGTTTCAGTAATGTGGGACAGAGTTTCAGTAACATTGCATGAACCCACTTTTCTTCTGAGCAGAAACGCTGTTTTCTGAGCTTTCAGCCTCTAACGTAAAAATACATGGAAAACACTTCTAACACATTAATAAGTGTCTTTCTCCATTGCAAAAGGTATTTTATTCATGTACAGAATAGGATTTGAATGTAGGACAGAATTTCAGTAACACTGCATGAACCCCCTTTTCTTCTGGGCAGAAACACTGTTTTCTGAGCTTTCAGCCTCTAACGTAAAAATACATGGAAAACACTTCTAACACATTAATAAGTGTCTTTCTCCATTGCAAAAGGTATTTTATTCATGCACAGAATAGGATTTTAATGTAGGACAGAATTTCAGTAACACTGCATGAACCCACTTTTCTTCTGAGCAGAAACGCTGTTTTCTCAGCTTTCAGCCTCTAACGTAAAAATACATGGAAAACACTTCTAACACATTAATAAATGTCTTTCTCCATTGCAAAAGGTATTTTATTAATGCACAGAATAGGATTTTAATGTGGGACAGAGTTTCAGTAACATTGCATGAACCCACTTTTCTTCTGAGCAGAAACGCTGTTTTCTGAGCTTTCAGCCTCTAACGTAAAAATACATGGAAAACACTTCTAACACATTAATAAATGTCTTTCTCCGTTGCAAAAGGTATTTTATTCATGCACAGAATAGGATTTTAATGTAGGACAGAATTTCAGTAACACTGCATGAACCCACTTTTCTTAGGAGCAGAAACGCTGTTTTCTCAGCTTTCAGCCTCTAACGTAAAAATACATGGAAAACACTTCTAACACTTTAATAAGTGTCTTTCTCCATTGCAAAAGGTATTTTATTCATGCACAGAATAGGATTTTAATGTAGGAAAGTGTCACGGAATACAAAGGAGGTCTGGGTCCAAATGCAGGAGAGTAATGAATTTAATAATAAAACAATAAACAAAGCCAACACGGCAAACTAAACATAAACTTAAACATAAACTGAACAAAACAGAGAACAAGGTCTAGAGCTGGAGCAGGAACACAAAATAACATTGAGGACAAAAGACAATGCAGACATGAAGCAGGAGAGAAATGTGAGAGTATTTAAAGACCGGATAATAGTGAACAGATGTGAGTAATCAGTGTTAACGACAAGGACAGGTGAATGTTATCAGAAGTGCAGTGTGAACGGCGACCTCAGGAGGCTGAGGGGAGACCCACAGCTCCGATCATGACAGTACCCCCTCCCCACGGAACGGCTCCCAGACGTTCCCTAAGTCTGGAGGGAGGAGGCACGGAGGAAGGCAAGTCAGGGGGAGGGATGGCGGGCCAGGCCCGTGTAACGGCGCGTCAGGCCCAATAGCGGACACCGCCGCGTCAGGCACGGAGATAGCGGACGTCGCCGCGTCGGGCACGGAGATAGCGGACGTCGCCGCGTCGGGCACGGAGATAGCGGACGCCGCCGCGTCGGGCACGGAGATAGCGGACGCCGCCGCGTCGGGCACGGAGATAACGGACGCCGCCGCGTCAGGCACGGAGATAACGGACGCCGCCGCGTCAGGCACGGAGATAGCGGACGCCGCCGCGTCAGGAAGGGAGATAGCGGACGCCGCCGCGTCAGGAAGGGAGATAGCGGACGGCGCCGCGTCAGGAAGGGAGATAGCGGACGCCGCCGCGTCAGGAAGGGAGATAGCGGACGCCGCCGCGCCAGGCACGGAGATAGCGGACGCCGCCGCGTCAGGCACGGAGATAACGGACGCCGCCGCGTCAGGCACGGAGATAACGGACGCCGCCGCGTCAGGCACGGAGATAACGGACGCCGCCGCGTCAGGCACGGAGATAGCGGACGCCGCCGCGTCAGGAAGGGAGATAGCGGACGCCGCCGCGTCAGGCACGGAGATAGCGGACGCCGCCGCGTCAGGCTCGGAGATAGCGGAAGCCGCCGCGTCAGGCGCAGAGAGAACGGTCACCGCCGCGTCAGGAGCAGAGAGAACGGTCACCGCCGCGTCAGGAACAGAGAGAACGGTCACCGCCGCGTCCGGAACAGAGAGAGAGATCACCGCCGCGTCCGGAACAGAGAGAGCGGTCACCGCCGCGTCCGGAACAGAGAGAGCGGTCACCACCGCGTCCGGAACAGAGAGAGCGGTCACTGCCGCGTCAGGAACAGTGAGCGTGGACACTTCCGCCTTCCCACGGAAGAGCCACTCCACCCCCACTGCAAAGCCGGAACGCCGTCGCGCCGACTCGGCCCTACAGGCCTCCATCTCGGCCAGTTGGAGGTAAATGACCTCCTCGAACCGAGCTGCCGACGCCGCCTCAAACGCCGCCGCCTCCTCAGAGAGAAAAAAAAAAATTACTCCCCGCTGGACCCATAGGTGATGTCTGCATTCTGTCACGGAATACAAAGGAGGTCTGGGTCCAAATGCAGGAGAGTAATGAATTTAATAATAAAACAATAAACAAAGCAAACAAAGCCAACACGGCAAACTAAACATAAACTTAAACATAAACTGAACAAAACAGAGAACAAGGTCTAGAGCTGGAGCAGGAACACAAAATAACATTGAGGACAAAAGACAATGCAGACATGAAGCAGGAGAGAAATGTGAGAGTATTTAAAGACCGGATAATAGTGAACAGATGTGAGTAATCAGTGTTAACGACAAGGACAGGTGAATGTTATCAGAAGTGCAGTGTGAACGGCGACCTCAGGAGGCTGAGGGGAGACCCACAGCTCCGATCATGACAGAAAGAGTTTCAGTAACATTGCATGAACCCATTTTCCTTTGAAGCAGAAACGCTGTTTTCTGAGCTTTCAGCCTCTAACATACAAATACATGGAAAACACTTCTAACACATTAATAAGTGTATTTCTACATTGCAAAAGGTATTTTATTCATGCACAGAATAGGATTTTAATGTAGGACAGAGTTTCAGTAATGTGGGACAGAGTTTCAGTAACATTGCATGAACCCACTTTTCTTCTGAGCAGAAACGCTGTTTTCTGAGCTTTCAGCCTCTAACGTAAAAATACATGGAAAACACTTCTAACACATTAATAAGTGTCTTTCTCCGTTGCAAAAGGTATTTTATTCATGCACAGAATAGGATTTTAATGTAGGACAGAATTTCAGTAACACTGCATGAACCCACTTTTCTTAGGAGCAGAAACGCTGTTTTCTCAGCTTTCAGCCTCTAACGTAAAAATACATGGAAAACACTTCTAACACATTAAAAAGTGTATTTCTACATTGCAAAAGGTATTTTATTCATGCACAGAATAGGATTTTAATGTTGGACAGAGTTTCAGTAATGTGGGACAGAGTTTCAGTAACATTGCATGAACCCACTTTTCTTCTGAGCAGAAACGCTGTTTTCTGAGCTTTCAGCCTCTAACGTAAAAATACATGGAAAACACTTCTAACACATTAATAAGTGTCTTTCTCCATTGCAAAAGGTATTTTATTCATGTACAGAATAGGATTTTAATGTAGGACAGAATTTCAGTAACACTGCATGAACCCACTTTTCTTCTGGGCAGAAACACTGTTTTCTGAGCTTTCAGCCTCTAACGTAAAAATACATGGAAAACACTTCTAACACATTAATAAGTGTCTTTCTCCATTGCAAAAGGTATTTTATTCATGCACAGAATAGGATTTTAATGTAGGACAGAATTTCAGTAACACTGCATGAACCCACTTTTCTTCTGAGCAGAAACGCTGTTTTCTCAGCTTTCAGCCTCTAACGTAAAAATACATGGAAAACACTTCTAACACATTAATAAATGTCTTTCTCCATTGCAAAAGGTATTTTATTAATGCACAGAATAGGATTTTAATGTGGGACAGAGTTTCAGTAACATTGCATGAACCCACTTTTCTTCTGAGCAGAAACGCTGTTTTCTGAGCTTTCAGCCTCTAACGTAAAAATACATGGAAAACACTTCTAACACATTAATAAATGTCTTTCTCCGTTGCAAAAGGTATTTTATTCATGCACAGAATAGGATTTTAATGTAGGACAGAATTTCAGTAACACTGCATGAACCCACTTTTCTTAGGAGCAGAAACGCTGTTTTCTCAGCTTTCAGCCTCTAACGTAAAAATACATGGAAAACACTTCTAACACTTTAATAAGTGTCTTTCTCCATTGCAAAAGGTATTTTATTCATGCACAGAATAGGATTTTAATGTAGGAAAGAGTTTCAGTAACATTGCATGAACCCATTTTCCTTTGAAGCAGAAATGCTGTTTTCTGAGCTTTCAGCCTCTAACATACAAATACATGGAAAACACTTCTAACACATTAATAAGTGTATTTCTACATTGCAAAAGGTATTTTATTCATGCACAGAATAGGATTTTAATGTAGGACAGAGTTTCAGTAATGTGGGACAGAGTTTCAGTAACATTGCATGAACCCACTTTTCTTCTGAGCAGAAACGCTGTTTTCTGAGCTTTCAGCCTCTAACGTAAAAATACATGGAAAACACTTCTAACACATTAATAAGTGTCTTTCTCCATTGCAAAAGGTATTTTATTCATGCACAGAATAGGATTTTAATGTAGGACAGAGTTTCAGTAACACTGCATGAACCCACTTTTCTTAGGAGCAGAAACGCTGTTTTCTCAGCTTTCAGCCTCTAACGTAAAAATACATGGAAAACACTTCTAACACATTAAAAAGTGTATTTCTACATTGCAAAAGGTATTTTATTCATGCACAGAATAGGATTTTAATGTTGGACAGAGTTTCAGTAATGTGGGACAGAGTTTCAGTAACATTGCATGAACCCACTTTTCTTCTGAGCAGAAACGCTGTTTTCTGAGCTTTCAGCCTCTAACGTAAAAATACATGGAAAACACTTCTAACACATTAATAAGTGTCTTTCTCCATTGCAAAAGGTATTTTATTCATGCACAGAATAGGATTTTAATGTAGGACAGAATTTCAGTAACACTGCATGAACCCACTTTTCTTCTGAGCAGAAACGCTGTTTTCTGAGCTTTCAGCCTCTAACGTAAAAATACATGGAAAACACTTCTAACACATTAATAAATGTCTTTCTCCATTGCAAAAGGTGGTCCCACTTTATATTAAGTGTCCCTAATACCTGTGAAGTTACATGGTAACTAGATGTGTACGTAGCATGTAACTACAGTGTATGTACATATTGGTACATTGTATCTACAGCTCTAATACTGGTGTAATTACACACATGTAACAACTCACTGAATAGCATTTGTAAGTACAAATGTGTAACAGGACATTTGTAACAACACTTTTTTCACTTCTGGAAGTACACATGTGTAACAAGAATTATGTAACTACATTTTGTAACAACAATATGTACTCACAGAAGTTTTTACACTTCCACACAGACGTCAATACTGCAGTTACCAGTTTGGAATGCCCAGAAACATTATTGAAATCGTGATGATTCCTATGTAGGCTACATATAATTTTTGTATTCATGTATTTGTGAACACTGAATTAGAATTAAAGTATCAATTTGTAGAACCAGTGTACTTACATGGTAACTCCTCAGGAACTGTCTACTTAATATAAAGTGTAAAATGGTCACAACCTACAGAGTAATTAAATGTAAACCTCTGTGCAACACTTTAATATCAGTGTACTTACATGATAACTCCTCAGGAACTGTCTACTTAATATAAAGTGTAAAATGCTCACAACCTACAGAGTAATATATATAAACCGTGTTTTCAAATGCATTATTAAATAGTTTACTTAATATGAAATAATAACTTTCCATCCTGTTCTGTGTGATTTCTGTTGCCAACTCTATTCCAAGCATATGTAAGCATAATGTTTAACAAGACTGCACTTTAAACCTTTAAAATAAATAACATTTCTACAATCGTTTAACCATTTGTAATATTAACTTCGTTTGTAGCGGTGGGACACAGCAGGCGTTTTCTGACATCCCTGCGACTAACAATAAAACCATAAAATACGCCGAACACGCATCATAATTATAAAATGAAACAATTTTATTTGTGCGCTATAAGATCTTCAGAATCCATACCATTGCGAGGAACATGCCCAAATTTTATTTTACGAATTCAAATACAACCGCGTCAGGAAACGGCAGTTTTTAAGGCAGGAAAATCGAGCTCTCATTGGCTCTCGCCAGCATTCGTCACAGTTTACGACATGCCGTGTTTCTGGTGAGATATGTTTGAATGTTGAGCGGGCGCATACTCTTTGGCCGCATTTACGGAGAGGATCAGGAAAATAATCAGGATAATATTTCAGCGAATAATAACTTTAATTCCGCTCTGCACCTCAAACAAAACCACTGTATTCTGCCAGAGAGGACTGCGGCTGCAAAAGCATCGCCATTTGGATTACTTTTTGGTATGGCTGTTGATATTTTGCATTAAATAAATGATTGTAATTGCAATTTTTTGTCTGTCTTGTTTTTTTTATTTTTTTATTACTGTACTGAGAGAGATATGGTTAACATTAGGTTTAGAGGTAGGAGTGTGATTAGTGACTATAAAAATATTTTATGCTGTATTGTTAGTAAAAATGGTAATTTCCCTGCATATATTTTTGTCAGTTACGATTTATATCCTTTTATATTTGCTATAAAATGGGTAGCTTTAGGTTTGGGGGTAGGTTAAGGGGGCTAAAAATATAAATCGCGTATTAATAAAATGATAAAAAGGCATTGATACGAATATTTAATGAAATGAAAGATACGTAAATATTTTACGTTTTTGGCAAAACATACGTAGCTATTTGTACGTTTTAAACGTTGAAATACATCTAAATTGTGCATCTAAAAATACGTATAAATACCAACGTATAAACAATGAGACCAGGCTGGACCATTTTACACTTTATATTAAGTAGACAGTCCCTGAGGAGTTATCATGTAAGTACACTGAAATTAAAGAGTTGCACAGAGGTTTACATTTGATATATTACTCTGTAAGTTGTGACCATTTTACACTTTATATTAAGTAGACAGTTCCTGAGGAGTTACCATGTAAGTACACTGGTATTACAAATTGATACTTTAATTCTAATTCAGTGTTCACGAATACATGAATACAAAAATTATATGTAGCCTACATAGGAATCATCACGATTTCAATAATGTTTCCGGGCATTCCAAACTGGTAACTGCAGTATTGACGTCTGTGTGGAAGTGTAAAAACTTCTGTGAGTACATATTGTTGTTACAAAATGTGGTTACATAATTCTTGTTACACATGTGTACTTCCAGAAGTGAATAAAGTGTTGTTACCAATGTCCTGTTACACATTTGTACTTACAAATGCTATTCAGTGAGTTGTTACATGTGTGTAATTACACCAGTATTAGAGCTGTAGATACAATGTACCAATGTGTACTTACACTGTAGTTACATGCTACGTACACATCTAGTTACCATGTAACTTCACAGGTATTAGGGACACTTAATATAAAGTGGGACCGTTTCAGTAACATTGCATGAACCCACTTTTCTTCTGAGCAGAAACGCTGTTTTCTGAGCTTTCAGCCTCTAACGTAAAAATACATGGAAAACACTTCTAACACATTAATAAATGTCTTTCTCCGTTGCAAAAGGTATTTTATTCATGCACAGAATAGGATTTTAATGTAGGACAGAATTTCAGTAACACTGCATGAACCCACTTTTCTTAGGAGCAGAAACGCTGTTTTCTCAGCTTTCAGCCTCTAACGTAAAAATACATGGAAAACACTTCTAACACTTTAATAAGTGTCTTTCTCCATTGCAAAAGGTATTTTATTCATGCACAGAATAGGATTTTAATGTAGGAAAGAGTTTCAGTAACATTGCATGAACCCATTTTCCTTTGAAGCAGAAACGCTGTTTTCTGAGCTTTCAGCCTCTAACATACAAATACATGGAAAACACTTCTAACACATTAATAAGTGTATTTCTACATTGCAAAAGGTATTTTATTCATGCACAAAATAGGATTTTAATGTAGGACAGAGTTTCAGTAATGTGGGACAGAGTTTCAGTAACATTGCATGAACCCACTTTTCTTCTGAGCAGAAACGCTGTTCCCTGTCGATACTACACTCGTACTGCGTCGTAAGACGCTTATGGGAAAAAGCTCCTTTTTCTCCTGAGACTGAAGTATTTCAATAACGCAGTGTAACTGCACGACCATTGGTTTGTGCAGTGAGATGAAAACAAACCAATGGCTCGGCAGCGGAGCTGCACGAGCCTGTGGCAATGATTCGCGCCCGAACGCGCCAAAAGGGGCGGAGAATTCGGCTATATAAGCGTGCATTTTGCCACAGGATCTCAGATCCTTCTCCTTCAGCGACGACATCACATCTTCGCTGACATTGACTGACCTTCGCTCGAGAAAGAAGCCTCTCGCCGTTGAAGAGCCTCGCAGCGGATCCGCCTGCTCGTCGTTTGACGCTTCAAGCAGCTGACGCGATTCCCTGCCGCGATCCGGCGATAGAAAAGAGCATATTTCCAAAGAGCAAATTTCAACTGGCGTTGTTTCAAATGCCACGGCGTTTCTGTTGCTCGTGCAGAGCCCCTCTGCACGCTGTTGACGGTCACGCTGAGTGCGTCTCGTGCTTGGGCTCCGCCCACGCCGAAGCCGCGCTCACTGAGACGGATTGTTCCCACTGCGGGGACATGAGTCTCTCCTCTTTGCGCTCGCGGCTAGCTTTCTTTTCAGAAAGCGACCCCGCCCCTCGCGCCCTCCCGCTTTCTTCTTCACAAGAGCCTGTGAAGAAAAAGCAGCGGGGCAGAGCGACTCGGCGCACGGTGATTGGTGAGCTCACGCCGGCTGATCCCCCGCGTGCCTCACCTTCACCACATGAAGAGGAACCTCCTGTTCTCTTCACTCATCCAGACCAAAATCCCTCGGCTGCCGCGAGCGATCTGGTTTCTTTTGGAGTGAGTGAGGAGGAAGCCATGGATGACAGCATGTCTCTGGCTGCATCTGATGGAGAGGATCTGTCGGGCTCGCCGCAAGACCCCGCCCCCTGTCCATCTGCTCAATCCAGCACCGCCAGCGCTGGTATGGACGCCGAACTCTTCCGCGTTCTATCTAAGGCTGTTGAAGAGCTGGGACTGGATTGGTCTCCTCCTGAGGAGCCTGCACGGAGTCGTTTGGATGAGTGGTTCCTGCCGGGGCGCCGCCAAGCCCCTCGTCAGCGAGCTTCACCGTTCTTCCCGGAAGTTCACGGTGAGATCTCTAAATCCTGGCGCGCTCCGTACTCCGCCCGCCTTCGTACCTCTTCTTCCTCCGCCCTCACGACGGTTGACGGCGCTGAAGAGAAAGGATATGACAAGTTGCCCCCCCTGGATGAGACTGTGGCCGTGCATCTGTGCCCGCCCACTGCCATCGGCTGGAAGGCAAAGGCGACTCACCCGTCCAAGCCATGCAGAAATACTTCAGCTCTCGCTGGGCGTGCTTATTCTTCGGCTGGACAGGCAGCATCAGCGCTGCACTCAATGGCGGTCCTCCAAGTCTATCAAGCAAAACTCCTCCGCAGTATGGATGAGGCTGGCATGGATGACGCTGCGTTCCGTGAACTACGCAGCGCGACCGACCTGGCATTGCATGCTACTAAGATGACGGCACAGGCGATTGGCAGATCGATGGCCAGCTTGGTGGTGCTGGAGCGCCACCTGTGGCTAAACCTAACGGAGATCAAGGACGCTGACAAGGTCGCCTTCCTTGACTCCCCCATCTCTCCTACCGGTCTGTTCGGCCCAGCAGTAGAGGGGTTTGCGGAGCGCTTCACCGCCGCTCAGAAGTCGTCCCAGGCTATGCGACACTTCCTGCCAAAGCGCACAAGCTCTGCAACGGCTCCTAGTCGCCCCAAACCGGCGCCGACTCAGCAGCCTGCAAAGACCGCCCCGCCAGCTGCTCAGCCAGGCCCCCAGGTGGAGCCACGTCATCGCTCCCGCTCGGCCAGACGCTACCCTTTCCCTAGACGTCAGGGACCCCGACCCAAGGTCGTGTTGGACCGGGCGCCTCCAGCGTCTTCCTGATTTAAAAAACAGGAAGAGGAAGGGGTCAAGTCTCGCCAGAGCCGGACCAGCCCCCAAGATGTCTCTCTTCAGCCTCCAAACACCCCGTTCTGTTCCGGGTTCAGAGCGCTGCATGTTTCCAAACAAACTGGCTGTAACTCACGGGCCCTTTCTGTCAGCGCCCTTACAGCTTACCGCTGTGATAGCGGAGAAAAAAAAAAAAAAAAAACATTTTCAAAAAGAGAGCAAATTTCCTCTTCCAGAGTTGTTAAGCGGCACCCAACCGCTCAAACCAATGCAACCCCTCAGCACACGGGCCGAGGCTTGGAAAGCCATCCCCGGGGTGTCGAAATGGGTTATGGGCATAATAGAACGAGGTTATACACTGCAGTTCGCTCGAAGACCACCCCGCTTTCGCGGAGTGGTCTCCACCTCAGTTCACAGCAAAAACATAGAGGTTTTGCGTACAGAGGTGAGGAATCTGCTGGCAAAAGGTGCCGTGGAAACGGTTCCCCCAGCACAGAGCGAGTCAGGCTTTTACAGCCGCTATTTCCTCGTCCCAAAAAAGGATGGTGGTCTGAGACCCATCCTCGACCTCAGGCGTTTGAATTGCGCCCTCATGAGACGGCCATTCAAAATGCTCACGCTAAAACAGATCCTTTCGCACATACGCACAAAGGACTGGTTTTGCTCGCTGGATCTGAAAGATGCATACTTTCACATCCAGATTGCCCCCCACCACAGGCAATTCTTGAGATTTGCCTTCGAGGGAGCGGCTTATCAATATACAGTCCTTCCGTTCGGGCTGTCTCTAGCTCCTCGCACATTTACGAAGTGCATGGACGCGGCTCTTTCCCCCCTGAGGCAGAAGGGAATCCGCGTCTTGAACTACCTCGACGACTGGCTCATCCTGGCCCAGTCAGAGAACGAGCTAATACATCACAGATCCGTGATCCTCAGCCACTTGCAATGCCTAGGACTCAGGGTCAATTTTGCCAAGAGCACTCTGTCTCCCAGCCAACGTATTACGTTCCTGGGAGCAGTTTTCGACTCCATTCAAATGAAGGCAATGGTTGCGCCGCAGCGAGCTCAAGCCATCCGAAAGCTCGCGGCCTCCTTCAAAATCGGAGCCCTTCGCCCTCTCAAAGCTTTTCAGAAGATGCTGGGTCTTATGGCTTCAGCATCTCCAGTACTCCAGCTGGGCCTACTTCAAATGCGCCCTCTACAGTACTGGTTGAAACCGAAAGTTCCCCCTCAGGCCTGGCGTCTAGGACGCCTGCGCATCAAGGTAGATCAGACCTGTGTCACAGCTCTGACTCCTTGGAAGAATTTTTCTTGGATGGAACAGGGCGTTCCCCTGGACATGGCGTGCAGAAGGAAGATGGTCTCGACAGATGCGTCCAACTCAGGTTGGGGAGCTCTGTGCGATGGCCAGCCGGCATTCGGCCAGTGGTCGGAAGCCGAAAAACGCCTTCACATCAACTGCCTAGAAATGCTAGCAGTGTGTTTAGGCCTCCATACACTTCTGCCAGTCTTAAAGGGACACCACGTCTTAGTCCGCTCGGACAACATGACGGTGGTGTCGTACATAAATCACCAGGGAGGTCTTTCGTCGAGACGCCTTTTCACATTAGTGGAACGTCTCTTGCGATGGGCTCAGCTCAACTTTCGCTCGCTCAGAGCAACTCATGTGCCTGGCAGGCTGAATCAAGGAGCAGACATGCTGTCTCGGAGCAACGTCTCCTCAGACGAATTGATGCTTCATCCCCAGACGATTCAGGAAATATGGGCGGTCTTTGGCAAGGCTCAGGTAGACCTTTTCACCTCAAAAGACAATTGTCACTGCCCAATTTATTTTTCAAAGGAGCAGGATGCATTGGCCCACGACTGGCCCAATCTCCTGTTATATGCTTTTCCCCCGATCGCCCTGATACCACACGTAGTCAGGCGGGTCAGGGAACAGAGACTCAAAATCCTGCTAGTGGCCCCCTTCTGGCAGAACCAACATTGGTTCCCAGATCTCCACCGGCTGCTGTCATCAGCACCGTGGCCTGTTCCGTTGAGACGAGATCTCTTAACGCAGGCGAACAAAACGCTTTGGCACCCCCAACCGGAACTGTGGGCGCTGCACGTCTGGTCTCTCGACGGGAGCCTTTAGATCTCCCCGAGACCGTTTTAAATACTATTTCTGAGGCCAGAGCACCCTCTACCAGGCGACTCTATGGACTCAAGTGGTCTGTCTTTTCCGCCTGGTGTTCCACCCACGGTGCAGACCCGAGTTTGTGTGACATATCATTGATTTTGTCATTTCTTCAGGAGCTGTTGGACAAGGGACGCTCTCCCTCCACTCTCAGGGTTTATGTGGCGGCCATAGCGGCATTTCATGTCCCTATGGACGGTCAGTCTGTGGGAAAGAACGATCTGATCGTTCGCTTTCTGAAGGGGTCGAGAAGGCTCAACCCTCCTCGCCCCGTCACAGTTCCTACTTGGGACCTACCCACAGTACTGAGAGCTCTGAAGAGCCCTCCATTTGAGCCGCTGCAGTCTGTTGACCTTCGACCTCTAACGCTAAAAACTGCCCTGCTGCTAGCATTGGCATCAGTCAAGTGTATGGGCGACCTACAGGCTCTATCCATAAATCCTGTATGCCTGGAATTCGGGCCAAATGACTCTAAAGTCATCCTGAAGCCGAGATGCGGCTATGTACCTAAGAGTCTCTCAACACCGTTTAGAGACCAGGTTATCTCTCTCTTGGCACTTCCCCCCTCGGAGCAAGACCAAGGCTTTAATCCCCTCTGCCCCGTGAGAGCATTGAGGTGTTATTTGGAGCGTTTGGCTTCTTTTAGGAAGTCAGAACAGCTCTTTGTGTGTTTTGGAGGCCGCAACAAGGGGTTATCGGTCACAAAACATAGACTATCCAAGTGGATAGTGGAAGCTATAATGCTGGCTTACTCTTCTTTGGGTCTGCCATGTCCCATGGGGGTAAGAGCCCATTCGACTAGAGGCGTCGCCTCGTCATGGGCCCGGTCCAGCGGAGTATCCATTGCAGAAATATGTGCGGCGGCAGGCTGGGCCTCACCGTCCACATTTGCTAGGTTTTATAATCTAGATGTCCCTGTCTTGCAGACTAGGGTCCTTTCTGCATGAGGAATTCTGTTACCAGTATTGCTATGTATGCACTTGGCCTCTGGGAGTTTCCAAGTGTATCGTTTTTCCTTGGAACGGAATGTTCATTAGGTTATCCTGATTGAGCAAATTGGCTCCTACTAGCCCATTCTGTGCTAGGGCCATGCAGTCGTTCCTCTACCTTAGCAACGGCGGGATTGTACTGGTTCCCCATAAGCGTCTTACGACGCTGTACGAGTGTAGTATCGACAGGGAACGTACTCGGTTACTTTCGTAACCTCGGTTCCCTGAGATACGGGAACGAGTACTGCGTTGATTGCCGTTGCTAAGTAGCTGCACGACTCAGTCGTCGCTTCAGTCGAAGAACCTGAGATCCTGTGGCAAAATGCACGCTTATATAGCCGAATTCTCCGCCCCTTTTGGCGCGTTCGGGCGCGAATCATTGCCACAGGCTTGTGCAGCTCCGCTGCCGAGCCATTGGTTTGTTTTCATCTCACTGCACAAACCAATGGTCATGCAGTTACACTGCGTTATTGAAATACTTCAGTCTCAGGAGAAAAAGGAGCTTTTTCCCATAAGCGTCTTACGACGCAGTACTCGTTCCCGTATCTCAGGGAACCGAGGTTACGAAAGTAACCGAGTACATTTTCTGAGCTTTCAGCCTCTAACGTAAAAATACATGGAAAACAGTTCTAACACATTAATAAGTGTCTTTCTCCATTGCAAAAGGTATTTTATTCATGCACAGAATAGGATTTTAATGTAGGACAGAGTTTCAGTAACACTGCATGAACCCACTTTTCTTCTGAGCAGAAACACTGTTTTCTCAGCTTTCAGCCTCCAACGTAAAAATACATGGAAAACACTTCTAACACATTAATAAATGTCTTTCTCCATTGCAAAAGGTATTTTATTCATGCACAGAATAGGATTTTAATGTAGGACAGAATTTCAGTAACACTGCATGAACCCATTTTTCTTAGAAGCAGAAACGCTGTTTTCTGAGCTTTCAGCCTGTAGAGAATTTTGGTTAGCTCAAAGAATTTCAAATTGATCAATATGTGTGTACAAGTATGAGACTATGTTTCTCTCATCACCTGTGTACTGCAAATCTCCCCCAGGCCATTTTGACCAATGAATAGGATGAAATTAGTTATTTAAAACATACATTTCAGTCAGGGAAAGTAGTTTAACTCACAGGAAATTGTGTATAATAATCGTCATTAAATATACGCAATTTCCAGTTTCTGATCAGTAACAGTAATAATGATATCGACTGGTTTCTTTGTCCAGCAAAATGTTCAGTGATACCCATTACTCTTACGTTGGCTCGGCAACGTATTTTACTAATCAGAACGGAGTTAAAACAATTGAACAGAATAGGGCTTAAGGTAGCAATATGAGATCGAAACAGTTTAAGTGACTTTTGTAATGTAAGCATTCAGCACAGAGAATCATTATATGTGAATATATGGTTGTTTATTAAACTATTCTACTTACAAACGATCGCACATAGACAAACATACATAAAACACAAATAGACAGAGGACGCGTGAGAGAGAGAGTATAAGAGAGAGAGAGAGAGAGAGAGAGAGAGAGAGAGAGAGAGCATGGTACAGGAATGAAACGGTTCTGAACAACCTGAAATCGTTTTTCATAAAACGCCTTAAACGCAGCTATCTACGTTTGTAGAAAGAACAGATACTTGCAAGCTCCTGGTGTTGTGCATTGGTTCCGTATGTGTTCAGTTCAGAAAGTCCTTTTCCAGTTCCTTGAGAGTTCCTTGAGAGTTTTTCAAGTAACTTAGGCCTCATCTCCTTATGCTAGGTGAGCCCGAGGTGCGGGTGACGTGTTTTTGAGTCCAGAAGGCAAGAGAGAGAGTAAGAGAGATGAGGGAAGGCTTATAAACCTGTAGGTCGTTCACGCCCACAGTTGGACCTTGTCCAATCCGGTTGATCTGAGTTTTGGAGGGAAGATTGAAAGTCTTTGTCTCTCACAATGGTGTTTCGCATGTGGAAGCTGATTGGTTGTTTTGCCACAAAACTTCCAAAAGTTCAATAATACCTATAAAGCAAGAAGTTATTAAGATTCCACAAACATTAACATTTAGGGAATAATAAATGCTGCTCATAGACACCAAACATGATCTATGTATCTTCTCGGTTGACTGAGTGATTCTAAATGTGAGAGTCTTAGCGTGCACAATAATTCACCTATTGCGGATTAGTGTTTGAGGCCGACATACATAACAGAAACAACAATATAAGAAAAGGTAACACATTGATACGTGTACATTTCTATATAACTGTATGTGGGACTGTATGTCTGAATAAGGAAAGTCTATCTCTCCCTGCATTCCTGTAAGAGTCTTATCTTGATGGTGGGGGGATGAGTTGGATAGTGACCAGAGGTCTGGCAGAGGTGTCCTGGTCGTTTCTGGTGCCATCTGGTGGTAAACGTTCACAGATGTTTCTCGTCGACTGGCTGCTTTGCATCGTAGAGAGGCTGTGTCGTTTGAAATCCGCTGGTTTCGAGCTGGAATCAAACTTAGCATATTCTGATGTCCTCTGTCACTGCATGCTTGGCAGTGCGCCACTTTTGCGTTGGTAGTGGCTTTGGTACTCTGGTGTATTCTGCATGGTGCATCTTGGGCATACATCAGCAATGACCCCCCTTTTGTTCCTGGAAAGCTGGGAGCTGTGGCGGTGTTTGGTTATCAGGAACAAATGTGAGGATGTTGTCATCTAGATGCGGCATGTGTGTGACATCACTGAGTTGTTTTTGGCTTAGTGCCTCAGTGTGGTTGGACAGTGCAAGGTTAAGTGTCAGCATTGCTTGGGAGCAGTGGAGGTTGCTTTAGCAGAGCTATTTTGTAGGTGGAGCCAGTGTGCATGGGTGTGATGCAGGCGGCGTAGCAGCGTGAGGTGTTTGCTTGTGGCTTAGAAGCGATGCTTGGGGTGGGTGGGTGTGTTTTTGTTGTTGAAAACCTTAGGGTGCCACAAAATCCCTCAGTTTTTTTACTGGGCCTTTCACTGTTTTTCCACGAATAGCATGTAATGTTCCTATTGTGATGGCAGTGCTTGTCTGGAACAGGTGTTGATGCTCGGCTGTTTCAAACTGAGTGGTGTTGTTTGAAACTGAGCTTAGTCTACTTTGAGTCTATGCAGGTTAGTAATTTTCAGAGGGAGTTCTTGTGAGTTGCTGCGACAGGAGGGTTGATCCAGGTAGCTTTCACTCGTGCTGTGGTGTCGGGTGGCCCGGCTTAAGGTGTTGTAGTGGGACAGGCTTGTTGTTTTCCACTAGGTACCTGCTCTGGACGTGTCTTGCCTCGCTCTTGGGTCTATGAGCACATGGGTTTGTGTGCGTGGGATCCTTGGTCTGCAGGCATTGACAGTTATAAACATCACACGTGGTGGCAGGTCTCTGTGATTCCCTCTGTCCTCTGGTGTGATTGGCACATCGCTGGATGGCTTGTGCAGCGCAGCTGTTGTCATCTGGGTGCTGGGCTCTGCTGAGAGCCGCTGCAGGTGTAATCCACCCCCCTTCTGGCCGCGCTGTCAGTGTGGACCAGGGTGGAGGTAGTGGATGGCAGATGATACTCCCTTCAGTGTGTGCAACTCAGGGATTTGGTGTAGCGCAGGTGTCATTTTGGTGTTTGTGACACTGTCTTGAGCGCTTGTTTACCTGAGTGGGCAGTTCTTTTCACAGTTCTCCAAGCTTGTAGGTGTTTCTGTGTAGCCCTGGATGCAGATAGGCTTGGTGTGATGTCATGTCGTTCTGTGCGTGGAACCATGTACATGACATTAGTTCTGCATCATCGTCATATGTGGAGAGCAGCTTTGGCACCACTTCTGAGTGGCCATTTTCTCTTAGGCTCTTCATGACAGAATTGTTTAAAGTCTTTGAAATACCTGTATGGTATGTACACTGCAAAAGATGACTTTTCAGAAAAAGGGTGTGGCTTCTAGAGTGGGCACTGCTTCACGTATTCCATTGAATGTGTGTGCACCGTTAGGGTTTTGGCCACACTGTGTTTTGAGCCGAACAGTGACCCCTTTTGGTGAATGCAGGTAGTTCGTTCGCCAGAGTGTAAACATCTGGGCGTAGTCTTATTTAGCAGGAATTTCTCGCAGTTGAGGGAGTCCTCGTGGGGCTGTGAGAAACAGGAAGTAGCAGGTTTTGCATTGTCTATTCCAGGTTAAGTTCAAAGCACAGGTGTCCTCAGTGTTGGCCATGGTTGTCAGGCATTAGTGCAATGGAAGCTGTATGCACTTGACATCTGATGAAGTACCTGGTGCCCTTGTAGTTTCGGGAGCGTGTGAACAGTGGCTGGGATGTCACACTTGACTTTTGTGACCTGGCAGTGAACTTCAGACGAGTTGACTGGTTGGCTGGCTGGTTAAGTTCCCGTACTTGAGCCCAAATCTTTGTAATGTGTGGTTTCAACACGAGTCAGCAGGTTGGTGCTGATGAAGAAAGGGCATGTCCATCTGTGATTTGTACGTGGTGCGTACATGCACTTAGTGCTGATGGTCAGGTGCGTGGGAGGTGGAGCTACGCAGATCTGTCTCGTGGTCACACTGGGCAATGTTCTTGCTTAAAAGTCAATGTTTTGCAGACAGGCGTGTATTGTAGCCTACTGCAGTGTTCAGGAAGACAGCGTTTAGTTGTGACAGCTGTCAGATTCCTGGCCAGCTTGCTGGCGTGTGAGGTGTGAACGGTGGGCTGTTAGGCCCGGGAGAGATTTTGTGTTGAGCTCTCCTGCTTGTTCACACTGTTATCTGCAAGCCTTTGAGTTCTTTAAGGTGTGCTGGGTTCAGCTCACTTTGTGTTTCTTTGCGGAGTCGTTGCTTGAACTTCGGCGTAGGCTGCTTGCAAGTGGCCTTTATAGGCTTTGGCCGTGGCATGGTTGTCGTTGTCTGCCTGGGGCCACTGTAAAGAGAGCTTCTGCTGTTTAGGAGTGTTCTGCTGTACTGCTCTCTGAGCTCAGTCTGTGGGGGTGTTGCAGGCGTGTCTTGAAGCTTTTCATCCTCTCTCCTCCTGTAGGTCCTTGTCCTCTTCATCCGCTATCTCTGGACATCCAGCTGGTCTAGGCGGTTCTGCGCGCTGTCCTGGTTCCGTCGTGGGTGAAGCTTTCTCTGCTGCGGCTTTAGTCAGACGATCTCATTGAGGGCGTGGTCACTGATGATCCGGGCTGTAGATGAGTTGATTGGTTCTCTGCAGCTGCAGCTCTTGACTGGATCGTGATCCATTCGCCTGTGTGCGTGGTCGTCCGGCTGTCCTCCGCTCAGGTGCTTTAGTCACTGTAGATCCAGGGCAGGATGGCATCTTTGCCTTGTCGGGACTGGATGGCGGGACTGGATGGTGACATGTTGACACAATTAGAGAGGGAGAGACAAAGCACAACGAGCCAATGCAAGTCCGTACAGAACTAATGGGCTAAAATGTGGGCTATGTGTTGCGCACTTAACTGATGTCATCAGATGGTGACGCAAACTAAACGCTTATTATCCTAGCCATAACGACGGTGGCAGGTAATTTGTGTGGGTAAACACAGGAAAACTATGAGTAAACTTAATGATGAGTGATTAACTTTGGGGCTATTCAGTTCATCGGTGTAGTTACCAAAGATTTCACTGATGTTCAGACAGGTTCAGTCTCTAATAGGGAGAAAAAAAAATAAAATAAAAAATAAAAAATCAATCAGAAAGAGAGGTGTAAAGGGTTAAAGCAAAAGAGAGAAAGTGAGCTGACTGCCAGCCCTGGGGTCAGTGACGGGGCCCACCGGGTGGGGGCGCTATGGAGTCGTCACACCTGGGAAATGGCAGAGCTGAGAAAGCTGAAACAGACCCCCTGGGATGGGCTGAGTTACCCTTTTGGGGTTGATCAATTTGGTCAAAGTTTAAATTTTAATCAAGACTGTTTAATTAAAAATTTAAAATGAGCAAATACAATTATAATTGCTAAAGGGAAAGTTGAATCTAAGGCGGTGAAACAATTAAAATTAAATCACACAAAAACAAACAAAAAAAAAAAACATACATTATGTTAATTATCATTATGGTTTAAATAACAATAATTAATAATGTAAAATTAAAAGGAAAAGAGAAGGGAGAGACTGACTGGGACTATCCATAAGCGTTGTTGCCCAAAGAAAACAAAAACATGAAATCATGCATAGGTATTGGAAGAGGTTTTAGACAGACTTCTAGCTTTTAATAGAAGGAAATACCTTTTTATGCGGGATTTCAGATTCCACCTTGTGTGGATTTAAACGCGCATCTAAGCGCAGTTACCATGGCGACGCGTTATCGCGGGTGTATATTTCTTGTGTCCGTTTTACTGAACACAGGTACATGTGTTGTTTGCAAACTTTAACTTAATAGGATGGTTACACTATTAAAAGGTTGCTTAGTTACGATGCGTGCACATTGATCTTGAGTCAGCCTGCTGACACGAGACTTGTGTGTGCTTTGCACAAAAACAAATAAATAACACTCGATCAAGATTTGTACAGTAATGACGCGAAGTTGTTTACTATATTAAATCTATTCGATGAGCAAACGGGGTCAACCTTATCAGGTAGCTAAGCTGATGGTTTCAACCCAAAGGAGCAAGATAGCTGATTAGCATTGGAATGCACATCAATGGCTAATCTATCTACACTCAAAATATAAATATAAAGGCATTGTAAGGTGAAAGAGGAAACTCGCTCAATCAACTTCTTCACGCTAAAAAAAGGTTTTCTTCGCTTAATTTAGGGTGGCTTTAGGACGCTCTATAAAAGATTTCTTCATTTTATAGGGTCAATATATAAATATAAAGGCCTTGTAAGGTGAAAGAGGAAACTCCCTCAATCAACTTCTTCACGCTAAAAAAAGGTTTTCTTCGCTCAATTTAGGGTGGCTTTAGGACGCACTATAAAAGATTTCTTCGTTTTATAGGGTCAATATATAAACTGCAGTTAAGTTACGTCTTTAACAGCGGTTGAGTTTCTCTGTGCGAGAGGCTCAAGCATCTGTGAAGGTGTTAAAGGTGGGCTGGTCCACACCGTTCTAACACACACACACAAACAAAAGAGACGCGAGTCGCGAGCCAAGTTTGAATAAACAAGCATGGAGACACACAAATTATTCCTGAGTTGCTCACATCACATAGTTTAAAACTGCCCCGCATTCTAACGCCAATTATGTAGAGAATTTTGGTTAGCTCAAAGAATTTCAAATTGATCAATATGTGTGTACAAGTATGAGACTATGTTTCTCTCATCACCTGTGCACTGCAAATCTCCACCAGGTCATTTTGACCAATGAATAGGATGAAATGAGTTATTTAAAACATACATTTCAGTCAGGGAAAGTAGTTTAACTCACAGGAAATTGTGTATAATAATCGTCATTAAATATACGCAATTTCCAGTTTCTGATCAGTAACAGTAATAATGATATCGACTGGTTTCTTTGTCCAGCAAAATGTTCAGTGATACCCATTACTCTTACGTTGGCTCGGCAACGTATTTTACTAATCAGAACGGAGTTAAAACAATTGAACAGAATAGGGCTTAAGGTAGCAATATGAGATCGAAACAGTTTAAGTGACTTTTGTAATGTAAGCATTCAGCACAGAGAATCATTATATGTGAATATATGGTTGTTTATTAAACTATTCTACTTACAAACGATCGCACATAGACAAACATACATAAAACACAAATAGACAGAGGACGCGTGAGAGAGAGAGTATAAGAGAGAGAGAGAGAGAGAGAGAGAGAGAGAGAGAGAGAGCATGGTACAGGAATGAAACGGTTCTGAACAACCTGAAATCGTTTTTCATAAAACGCCTTAAACGCAGCTATCTACGTTTGTAGAAAGAACGGATACTTGCAAGCTCCTGGTGTTGTGCATTGGTTCCGTATGTGTTCAGTTCAGAAAGTCCTTTTCCAGTTCCTTGAGAGTTCCTTGAGAGTTTTTCAAGTAACTTAGGCCTCATCTCCTTATGCTAGGTGAGCCGCCCCCCAGGTGCGGGTGACGTGTTTTTGAGTCCAGAAGGCAAGAGAGAGAGTAAGAGAGATGAGGGAAGGCTTATAAACCTGTAGGTCGTTCACACCCACAGTTGGACCTTGTCCAATCCGGTTGATCTGAGTTTTGGAGGGAAGATTGAAAGTCTTTGTCTCTCACAATGGTGTTTCGCATGTGGAAGCTGATTGGTTGTTTTGCCACAAAACTTCCAAAAGTTCAATAATACCTATAAAGCAAGGAGTTATTAAGATGCCACAAACATTAACATTTAGGGAATAATAAATGCTGCTCATAGACACCAAACATGATCTATGTATCTTCTCGGTTGACTGAGCGATTCTAAATGTGAGAGTCTTAGCATGCACAATAATTCACCTATTGCGGATTAGTGTTTGAGGCCGACATACATAACAGAAACAACAATATAAGAAAAGGTAACACATTGATACGTGTACATTTCTATATAACTGTATGTGGGACTGTATGTCTGAATAAGGAAAGTCTATCTCTCCCTGCATTCCTGTAAGAGTATTATCTTGATGGTGGGGGGATGAGTTGGATAGTGACCAGAGGTCTGGCAGAGGTGTCCTGGTCACTATAGCAACCGGGGGCCTTGTGAGCCATCTGAGACTTGCCGGTGCCTACAGTAGGGGGACTGGGTAAAGGGGGGTATGTGATTGTTTGATTCTTCTAATGAACAATTGTGTGTTTGATTGGTCCAGACACTACAAGCATCTAACGTAAAAATACATGGAAAACACTTCTAACACATTAATAAATGTCTTTCTCCATTGCAAAAGGTATTTTATTCATGCACAGAATAGGATTTTAATGTAGGACAGAGTTTCAGTAACACTGCATGAACCCACTTTTCTTAGGAGCAGAAATGCTGTTTTCTCAGCTTTCAGCCTCTAACGTAAAAATACATGGAAAACACTTCTAACACATTAATAAGTGTCTTTCTCCATTGCAAAAGGTATTTTATTCATGTACAGAATAGGATTTTAATGTAGGGCAGAATTTCAGTAACACTGCATGAACCCACTTTTCTTCTGAGCAGAAACGCTGTTTTCTGAGCTTTCAGCCTCTAACGTAAAAATACATGGAAAACACTTCTAACACATTAATAAGTGTCTTTCTCCATTGCAAAAGGTATTTTATTCATGCACAGAATATGATTTTAATGTAGGACAGAATTTCAGTAACACTGCATGAACCCACTTTTCTTCTGAGCAGAAACGCTGTTTTCTCAGCTTTCAGCCTCTAACGTAAAAATACATGGAAAACACTTCTAACACTTTAATAAGTGTCTTTCTCCATTGCAAAAGGTATTTTATTCATGCACAGAATAGGATTTTAATGTAGGAAAGAGTTTCAGTAACATTGCATGAACCCATTTTCCTTAGAAGCAGAAACGCTGTTTTCTGAGCTTTCAGCCTCTAACATACAAATACATGGAAAACACTTCTAACACATTAATAAGTGTATTTCTACATTGCAAAAGGTATTTTATTCATGCACAGAATAGGATTTTAATGTAGGACAGAGTTTCAGTAATGTGGGACAGAGTTTCAGTAACATTGCATGAACCCACTTTTCTTCTGAGCAGAAACGCTGTTTTCTGAGCTTTCAGCCTCTAACGTAAAAATACATGGAAAACACTTCTAACACATTAATAAGTGTCTTTCTCCATTGCAAAAGGTATTTTATTCATGTACAGAATAGGATTTTAATGTAGGACAGAGTTTCAGTAACACTGCATGAACCCACTTTTCTTAGGAGCAGAAATGCTGTTTTCTCAGCTTTCAGCCTCTAACGTAAAAATACATGGAAAACACTTCTAACACATTAATAAGTGTCTTTCTCCATTGCAAAAGGTATTTTATTCATGTACAGAATAGGATTTTAATGTAGGACAGAATTTCAGTAACACTGCATGAACCCACTTTTCTTCTGAGCAGAAACGCTGTTTTCTGAGCTTTCAGCCTCTAACGTAAAAATACATGGAAAACACTTCTAACACATTAATAAGTGTCTTTCTCCATTGCAAAAGGTATTTTATTCATGCACAGAATATGATTTTAATGTAGGACAGAATTTCAGTAACACTGCATGAACCCACTTTTCTTCTGAGCAGAAACGCTGTTTTCTCAGCTTTCAGCCTCTAACGTAAAAATACATGGAAAACACTTCTAACACTTTAATAAGTGTCTTTCTCCATTGCAAAAGGTATTTTATTCATGCACAGAATAGGATTTTAATGTAGGAAAGAGTTTCAGTAACATTGCATGAACCCATTTTCCTTAGAAGCAGAAACGCTGTTTTCTGAGCTTTCAGCCTCTAACATACAAATACATGGAAAACACTTCTAACACATTAATAAGTGTATTTCTACATTGCAAAAGGTATTTTATTCATGCACAGAATAGGATTTTAATGTAGGACAGAGTTTCAGTAATGTGGGACAGAGTTTCAGTAACATTGCATGAACCCACTTTTCTTCTGAGCAGAAACGCTGTTTTCTGAGCTTTCAGCCTCTAACGTAAAAATACATGGAAAACACTTCTAACACATTAATAAGTGTCTTTCTCCATTGCAAAAGGTATTTTATTCATGTACAGAATAGGATTTTAATGTAGGACAGAGTTTCAGTAACACTGCATGAACCCACTTTTCTTAGGAGCAGAAATGCTGTTTTCTCAGCATTCAGCCTCTAACGTAAAAATACATGGAAAACACTTCTAATACATTAATAAGTGTCTTTCTCCATTGCAAAAGGTATTTTATTCATGTACAGAATAGGATTTTAATGTAGGACAGAATTTCAGTAACACTGCATGAACCCACTTTTCTTCTGAGCAGAAACGCTGTTTTCTCAGCTTTCAGCCTCTAACGTAAAAATACATGGAAAACACTTCTAACACTTTAATAAGTGTCTTTCTCCATTGCAAAAGGTATTTTATTCATGCACAGAATAGGATTTTAATGTAGGAAAGAGTTTCAGTAACATTGCATGAACCCATTTTCCTTAGAAGCAGAAACGCTGTTTTCTGAGCTTTCAGCCTCTAACATACAAATACATGGAAAACACTTCTAACACATTAATAAGTGTATTTCTACATTGCAAAAGGTATTTTATTCATGCACAGAATAGGATTTGAATGTAGGACAGAGTTTCAGTAATGTGGGACAGAGTTTCAGTAACATTGCATGAACCCATTTTCCTTAGAAGCAGAAACGCTGTTTTCTGAGCTTTCAGCCTCTAACGTAAAAATACATGGAAAACACTTCTAACACATTAATAAGTGTCTTTCTCCATTGCAAAAGGTATTTTATTCATGCACAGAATAGGATTTTAATGTAGGACAGAATTTCAGCGCAGAACAAATTTGGTTCCAGCAATGCAAGCTGAATCTCGGTCCCACTTTAAAATTGCAGTCTGTGCATGAATAAAACCTATTTTGCAACACAGAGAAACATATCTGAAGGTGTTAGAAGTGTTTTGCATGATTTTTGAAGTTAGAGCCTGAAATGTCAGAAAACAGCGTTTCAGCGCAGAACAAAGTTGGTTCAGGCAATGCAAGCTGAATCTCGGTCCCACTTTAAATTTGTAGTCTGTGCATGAATAAAACCTATTTTGCAACACAGAGAAACATATCTGAAGGTGTTAGTAGTGTTTTGCATGATTTTTGAAGTTAGAGCCTGAAATGTCAGAAAACAGTGTTTCAGTGCAGAACAAACTTGGTTCCAGCAATGCAAGCTGAATCTCTGTCCCAATTTAAAATTGCAGTCTGTGCATGAATAAAACCTATTTTGCAACACAGAGAAACATATCTGAAGGTGTTAGAAGTGTTTTGCATGATTTTTGAAGTTAGGGCCTGAAATGTCAGAAAACAGCGTTTCAGCGCAGAACAAAGTTGGTTCAGGCAATGCAAGCTGAATCTCGGTCCCACTTTAAATTTGTAGTCTGTGCATGAATAAAACCTATTTTGCAACACAGAGAAACATATCTGAAGGTGTTAGAAGTGTTTTGCATGATTTTTGAAGTTAGAGCCTGAAATGTCAGGAAACAGCGTTTCAGTGCAGAACAAACTTGTTTCAAGCAATGCAAGCTGAATCTTTGTCACACTTTAATATTGCAGTCTGTGCATGAATAAAACCTATTTTGCAACACAGAGAAACATATCTGAAGGTGTTAGAAGTGTTTTGCATGATTTTTGAAGTTAGAGCCTGAAGTGTCAGAAAACAGCGTTTCAGCGCAGAACAAACTTGGTTCCAGCAATGCAAGCTGAATCTTGGTCCCACTTTAAAATATCAGTCTGTGCATGAATAAAACCTATTTTGCAACACAGAGAAACATATCTGAAGGTGTTAGAAGTGTTTTGCATGATTTTTGAAGTTAGAGCCTGAAATGTCAGGAAGCAGCGTTTCAGTGCAGAACAAACTTGTTTCAAGCAATGCAAGCTGAATCTCTGTCCCACTTTAAAATTGCAATCTGTGCATGAATAAAACATATTTTGCAACACAGAGAAACATATCTGAAGGTGTTAGAAGTGTTTTGCATGATTTTTGAAGTTAGAGCCTGAAGTGTCAGAAAACAGCGTTTCAGCGCAGAACAAACTTGGTTCCAGCAATGCAAGCTGAATCTTGGTCCCACTTTAAAATATCAGTCTGTGCATGAATAAAACCTATTTTGCAACACAGAGAAACATATCTGAAGGTGTTAGAAGTGTTTTGCATGATTTTTGAAGTTAGAGCCTGAAATGTCAGAAAACAGCGTTTCAGCGCAGAACAAACTTGGTTCCAGCAATGCAAGCTTAATCTTGGTCCCACTTTAAAATATCAGTCTGTGCATGAATAAAACCTATTTTGCAACACAGAGAAACTTATCTGAAGGTGTTAGAAGTGTTTTGCATGATTTTTGAAGTTAGAGCCTGAAGTGTCAGAAAACAGCGTTTCAGCGCAGAACAAACTTGGTTCCAGCAATGCAAGCTGAATCTTGGTCCCACTTTAAAATATCAGTCTGTGCATGAATAAAACCTATTTTGCAACACAGAGAAACATATCTGAAGGTGTTAGAAGTGTTTTGCATGATTTTTGAAGTTAGAGCCTGAAATGTCAGGAAACAGCGTTTCAGTGCAGAACAAACTTGTTTCAAGCAATGCAAGCTGAATCTTTGTCACACTTTAATATTGCAGTCTGTGCATGAATAAAACCTATTTTGCAACACAGAGAAACATATCTGAAGGTGTTAGAAGTGTTTTGCATGATTTTTGAAGTTAGAGCCTGAAGTGTCAGAAAACAGCGTTTCAGCGCAGAACAAACTTGGTTCCAGCAATGCATGCTGAATCTGGGTCCCACTTTAAAATATCAGTCTGTGCATGAATAAAACCTATTTTGCAACACAGAGAAACATATCTGAAGGTGTTAGAAGTGTTTTGCATGATTTTTGAAGCTAGAGCCTGAAATGTCAGGAAACAGCGTTTCAGTGCAGAACAAACTTGGTTCCAGCAATGCAAGCTGAATCTTGGTCCCACTTTAAAATATCAGTTTGTGCATGAATAAAACCTATTTTGCAACACAGAGAAACATATCTGAAGGTGTTAGAAGTGTTTTGCATGATTTTTGAAGTTAGAGCCTGAAATGTCAGAAAACAGCGTTTCAGCGCAGAACAAACTTGGTTCCAGCAATGCAAGCTTAATCTTGGTCCCACTTTAAAATATCAGTCTGTGCATGAATAAAACCTATTTTGCAACACAGAGAAACTTATCTGAAGGTGTTAGAAGTGTTCTGCATGATTTTTGAAGTTAGAGCCTGAAGTGTCAGAAAACAGCGTTTCAGCGCAGAACAAACTTGGTTCCAGCAATGCAAGCTGAATCTCTGTCACACTTTAATATTGCAGTCTGTGCATGAATAAAACCTATTTTGCAACACAGAGAAACATATCTGAAGGTGTTAGAAGTGTTTTGCATGATTTTTGAAGTTAGAGCCTGAAGTGTCAGAAAACAGCGTTTCAGCGCAGAACAAACTTGGTTCCAGCAATGCAAGCTGAATCTTGGTCCCACTTTAAAATATCAGTCTGTGCATGAATAAAACCTATTTTGCAACACAGAGAAACATATCTGAAGGTGTTAGAAGTGTTTTGCATGATTTTTGAAGTTAGAGCCTGAAGTGTCAGAAAACAGCGTTTCAGCGCAGAACAAACTTGTTTCCAGCAATGCAAGCTGAATCTTGGTCCCACTTTAAAATATCAGTCTGTGCATGAATAAAACCTATTTTGCAACACAGAGAAACATATCTGAAGGTGTTAGAAGTGTTTTGCATGATTTTTGAAGTTAGAGCCTGAAATGTCAGGAAGCAGCGTTTCAGTGCAGAACAAACTTGTTTCAAGCAATGCAAGCTGAATCTCTGTCCCACTTTAAAATATCAGTCTGTGCATGAATAAAACCTATTTTGCAACACAGAGAAACATATCTGAAGGTGTTAGAAGTGTTTTGCATGATTTTTGAAGTTAGAGCCTGAAATGTCAGAAAACAGCGTTTCAGCGCAGAACGAACTTGGTTCCAGCAATGCAAGCTGAATCTTGGTCCCACTTTAAAATATCAGTCTGTGCATGAATAAAACCTATTTTGCAACACAGAGAAACATATCTGAAGGTGTTAGAAATGTTTTGCATGATTTTTGAAGTTAGAGCCTGAAGTGTCAGAAAACAGCGTTTCAGCGCAGAACAAACTTGGTTCCAGCAATGCAAGCTGAATCTTGGTCCCACTTTAAAATATCAGTCTGTGCATGAATAAAACCTATTTTGCAACACAGAGAAACATATCTGAAGGTGTTAGAAGTGTTTTGCATGATTTTTGAAGTTAGAGCCTGAAATGTCAGGAAGCAGCGTTTCAGTGCAGAACAAACTTGTTTCAAGCAATGCAAGCTGAATCTCTGTCCCGCTTTAAAATATCAGTCTGTGCATGAATAAAACCTATTTTGCAACACAGAGAAACATATCTGAAGGTGTTAGAAGTGTTTTGCATGATTTTTGAAGTTAGAGCCTGAAATGTCAGAAAACAGCGTTTCAGCGCAGAACAAACTTGGTTCCAGCAATGCAAGCTGAATCTTGGTCCCACTTTAAAATATCAGTCTGTGCATGAATAAAACCTATTTTGCAACACAGAGAAACATATCTGAAGGTGTTAGAAGTGTTTTGCATGATTTTTGAAGTTAGAGCCTGAAATGTCAGGAAGCAGCGTTTCAGTGCAGAACAAACTTGTTTCAAGCAATGCAAGCTGAATCTCTGTCCCACTTTAAAATATCAGTCTGTGCATGAATAAAACCTATTTTGCAACACAGAGAAACATATCTGAAGGTGTTAGAAGTGTTTTGCATGATTTTTGAAGTTAGAGCCTGAAATGTCAGAAAACAGCATTTCAGCGCAGAACAAACTTGGTTCCAGCAATGCAAGCTGAATCTTGGTCCCACTTTAAAATATCAGTCTGTGCATGAATAAAACCTATTTTGCAACACAGAGAAACATATCTGAAGGTGTTAGAAGTGTTTTGCATGATTTTTGAAGTTAGAGCCTGAAATGTCAGAAAACAGCGTTTCAGCGCAGAACAAACTTGGTTCCAGCAATGCAAGCTGAATCTTGGTCCCACTTTAAAATATCAGTTTGTGCATGAATAAAACCTATTTTGCAACACAGAGAAACATATCTGAAGGTGTTAGAAGTGTTTTGCATGATTTTTGAAGTTAGAGCCTGAAGTGTCAGAAAACAGCGTTTCAGCGCAGAACAAACTTGGTTCCAGCAATGCATGCTGAATCTGGGTCCCACTTTAAAATATCAGTCTGTGCATGAATAAAACCTATTTTGCAACACAGAGAAACATATCTGAAGGTGTTAGAAGTGTTTTGCATGATTTTTGAAGCTAGAGCCTGAAATGTCAGGAAACAGCGTTTCAGTGCAGAACAAATTTGTTTCAAGCAATGCAAGCTGAATCTCTGTCCCACTTTAATATTGCAGTCTGTGCATGAATAAAACCTATTTTGCAACACAGAGAAACATATCTGAAGGTGTTAGAAGTGTTTTGCATGATTTTTGAAGTTAGAGCCTGAAGTGTCAGAAAACAGCGTTTCAGCGCAGAACAAACTTGGTTCCAGCAATGCAAGATGAATCTTGGTCCCACTTTAAAATATCAGTCTGTGCATGAATAAAACCTATTTTGCAACACAGAGAAACATATCTGAAGGTGTTAGAAGTGTTTTGCATGATTTTTGAAGTTAGAGCCTGAAATATCAGGAAACAGCGTTTCAGTGCAGAACAAACTTGTTTCAAGCAATGCAAGCTGAATCTCTGTCCCACTTTAATATTGCAATCTGTGCATGAATAAAACCTATTTTGCAACACAGAGAAACATATCTGAAGGTGTTAGAAGTGTTTTGCATGATTTTTGAAGTTAGAGCCTGAAGTGTCAGAAAACAGCGTTTCAGCGCAGAACAAACTTGGTTCCAGCAATGCAAGCTGAATCTTGGTCCCACTTTAAAATATCAGTCTGTGCATGAATAAAACCTATTTTGCAACACAGAGAAACATATCTGAAGGTGTTAGAAGTGTTTTGCATGATTTTTGAAGTTAGAGCCTGAAATGTCAGAAAACAGCGTTTCAGCGCAGAACAAACTTGGTTCCAGCAATGCAAGCTTAATCTTGGTCCCACTTTAAAATATCAGTCTGTGCATGAATAAAACCTATTTTGCAACACAGAGAAACTTATCTGAAGGTGTTAGAAGTGTTCTGCATGATTTTTGAAGTTAGAGCCTGAAGTGTCAGAAAACAGCGTTTCAGCGCAGAACAAACTTGGTTCCAGCAATGCAAGCTGAATCTCTGTCACACTTTAATATTGCAGTCTGTGCATGAATAAAACCTATTTTGCAACACAGAGAAACATATCTGAAGGTGTTAGAAGTGTTTTGCATGATTTTTGAAGTTAGAGCCTGAAGTGTCAGAAAACAGCGTTTCAGCGCAGAACAAACTTGGTTCCAGCAATGCAAGCTGAATCTTGGTCCCACTTTAAAATATCAGTCTGTGCATGAATAAAACCTATTTTGCAACACAGAGAAACATATCTGAAGGTGTTAGAAGTGTTTTGCATGATTTTTGAAGTTAGAGCCTGAAATGTCAGGAAGCAGCGTTTCAGTGCAGAACAAACTTGTTTCAAGCAATGCAAGCTGAATCTCTGTCCCACTTTAAAATATCAGTCTGTGCATGAATAAAACCTATTTTGCAACACAGAGAAACATATCTGAAGGTGTTAGAAGTGTTTTGCATGATTTTTGAAGTTAGAGCCTGAAATGTCAGAAAACAGCGTTTCAGCGCAGAACGAACTTGGTTCCAGCAATGCAAGCTGAATCTTGGTCCCACTTTAAAATATCAGTCTGTGCATGAATAAAACCTATTTTGCAACACAGAGAAACATATCTGAAGGTGTTAGAAGTGTTTTGCATGATTTTTGAAGTTAGAGCCTGAAGTGTCAGAAAACAGCGTTTCAGCGCAGAACAAACTTGGTTCCAGCAATGCAAGCTGAATCTTGGTCCCACTTTAAAATATCAGTCTGTGCATGAATAAAACCTATTTTGCAACACAGAGAAACATATCTGAAGGTGTTAGAAGTGTTTTGCATGATTTTTGAAGTTAGAGCCTGAAGTGTCAGAAAACAGCGTTTCAGCGCAGAACAAACTTGGTTCCAGCAATGCAAGCTGAATCTTGGTCCCACTTTAAAATATCAGTCTGTGCATGAATAAAACCTATTTTGCAACACAGAGAAACATATCTGAAGGTGTTAGAAGTGTTTTGCATGATTTTTGAAGTTAGAGCCTGAAATGTCAGGAAGCAGCGTTTCAGTGCAGAACAAACTTGTTTCAAGCAATGCAAGCTGAATCTCTGTCCCACTTTAAAATATCAGTCTGTGCATGAATAAAACCTATTTTGCAACACAGAGAAACATATCTGAAGGTGTTAGAAGTGTTTTGCATGATTTTTGAAGTTAGAGCCTGAAATGTCAGAAAACAGCGTTTCAGCGCAGAACGAACTTGGTTCCAGCAATGCAAGCTGAATCTTGGTCCCACTTTAAAATATCAGTCTGTGCATGAATAAAACCTATTTTGCAACACAGAGAAACATATCTGAAGGTGTTAGAAGTGTTTTGCATGATTTTTGAAGTTAGAGCCTGAAGTGTCAGAAAACAGCGTTTCAGCGCAGAACAAACTTGGTTCCAGCAATGCAAGCTGAATCTTGGTCCCACTTTAAAATATCAGTCTGTGCATGAATAAAACCTATTTTGCAACACAGAGAAACATATCTGAAGGTGTTAGAAGTGTTTTGCATGATTTTTGAAGTTAGAGCCTGAAATGTCAGGAAGCAGCGTTTCAGTGCAGAACAAACTTGTTTCAAGCAATGCAAGCTGAATCTCTGTCCCGCTTTAAAATATCAGTCTGTGCATGAATAAAACCTATTTTGCAACACAGAGAAACATATCTGAAGGTGTTAGAAGTGTTTTGCATGATTTTTGAAGTTAGAGCCTGAAATGTCAGAAAACAGCGTTTCAGCGCAGAACAAACTTGGTTCCAGCAATGCAAGCTGAATCTTGGTCCCACTTTAAAATATCAGTCTGTGCATGAATAAAACCTATTTTGCAACACAGAGAAACATATCTGAAGGTGTTAGAAGTGTTTTGCATGATTTTTGAAGTTAGAGCCTGAAATGTCAGGAAGCAGCGTTTCAGTGCAGAACAAACTTGTTTCAAGCAATGCAAGCTGAATCTCTGTCCCACTTTAAAATATCAGTCTGTGCATGAATAAAACCTATTTTGCAACACAGAGAAACATATCTGAAGGTGTTAGAAGTGTTTTGCATGATTTTTGAAGTTAGAGCCTGAAATGTCAGAAAACAGCATTTCAGCGCAGAACAAACTTGGTTCCAGCAATGCAAGCTGAATCTTGGTCCCACTTTAAAATATCAGTCTGTGCATGAATAAAACCTATTTTGCAACACAGAGAAACATATCTGAAGGTGTTAGAAGTGTTTTGCATGATTTTTGAAGTTAGAGCCTGAAATGTCAGAAAACAGCGTTTCAGCGCAGAACAAACTTGGTTCCAGCAATGCAAGCTGAATCTTGGTCCCACTTTAAAATATCAGTTTGTGCATGAATAAAACCTATTTTGCAACACAGAGAAACATATCTGAAGGTGTTAGAAGTGTTTTGCATGATTTTTGAAGTTAGAGCCTGAAGTGTCAGAAAACAGCGTTTCAGCGCAGAACAAACTTGGTTCCAGCAATGCAAGCTGAATCTGGGTCCCACTTTAAAATATCAGTCTGTGCATGAATAAAACCTATTTTGCAACACAGAGAAACATATCTGAAGGTGTTAGAAGTGTTTTGCATGATTTTTGAAGCTAGAGCCTGAAATGTCAGGAAACAGCGTTTCAGTGCAGAACAAATTTGTTTCAAGCAATGCAAGCTGAATCTCTGTCCCACTTTAATATTGCAGTCTGTGCATGAATAAAACCTATTTTGCAACACAGAGAAACATATCTGAAGGTGTTAGAAGTGTTTTGCATGATTTTTGAAGTTAGAGCCTGAAGTGTCAGAAAACAGCGTTTCAGCGCAGAACAAACTTGGTTCCAGCAATGCAAGATGAATCTTGGTCCCACTTTAAAATATCAGTCTGTGCATGAATAAAACCTATTTTGCAACACAGAGAAACATATCTGAAGGTGTTAGAAGTGTTTTGCATGATTTTTGAAGTTAGAGCCTGAAATATCAGGAAACAGCGTTTCAGTGCAGAACAAACTTGTTTCAAGCAATGCAAGCTGAATCTCTGTCCCACTTTAATATTGCAATCTGTGCATGAATAAAACCTATTTTGCAACACAGAGAAACATATCTGAAGGTGTTAGAAGTGTTTTGCATGATTTTTGAAGTTAGAGCCTGAAGTGTCAGAAAACAGCGTTTCAGCGCAGAACAAACTTGGTTCCAGCAATGCAAGCTGAATCTTGGTCCCACTTTAAAATATCAGTCTGTGCATGAATAAAACCTATTTTGCAACACAGAGAAACATATCTGAAGGTGTTAGAAGTGTTTTGCATGATTTTTGAAGTTAGAGCCTGAAATGTCAGAAAACAGCGTTTCAGCGCAGAACAAACTTGGTTCCAGCAATGCAAGCTTAATCTTGGTCCCACTTTAAAATATCAGTCTGTGCATGAATAAAACCTATTTTGCAACACAGAGAAACTTATCTGAAGGTGTTAGAAGTGTTCTGCATGATTTTTGAAGTTAGAGCCTGAAGTGTCAGAAAACAGCGTTTCAGCGCAGAACAAACTTGGTTCCAGCAATGCAAGCTGAATCTCTGTCACACTTTAATATTGCAGTCTGTGCATGAATAAAACCTATTTTGCAACACAGAGAAACATATCTGAAGGTGTTAGAAGTGTTTTGCATGATTTTTGAAGTTAGAGCCTGAAGTGTCAGAAAACAGCGTTTCAGCGCAGAACAAACTTCCCAGACAGCAGCTGACTCCGTGCCGGATCCGTTTTCAAACCGGCAAATCCGCATAACAGTCGCATCTGTTTCAGTGCTGTAACACGGATTCGGCCCGAGCCCGGGTTTCAGTCGGCAGGAACAACAGTCGCAGAGCGGACCCGGGCCGCATCCGTGGAAACGAGCCCAGACAGCAGCTGACTCCGTGCCGGATCCGTTTTCAAACCGGCAATTCCACATCCGTTTCAGTGCTGTAACACGGATTCAGCCCGGGTTTCAGTGGGCGGGAACAACAGTCACAAAGCGGATCAGGGCCGCGTCCGTGGAAACGAGCACGCTGTTTTTTTGAGTTCAGAAGACGATCGAGACAGATACAGACATAACGTTATGCTCAGGGGAGTTGCTAGACCTAAAGCTCTACTGGGGCACAGGCCCCCCATTACTCGTTAATTCAGTTGTTTCATGTAGTTTAATGTCTTTATTTTGGGATTATCAATGTAAATTATAACTTAAATTTGAGATTTTACTGGGGCACAGCATATTTTTACTGGGGCACGTGCCCCAGTAAAAAGGGTCTAGCAACGCCCCTGGTTATGCTCCTACCTCAAAACTCCTACCATTAACTTCACCAAGGTAAGTCACACGGTGTGATCAAACTGTTCTGTTAATAAATGTATTTCTTATTATGTTGTGTACGTTACTCCTTAACTTAAAGGTTTGGTGTTTTTATTGCTCCTTAGATCGGTGTTGGATTGTAGCTAACTAATTATGTTATCAGAGGGATTGCTAACATGAAGACGGCAGGCCCACAGGTATGTAATTATATGTTATTAACGAATTTTAACTGCTTATATTTGTTTTTAATGTTTAAGATTGCTGGGTGGTTAGTGGTGATGGGCTAACAACTATGGTAACGGCTGAGTACTAGCTAAAACATATCGCACACCCTTTAGGCTGAATTTATTTGATCAAAAATAAAGTAATTGTAAGTAAAAGTAATTGTTTTGTGTGCTGGTGGGCTATGGAGTACACAAAGCAAGAAAAGTTTAAAAACAGCCTTTTAATCCACAAAATGAATACAAGGAATCAAGGAGAGGTAGCACATCTAATAGAAACAGAAACAGGTGTGTGGAGTTAATTGCTAATTGACTAAAGAGAACAAGAACAGAACCAATTATGGGAAAACACTAACTAAACCAAAACAGATCAAACATGTGACAGTAATATTGTTACAGATTATTACACTGTGAAATAACTATATCCTATTTTAATATATTTTAAAATGTAATTTATTACTGTGATTTTTTTAGCATCATTACCCCAGTCTTCAATGTCACATGAATGATCGTTCAGAAATTATTCCAATCATAAATATGTATAGCATATATCTATTATAATATCCTGATTTGCTGCTGGATTCTTATTGGTACTTAGTTATCAAAATTTTATGATTCACAAGAACATGATTTATTTAAAATAGGACCTGAAAAAGAACAGCGGGCAGTTTAACTGTTCAGAACAAACAAGGGACTCATGAATAACTATCAATAAACAAACAAACAAAAAACAGCTGTGAATCATTTAGGCAACAACACAGTATTAAGAATTAAACGTATGTAAACTTTTGAAAATGGTATTTTTTATAAATTCAACTATTTTTGCTTGTGGACTGTATGTAAACATTTTATGTGAAATGTCTGATTCAGGTCAGTAATAAAAATGACAAGCATTTTGTATAATCTATCTTATTTTGTTAAATAATTAACATTTTGCATATTCTGCAAGGTGTTAGTACACTTAGATCAAAAAAGTTCATCAAAATTTTCCATTCCTTTTGGTTTTAGGAAAATTTTGATGGAAGGTTTTGAAAGGTTTCACTTCAAATGTTGACTCCTGTATATATATAGAGAGAGAGAGAGAGAGATGGAGAGATGGTAATAACATTTTTTCCCCAATTTTAATCTTATTTTTAGAGACAACGAAAAGGAAAGAAATGTCTGGAGTCAGAAAGAGGGCTTGCATTTACCTTAAAAACGACATTGAAGAAGAATATTTCAACTAGAACCAACTCAAGCACACAATGGTGACAACACATTTGTAGTATAAGAACTTTCCCTGTGGTAATTATTCAGTTTCTTTTCATTCCCATTGTGTAGGCTTGTGACTTGTTTTAATCTTTGCAAATATTTTGTACAGTAAGTAAGCACTAGAATTAGAGACATGTACTACTTGGAATAGTGTTTTAAATAAATGTTAATTTTTCCTTTTGTGCAAAAAAGATCAAAATGAAAGAAAAAATGCAAAGTGGACCATCTTTTGCTCTTGTTTTGTGTAGTAATTCAGTTGTTTTATTATGAATATGCTGCTGTGTTTTGTCTTGTTTTCTAGTATAAATATCTAAATATACTGAAATTAAGATGCCTATACCTGACAAGTAAAATCACTTAAGATATTAAGTCTTGTTTTCTAACAAAAAATATTCAGTAAAATGTTCAGTAAAATTATTGTCTATACATCTAAATCAGTACTTTTAAAGTTTTTGTTGATTTAGAGCTTCATTTTACAACTCAACAAAAAGGTGGTATAAGACAGTAAGATAATTATGCATTATATAAGATGCTTGTAGTCACTATAAAGTCATAAATTTACTTGTATGCTTTGTCTTATCAAGTAACAACAAAACATGCTTTTTCTGTAAAGCTGCATTGATATATGTATTGTGAAAAGCGCTATACAAATAAACAAATTGTATTTAAATTCTAGTTGTGTATACAATTTGTGTTTGTGTGTGTGTAGGTCTATTTATATATAAAAAAACGAGCTGGCCCAGATCCGGCATGGTACTGGCCCAGATCCGGCATGGTACTGAACCAGATCTGGCATCGTACTGGCCCAGATCCGGAATGGTACTGGTCCAGATCTGGCATGGCACTGGCCCAGATCCGGAATGGTACTGGCCCAGATCCAGCATGGTACTGAACCAGATCTGACATGGTATTGGCCCAGATCCGGAATGGTACTGGCCCAGATCCGGCCTGGTACTGGACCAGATGCGGCCCACGTTTGGGCCAAATCACCATAAAGGACTCCACATCTGGCCCGGGGCTGGCCCAGTTCTGGTCCAGATGCGGAAAAACGGATCCGTGCCGGTATTGGCCCGTTGTGCCGTACAAAACCGGCCCGAGTCCGTTGCGCGGATCTGGCCCAGAACTTGCGATAGGTCTGGGCCAGATCTGGGCCAGATGATTTTTGCTATCTGGGTTGGTTCCAGCAATGCAAGCTGAATCTCTGTCACACTTTAATATTGCAGTCTGTGCATGAATAAAACCTATTTTGCAACACAGAGAAACATATGTGAAGGTGTTAGAAGTGTTTTGCATGATTTTTGAAGTTAGAGCCTGAAGTGTCAGAAAACAGCGTTTCAGCGCAGAACAAACTTGGTTCCAGCAATGCAAGCTGAATCTTGGTCCCACTTTAAAATATCAGTCTGTGCATGAATAAAACCTATTTTGCAACACAGAGAAACATATCTGAAGGTGTTAGAAGTGTTTTGCATGATTTTTGAAGTTAGAGCCTGAAATGTCAGGAAGCAGCGTTTCAGTGCAGAACAAACTTGTTTCAAGCAATGCAAGCTGAATCTCTGTCCCACTTTAAAATATCAGTCTGTGCGTGAATAAAACCTATTTTGCAACACAGAGAAACATATCTGAAGGTGTTAGAAGTGTTTTGCATGATTTTTGAAGTTAGAGCCTGAAATGTCAGAAAACAGCGTTTCAGCGCAGAACAAACTTGGTTCCAGCAATGCAAGCTGAATCTTGGTCCCACTTTAAAATATCAGTCTGTGCATGAATAAAACCTATTTTGCAACACAGAGAAACATATCTGAAGGTGTTAGAAGTGTTTTGCATGATTTTTGAAGTTAGAGCCTGAAATGTCAGGAAGCAGCGTTTCAGTGCAGAACAAACTTGTTTCAAGCAATGCAAGCTGAATCTCTGTCCCACTTTAAAATATCAGTCTGTGCATGAATAAAACCTATTTTGCAACACAGAGAAACATATCTGAAGGTGTTAGAAGTGTTTTGCATGATTTTTGAAGTTAGAGCCTGAAATGTCAGAAAACAGCATTTCAGCGCAGAACAAACTTGGTTCCAGCAATGCAAGCTGAATCTTGGTCCCACTTTAAAATATCAGTCTGTGCATGAATAAAACCTATTTTGCAACACAGAGAAACATATCTGAAGGTGTTAGAAGTGTTTTGCATGATTTTTGAAGTTAGAGCCTGAAATGTCAGAAAACAGCGTTTCAGCGCAGAACAAACTTGGTTCCAGCAATGCAAGCTGAATCTTGGTCCCACTTTAAAATATCAGTTTGTGCATGAATAAAACCTATTTTGCAACACAGAGAAACATATCTGAAGGTGTTAGAAGTGTTTTGCATGATTTTTGAAGTTAGAGCCTGAAGTGTCAGAAAACAGCGTTTCAGCGCAGAACAAACTTGGTTCCAGCAATGCAAGCTGAATCTGGGTCCCACTTTAAAATATCAGTCTGTGCATGAATAAAACCTATTTTGCAACACAGAGAAACTTATCTGAAGGTGTTAGAAGTGTTTTGCATGATTTTTGAAGTTAGAGCCTGAAGTGTCAGAAAACAGCGTTTCAGCGCAGAACAAACTTGGTTCCAGCAATGCAAGCTGAATCTCTGTCACACTTTAATATTGCAGTCTGTGCATGAATAAAACCTATTTTGCAACACAGAGAAACATATCTGAAGGTGTTAGAAGTGTTTTGCATGATTTTTGAAGTTAGAGCCTGAAGTGTCAGAAAACAGCGTTTCAGCGCAGAACAAACTTGGTTCCAGCAATGCAAGCTGAATCTTGGTCCCACTTTAAAATATCAGTCTGTGCATGAATAAAACCTATTTTGCAACACAGAGAAACATATCTGAAGGTGTTAGAAGTGTTTTGCATGATTTTTGAAGTTAGAGCCTGAAATGTCAGGAAGCAGCGTTTCAGTGCAGAACAAACTTGTTTCAAGCAATGCAAGCTGAATCTCTGTCCCACTTTAAAATATCAGTCTGTGCGTGAATAAAACCTATTTTGCAACACAGAGAAACATATCTGAAGGTGTTAGAAGTGTTTTGCATGATTTTTGAAGTTAGAGCCTGAAATGTCAGAAAACAGCGTTTCAGCGCAGAACGAACTTGGTTCCAGCAATGCAAGCTGAATCTTGGTCCCACTTTAAAATATCAGTCTGTGCATGAATAAAACCTATTTTGCAACACAGAGAAACATATCTGAAGGTGTTAGAAGTGTTTTGCATGATTTTTGAAGTTATAGCCTGAAGTGTCAGAAAACAGCGTTTCAGCGCAGAACAAACTTGGTTCCAGCAATGCAAGCTGAATCTTGGTCCCACTTTAAAATATCAGTCTGTGCATGAATAAAACCTATTTTGCAACACAGAGAAACATATCTGAAGGTGTTAGAAGTGTTTTGCATGATTTTTGAAGTTAGAGCCTGAAATGTCAGGAAGCAGCGTTTCAGTGCAGAACAAACTTGTTTCAAGCAATGCAAGCTGAATCTCTGTCCCACTTTAAAATATCAGTCTGTGCATGAATAAAACCTATTTTGCAACACAGAGAAACATATCTGAAGGTGTTAGAAGTGTTTTGCATGATTTTTGAAGTTAGAGCCTGAAATGTCAGAAAACAGCGTTTCAGCGCAGAACGAACTTGGTTCCAGCAATGCAAGCTGAATCTTGGTCCCACTTTAAAATATCAGTCTGTGCATGAATAAAACCTATTTTGCAACACAGAGAAACTTATCTGAAGGTGTTAGAAGTGTTTTGCATGATTTTTGAAGTTAGAGCCTGAAGTGTCAGAAAACAGCGTTTCAGCGCAGAACAAACTTGGTTCCAGCAATGCAAGCTGAATCTTGGTCCCACTTTAAAATATCAGTCTGTGCATGAATAAAACCTATTTTGCAACACAGAGAAACATATCTGAAGGTGTTAGAAGTGTTTTGCATGATTTTTGAAGTTAGAGCCTGAAGTGTCAGAAAACAGCGTTTCAGCGCAGAACAAACTTGGTTCCAGCAATGCAAGCTGAATCTTGGTCCCACTTTAAAATATCAGTCTGTGCATGAATAAAACCTATTTTGCAACACAGAGAAACATATCTGAAGGTGTTAGAAGTGTTTTGCATGATTTTTGAAGTTAGAGCCTGAAATGTCAGGAAGCAGCGTTTCAGTGCAGAACAAACTTGTTTCAAGCAATGCAAGCTGAATCTCTGTCCCACTTTAAAATATCAGTCTGTGCATGAATAAAACCTATTTTGCAACACAGAGAAACATATCTGAAGGTGTTAGAAGTGTTTTGCATGATTTTTGAAGTTAGAGCCTGAAATGTCAGAAAACAGCATTTCAGCGCAGAACAAACTTGGTTCCAGCAATGCAAGCTGAATCTTGGTCCCACTTTAAAATATCAGTCTGTGCATGAATAAAACCTATTTTGCAACACAGAGAAACATATCTGAAGGTGTTAGAAGTGTTTTGCATGATTTTTGAAGTTAGAGCCTGAAATGTCAGAAAACAGCGTTTCAGCGCAGAACAAACTTGGTTCCAGCAATGCAAGCTTAATCTTGGTCCCACTTTAAAATATCAGTCTGTGCATGAATAAAACCTATTTTGCAACACAGAGAAACTTATCTGAAGGTGTTAGAAGTGTTTTGCATGATTTTTGAAGTTAGAGCCTGAAGTGTCAGAAAACAGCGTTTCAGCGCAGAACAAACTTGGTTCCAGCAATGCAAGCTGAATCTTGGTCCCACTTTAAAATATCAGTCTGTGCATGAATAAAACCTATTTTGCAACACAGAGAAACATATCTGAAGGTGTTAGAAGTGTTTTGCATGATTTTTGAAGTTAGAGCCTGAAATGTCAGGAAACAGCGTTTCAGTGCAGAACAAACTTGTTTCAAGCAATGCAAGCTGAATCTTTGTCACACTTTAATATTGCAGTCTGTGCATGAATAAAACCTATTTTGCAACACAGAGAAACATATCTGAAGGTGTTAGAAGTGTTTTGCATGATTTTTGAAGTTATAGCCTGAAGTGTCAGAAAACAGCGTTTCAGCGCAGAACAAACTTGGTTCCAGCAATGCAAGCTGAATCTTGGTCCCACTTTAAAATATCAGTCTGTGCATGAATAAAACCTATTTTGCAACACAGAGAAACATATCTGAAGGTGTTAGAAGTGTTTTGCATGATTTTTGAAGTTAGAGCCTGAAATGTCAGGAAGCAGCGTTTCAGTGCAGAACAAACTTGTTTCAAGCAATGCAAGCTGAATCTCTGTCCCACTTTAAAATATCAGTCTGTGCATGAATAAAACCTATTTTGCAACACAGAGAAACATATCTGAAGGTGTTAGAAGTGTTTTGCATGATTTTTGAAGTTAGAGCCTGAAATGTCAGAAAACAGCGTTTCAGCGCAGAACGAACTTGGTTCCAGCAATGCAAGCTGAATCTTGGTCCCACTTTAAAATATCAGTCTGTGCATGAATAAAACCTATTTTGCAACACAGAGAAACTTATCTGAAGGTGTTAGAAGTGTTTTGCATGATTTTTGAAGTTAGAGCCTGAAGTGTCAGAAAACAGCGTTTCAGCGCAGAACAAACTTGGTTCCAGCAATGCAAGCTGAATCTTGGTCCCACTTTAAAATATCAGTCTGTGCATGAATAAAACCTATTTTGCAACACAGAGAAACATATCTGAAGGTGTTAGAAGTGTTTTGCATGATTTTTGAAGTTAGAGCCTGAAGTGTCAGAAAACAGCGTTTCAGCGCAGAACAAACTTGGTTCCAGCAATGCAAGCTGAATCTTGGTCCCACTTTAAAATATCAGTCTGTGCATGAATAAAACCTATTTTGCAACACAGAGAAACATATCTGAAGGTGTTAGAAGTGTTTTGCATGATTTTTGAAGTTAGAGCCTGAAATGTCAGGAAGCAGCGTTTCAGTGCAGAACAAACTTGTTTCAAGCAATGCAAGCTGAATCTCTGTCCCACTTTAAAATATCAGTCTGTGCATGAATAAAACCTATTTTGCAACACAGAGAAACATATCTGAAGGTGTTAGAAGTGTTTTGCATGATTTTTGAAGTTAGAGCCTGAAATGTCAGAAAACAGCATTTCAGCGCAGAACAAACTTGGTTCCAGCAATGCAAGCTGAATCTTGGTCCCACTTTAAAATATCAGTCTGTGCATGAATAAAACCTATTTTGCAACACAGAGAAACATATCTGAAGGTGTTAGAAGTGTTTTGCATGATTTTTGAAGTTAGAGCCTGAAATGTCAGAAAACAGCGTTTCAGCGCAGAACAAACTTGGTTCCAGCAATGCAAGCTTAATCTTGGTCCCACTTTAAAATATCAGTCTGTGCATGAATAAAACCTATTTTGCAACACAGAGAAACTTATCTGAAGGTGTTAGAAGTGTTTTGCATGATTTTTGAAGTTAGAGCCTGAAGTGTCAGAAAACAGCGTTTCAGCGCAGAACAAACTTGGTTCCAGCAATGCAAGCTGAATCTTGGTCCCACTTTAAAATATCAGTCTGTGCATGAATAAAACCTATTTTGCAACACAGAGAAACATATCTGAAGGTGTTAGAAGTGTTTTGCATGATTTTTGAAGTTAGAGCCTGAAATGTCAGGAAACAGCGTTTCAGTGCAGAACAAACTTGTTTCAAGCAATGCAAGCTGAATCTTTGTCACACTTTAATATTGCAGTCTGTGCATGAATAAAACCTATTTTGCAACACAGAGAAACATATCTGAAGGTGTTAGAAGTGTTTTGCATGATTTTTGAAGTTAGAGCCTGAAGTGTCAGAAAACAGCGTTTCAGCGCAGAACAAACTTGGTTCCAGCAATGCAAGCTGAATCTTGGTCCCACTTTAAAATATCAGTCTGTGCATGAATAAAACCTATTTTGCAACACAGAGAAACATATCTGAAGGTGTTAGAAGTGTTTTGCATGATTTTTGAAGTTAGAGCCTGAAATGTCAGGAAGCAGCGTTTCAGTGCAGAACAAACTTGTTTCAAGCAATGCAAGCTGAATCTCTGTCCCACTTTAAAATTGCAATCTGTGCATGAATAAAACCTATTTTGCAACACAGAGAAACATATCTGAAGGTGTTAGAAGTGTTTTGCATGATTTTTGAAGTTAGAGCCTGAAGTGTCAGAAAACAGCGTTTCAGCGCAGAACAAACTTGGTTCCAGCAATGCAAGCTGAATCTTGGTCCCACTTTAAAATATCAGTCTGTGCATGAATAAAACCTATTTTGCAACACAGAGAAACATATCTGAAGGTGTTAGAAGTGTTTTGCATGATTTTTGAAGTTAGAGCCTGAAATGTCAGAAAACAGCGTTTCAGCGCAGAACAAACTTGGTTCCAGCAATGCAAGCTTAATCTTGGTCCCACTTTAAAATATCAGTCTGTGCATGAATAAAACCTATTTTGCAACACAGAGAAACTTATCTGAAGGTGTTAGAAGTGTTTTGCATGATTTTTGAAGTTAGAGCCTGAAGTGTCAGAAAACAGCGTTTCAGCGCAGAACAAACTTGGTTCCAGCAATGCAAGCTGAATCTTGGTCCCACTTTAAAATATCAGTCTGTGCATGAATAAAACCTATTTTGCAACACAGAGAAACATATCTGAAGGTGTTAGAAGTGTTTTGCATGATTTTTGAAGTTAGAGCCTGAAATGTCAGGAAACAGCGTTTCAGTGCAGAACAAACTTGTTTCAAGCAATGCAAGCTGAATCTTTGTCACACTTTAATATTGCAGTCTGTGCATGAATAAAACCTATTTTGCAACACAGAGAAACATATCTGAAGGTGTTAGAAGTGTTTTGCATGATTTTTGAAGTTAGAGCCTGAAGTGTCAGAAAACAGCGTTTCAGCGCAGAACAAACTTGGTTCCAGCAATGCAAGCTGAATCTTGGTCCCACTTTAAAATATCAGTCTGTGCATGAATAAAACCTATTTTTCAACACAGAGAAACATATCTGAAGGTGTTAGAAGTGTTTTGCATGATTTTTGAAGTTAGAGCCTGAAATGTCAGGAAGCAGCGTTTCAGTGCAGAACAAACTTGTTTCAAGCAATGCAAGCTGAATCTCTGTCCCACTTTAAAATATCAGTCTGTGCATGAATAAAACCTATTTTGCAACACAGAGAAACATATCTGAAGGTGTTAGAAGTGTTTTGCATGATTTTTGAAGTTAGAGCCTGAAATGTCAGAAAACAGCATTTCAGCGCAGAACAAACTTGGTTCCAGCAATGCAAGCTGAATCTTGGTCCCACTTTAAAATATCAGTCTGTGCATGAATAAAACCTATTTTGCAACACAGAGAAACATATCTGAAGGTGTTAGAAGTGTTTTGCATGATTTTTGAAGTTAGAGCCTGAAGTGTCAGAAAACAGCGTTTCAGCGCAGAACAAACTTGGTTCCAGCAATGCAAGCTGAATCTTGGTCCCACTTTAAAATATCAGTCTGTGCATGAATAAAACCTATTTTGCAACACAGAGAAACATATCTGAAGGTGTTAGAAGTGTTTTGCATGATTTTTGAAGTTAGAGCCTGAAATGTCAGGAAGCAGCGTTTCAGTGCAGAACAAACTTGTTTCAAGCAATGCAAGCTGAATCTCTGTCCCACTTTAAAATATCAGTCTGTGCATGAATAAAACCTATTTTGCAACACAGAGAAACATATCTGAAGGTGTTAGAAGTGTTTTGCATGATTTTTGAAGTTAGAGCCTGAAATGTCAGGAAGCAGCGTTTCAGTGCAGAACAAACTTGTTTCAAGCAATGCAAGCTGAATCTCTGTCCCACTTTAAAATTGCAATCTGTGCATGAATAAAACCTATTTTGCAACACAGAGAAACATATCTGAAGGTGTTAGAAGTGTTTTGCATGATTTTTGAAGTTAGAGCCTGAAGTGTCAGAAAACAGCGTTTCAGCGCAGAACAAACTTGGTTCCAGCAATGCAAGCTGAATCTTGGTCCCACTTTAAAATATCAGTCTGTGCATGAATAAAACCTATTTTGCAACACAGAGAAACATATCTGAAGGTGTTAGAAGTGTTTTGCATGATTTTTGAAGTTAGAGCCTGAAATGTCAGAAAACAGCGTTTCAGCGCAGAACAAACTTGGTTCCAGCAATGCAAGCTTAATCTTGGTCCCACTTTAAAATATCAGTCTGTGCATGAATAAAACCTATTTTGCAACACAGAGAAACTTATCTGAAGGTGTTAGAAGTGTTTTGCATGATTTTTGAAGTTAGAGCCTGAAGTGTCAGAAAACAGTGTTTCAGCGCAGAACAAACTTGGTTCCAGCAATGCAAGCTGAATCTTGGTCCCACTTTAAAATATCAGTCTGTGCATGAATAAAACCTATTTTTCAACACAGAGAAACATATCTGAAGGTGTTAGAAGTGTTTTGCATGATTTTTGAAGTTAGAGCCTGAAATGTCAGGAAGCAGCGTTTCAGTGCAGAACAAACTTGTTTCAAGCAATGCAAGCTGAATCTCTGTCCCACTTTAAAATATCAGTCTGTGCATGAATAAAACCTATTTTGCAACACAGAGAAACATATCTGAAGGTGTTAGAAGTGTTTTGCATGATTTTTGAAGTTAGAGCCTGAAATGTCAGAAAACAGCGTTTCAGCGCAGAACAAACTTGGTTCCAGCAATGCAAGCTGAATCTTGGTCCCACTTTAAAATATCAGTCTGTGCATGAATAAAACCTATTTTGCAACACAGAGAAACATATCTGAAGGTGTTAGAAGTGTTTTGCATGATTTTTGAAGTTAGAGCCTGAAGTGTCAGAAAACAGCGTTTCAGCGCAGAACAAACTTGGTTCCAGCAATGCAAGCTGAATCTTGGTCCCACTTTAAAATATCAGTCTGTGCATGAATAAAACCTATTTTGCAACACAGAGAAACATATCTGAAGGTGTTAGAAGTGTTTTGCATGATTTTTGAAGTTAGAGCCTGAAATGTCAGAAAACAGCGTTTCAGCGCAGAACAAACTTGGTTCCAGCAATGCAAGCTGAATCTTGGTCCCACTTTAAAATATCAGTCTGTGCATGAATAAAACCTATTTTGCAACACAGAGAAACATATCTGAAGGTGTTAGAAGTGTTTCTCATTATTTTTGAAGTTAGAGCCTGAAATGTCAGAAAACAGCGTTTCAGCGCAGAACAAAGTTGGTTCAGGCAATGCAAGCTGAATCTCGGTCCCACTTTAAATTTGCAGTCTGTGTATGAATAAAACCTATTTTGAAACACAGAGAAACATATCTGAAGGTGTCAGAAGTGTTTTGCATGATTTTTGAAGTTAGAGCCTAAAATGTCAGAAAACAGCGTTTCAGTGCAGAACAAACTTGGTTCAAGCAATGCAAGCTGAATCTCGGTCCCACTTTAAAATTGCAGTCTGTGCATGAATCAAACCTATTTTGCAACACAGAGAAACATATCTGAAGGTGTTAGAAGTGTTTTGCATGATTTTTGAAGTTAGGGCCTGAAATGTCAGAAAACAGCGTTTCAGCGCAGAACAAACTTGGTTCCAGCAATGCAAGCTGAATCTCGGTCCCACTTTAAAATTGCAGTCTGTGCATGAATAAAACCTATTTTGCAACACAGAGAAACATATCTGAAGGTGTTAGGAGTGTTTTGCATGATTTTTGAAGTTAGAGCCTGAAATGTCAGAAAACACGTTTCAGTGCAGTACAAACTTGGTTCAAGTAATGCAAGCTGAATCTCGGTCCCACTTTAAAATTGCAGTCTGTGCATGAATAAAACCTATTTTGCAACACAGAGAAACATATCTGAAGGTGTTAGAAGTGTTTCTCATTATTTTTGAAGTTAGAGCCTGAAATGTCAGAAAACAGCGTTTCAGCGCAGAACAAAGTTGGTTCAGGCAATGCAAGCTGAATCTCGGTCCCACTTTAAATTTGCAGTCTGTGCATGAATAAAACCTATTTTGCAACACAGAGAAACATATCTGAAGGTGTTAGAAGTGTTTTGCATGATTTTTGAAGTTAGAGCCTGAAGTGTCAGAAAACAGCGTTTCAGCGCAGAACAAACTTGGTTCCAGCAATGCAAGCTGAATCTTGGTCCCACTTTAAAATATCAGTCTGTGCATGAATAAAACCTATTTTGCAACACAGAGAAACATATCTGAAGGTGTTAGAAGTGTTTTGCATGATTTTTGAAGTTAGAGCCTGAAGTGTCAGAAAACAGCGTTTCAGCGCAGAACAAACTTGGTTCCAGCAATGCAAGCTGAATCTTGGTCCCACTTTAAAATATCAGTCTGTGCATGAATAAAACCTATTTTGCAACACAGAGAAACATATCTGAAGGTGTTAGAAGTGTTTTGCATGATTTTTGAAGTTAGAGCCTGAAATGTCAGGAAGCAGCGTTTCAGTGCAGAACAAACTTGTTTCAAGCAATGCAAGCTGAATCTCTGTCCCACTTTAAAATATCAGTCTGTGCATGAATAAAACCTATTTTGCAACACAGAGAAACATATCTGAAGGTGTTAGAAGTGTTTTGCATGATTTTTGAAGTTAGAGCCTGAAATGTCAGAAAACAGCATTTCAGCGCAGAACAAACTTGGTTCCAGCAATGCAAGCTGAATCTTGGTCCCACTTTAAAATATCAGTCTGTGCATGAATAAAACCTATTTTGCAACACAGAGAAACATATCTGAAGGTGTTAGAAGTGTTTTGCATGATTTTTGAAGTTAGAGCCTGAAATGTCAGAAAACAGCGTTTCAGCGCAGAACAAACTTGGTTCCAGCAATGCAAGCTTAATCTTGGTCCCACTTTAAAATATCAGTCTGTGCATGAATAAAACCTATTTTGCAACACAGAGAAACTTATCTGAAGGTGTTAGAAGTGTTTTGCATGATTTTTGAAGTTAGAGCCTGAAGTGTCAGAAAACAGCATTTCAGCGCAGAACAAACTTGGTTCCAGCAATGCAAGCTGAATCTTGGTCCCACTTTAAAATATCAGTCTGTGCATGAATAAAACCTATTTTGCAACACAGAGAAACATATCTGAAGGTGTTAGAAGTGTTTTGCATGATTTTTGAAGTTAGAGCCTGAAATGTCAGGAAACAGCGTTTCAGTGCAGAACAAACTTGTTTCAAGCAATGCAAGCTGAATCTTTGTCACACTTTAATATTGCAGTCTGTGCATGAATAAAACCTATTTTGCAACACAGAGAAACATATCTGAAGGTGTTAGAAGTGTTTTGCATGATTTTTGAAGTTAGAGCCTGAAGTGTCAGAAAACAGCGTTTCAGCGCAGAACAAACTTGGTTCCAGCAATGCAAGCTGAATCTTGGTCCCACTTTAAAATATCAGTCTGTGCATGAATAAAACCTATTTTGCAACACAGAGAAACATATCTGAAGGTGTTAGAAGTGTTTTGCATGATTTTTGAAGTTAGAGCCTGAAATTTCAGGAAGCAGCGTTTCAGTGCAGAACAAACTTGTTTCAAGCAATGCAAGCTGAATCTCTGTCCCACTTTAAAATTGCAATCTGTGCATGAATAAAACCTATTTTGCAACACAGAGAAACATATCTGAAGGTGTTAGAAGTGTTTTGCATGATTTTTGAAGTTAGAGCCTGAAGTGTCAGAAAACAGCGTTTCAGCGCAGAACAAACTTGGTTCCAGCAATGCAAGCTGAATCTTGGTCCCACTTTAAAATATCAGTCTGTGCATGAATAAAACCTATTTTGCAACACAGAGAAACATATCTGAAGGTGTTAGAAGTGTTTTGCATGATTTTTGAAGTTAGAGCCTGAAATGTCAGAAAACAGCGTTTCAGCGCAGAACAAACTTGGTTCCAGCAATGCAAGCTTAATCTTGGTCCCACTTTAAAATATCAGTCTGTGCATGAATAAAACCTATTTTGCAACACAGAGAAACTTATCTGAAGGTGTTAGAAGTGTTTTGCATGATTTTTGAAGTTAGAGCCTGAAGTGTCAGAAAACAGCGTTTCAGCGCAGAACAAACTTGGTTCCAGCAATGCAAGCTGAATCTTGGTCCCACTTTAAAATATCAGTCTGTGCATGAATAAAACCTATTTTGCAACACAGAGAAACATATCTGAAGGTGTTAGAAGTGTTTTGCATGATTTTTGAAGTTAGAGCCTGAAATGTCAGGAAACAGCGTTTCAGTGCAGAACAAACTTGTTTCAAGCAATGCAAGCTGAATCTTTGTCACACTTTAATATTGCAGTCTGTGCATGAATAAAACCTATTTTGCAACACAGAGAAACATATCTGAAGGTGTTAGAAGTGTTTTGCATGATTTTTGAAGTTAGAGCCTGAAGTGTCAGAAAACAGCGTTTCAGCGCAGAACAAACTTGGTTCCAGCAATGCAAGCTGAATCTTGGTCCCACTTTAAAATATCAGTCTGTGCATGAATAAAACCTATTTTTCAACACAGAGAAACATATCTGAAGGTGTTAGAAGTGTTTTGCATGATTTTTGAAGTTAGAGCCTGAAATGTCAGGAAGCAGCGTTTCAGTGCAGAACAAACTTGTTTCAAGCAATGCAAGCTGAATCTCTGTCCCACTTTAAAATATCAGTCTGTGCATGAATAAAACCTATTTTGCAACACAGAGAAACATATCTGAAGGTGTTAGAAGTGTTTTGCATGATTTTTGAAGTTAGAGCCTGAAATGTCAGAAAACAGCGTTTCAGCGCAGAACAAACTTGGTTCCAGCAATGCAAGCTGAATCTTGGTCCCACTTTAAAATATCAGTCTGTGCATGAATAAAACCTATTTTGCAACACAGAGAAACATATCTGAAGGTGTTAGAAGTGTTTTGCATGATTTTTGAAGTTAGAGCCTGAAGTGTCAGAAAACAGCGTTTCAGCGCAGAACAAACTTGGTTCCAGCAATGCAAGCTGAATCTTGGTCCCACTTTAAAATATCAGTCTGTGCATGAATAAAACCTATTTTGCAACACAGAGAAACATATCTGAAGGTGTTAGAAGTGTTTTGCATGATTTTTGAAGTTAGAGCCTGAAATGTCAGGAAGCAGCGTTTCAGTGCAGAACAAACTTGTTTCAAGCAATGCAAGCTGAATCTCTGTCCCACTTTAAAATATCAGTCTGTGCATGAATAAAACCTATTTTGCAACACAGAGAAACATATCTGAAGGTGTTAGAAGTGTTTTGCATGATTTTTGAAGTTAGAGCCTGAAATGTCAGGAAGCAGCGTTTCAGTGCAGAACAAACTTGTTTCAAGCAATGCAAGCTGAATCTCTGTCCCACTTTAAAATATCAGTCTGTGCATGAATAAAACCTATTTTGCAACACAGAGAAACATATCTGAAGGTGTTAGAAGTGTTTTGCATGATTTTTGAAGTTAGAGCCTGAAATGTCAGAAAACAGCGTTTCAGCGCAGAACAAACTTGGTTCCAGCAATGCAAGCTGAATCTTGGTCCCACTTTAAAATATCAGTCTGTGCATGAATAAAACCTATTTTGCAACACAGAGAAACATATCTGAAGGTGTTAGAAGTGTTTTGCATGATTTTTGAAGTTAGAGCCTGAAGTGTCAGAAAACAGCGTTTCAGCGCAGAACAAACTTGGTTCCAGCAATGCAAGCTGAATCTTGGTCCCACTTTAAAATATCAGTCTGTGCATGAATAAAACCTATTTTGCAACACAGAGAAACATATCTGAAGGTGTTAGAAGTGTTTTGCATGATTTTTGAAGTTAGAGCCTGAAATGTCAGAAAACAGCGTTTCAGCGCAGAACAAACTTGGTTCCAGCAATGCAAGCTGAATCTTGGTCCCACTTTAAAATATCAGTCTGTGCATGAATAAAACCTATTTTGCAACACAGAGAAACATATCTGAAGGTGTTAGAAGTGTTTTGCATGATTTTTGAAGTTAGAGCCTGAAATGTCAGAAAACAGCGTTTCAGCGCAGAACAAACTTGGTTCCAGCAATGCAAGCTGAATCTTGGTCCCACTTTAAAATATCAGTCTGTGCATGAATAAAACCTATTTTGCAACACAGAGAAACATATCTGAAGGTGTTAGAAGTGTTTTGCATGATTTTTGAAGTTAGAGCCTGAAATGTCAGAAAACAGCGTTTCAGCGCAGAACAAACTTGGTTCCAGCAATGCAAGCTGAATCTTGGTCCCACTTTAAAATATCAGTTTGTGCATGAATAAAACCTATTTTGCAACACAGAGAAACATATCTGAAGGTGTTAGAAGTGTTTTGCATGATTTTTGAAGTTAGAGCCTGAAGTGTCAGAAAACAGCGTTTCAGCGCAGAACAAACTTGGTTCCAGCAATGCAAGCTGAATCTGGGTCCCACTTTAAAATATCAGTCTGTGCATGAATAAAACCTATTTTGCAACACAGAGAAACATATCTGAAGGTGTTAGAAGTGTTTTGCATGATTTTTGAAGCTAGAGCCTGAAATGTCAGGAAACAGCGTTTCAGTGCAGAACAAATTTGTTTCAAGCAATGCAAGCTGAATCTCTGTCCCACTTTAATATTGCAGTCTGTGCATGAATAAAACCTATTTTGCAACACAGAGAAACATATCTGAAGGTGTTAGAAGTGTTTTGCATGATTTTTGAAGTTAGAGCCTGAAGTGTCAGAAAACAGCGTTTCAGCGCAGAACAAACTTGGTTCCAGCAATGCAAGATGAATCTTGGTCCCACTTTAAAATATCAGTCTGTGCATGAATAAAACCTATTTTGCAACACAGAGAAACATATCTGAAGGTGTTAGAAGTGTTTTGCATGATTTTTGAAGTTAGAGCCTGAAATATCAGGAAACAGCGTTTCAGTGCAGAACAAACTTGTTTCAAGCAATGCAAGCTGAATCTCTGTCCCACTTTAATATTGCAATCTGTGCATGAATAAAACCTATTTTGCAACACAGAGAAACATATCTGAAGGTGTTAGAAGTGTTTTGCATGATTTTTGAAGTTAGAGCCTGAAGTGTCAGAAAACAGCGTTTCAGCGCAGAACAAACTTGGTTCCAGCAATGCAAGCTGAATCTTGGTCCCACTTTAAAATATCAGTCTGTGCATGAATAAAACCTATTTTGCAACACAGAGAAACATATCTGAAGGTGTTAGAAGTGTTTTGCATGATTTTTGAAGTTAGAGCCTGAAATGTCAGAAAACAGCGTTTCAGCGCAGAACAAACTTGGTTCCAGCAATGCAAGCTTAATCTTGGTCCCACTTTAAAATATCAGTCTGTGCATGAATAAAACCTATTTTGCAACACAGAGAAACTTATCTGAAGGTGTTAGAAGTGTTTTGCATGATTTTTGAAGTTAGAGCCTGAAGTGTCAGAAAACAGCGTTTCAGCGCAGAACAAACTTGGTTCCAGCAATGCAAGCTGAATCTCTGTCACACTTTAATATTGCAGTCTGTGCATGAATAAAACCTATTTTGCAACACAGAGAAACATATCTGAAGGTGTTAGAAGTGTTTTGCATGATTTTTGAAGTTAGAGCCTGAAGTGTCAGAAAACAGCGTTTCAGCGCAGAACAAACTTGGTTCCAGCAATGCAAGCTGAATCTTGGTCCCACTTTAAAATATCAGTCTGTGCATGAATAAAACCTATTTTGCAACACAGAGAAACATATCTGAAGGTGTTAGAAGTGTTTTGCATGATTTTTGAAGTTAGAGCCTGAAATGTCAGAAAACAGCCTTTCAGTGCAGAACAAACTTGTTTCAAGCAATGCAAGCTGAATCTCTGTCCCACTTTAAAATATCAGTCTGTGCATGAATAAAACCTATTTTGCAACACAGAGAAACATATCTGAAGGTGTTAGAAGTGTTTTGCATGATTTTTGAAGTTAGAGCCTGAAATGTCAGAAAACAGCGTTTCAGCGCAGAACGAACTTGGTTCCAGCAATGCAAGCTGAATCTTGGTCCCACTTTAAAATATCAGTCTGTGCATGAATAAAACCTATTTTGCAACACAGAGAAACATATCTGAAGGTGTTAGAAGTGTTTTGCATGATTTTTGAAGTTAGAGCCTGAAGTGTCAGAAAACAGCGTTTCAGCGCAGAACAAACTTGGTTCCAGCAATGCAAGCTGAATCTTGGTCCCACTTTAAAATATCAGTCTGTGCATGAATAAAACCTATTTTGCAACACAGAGAAACATATCTGAAGGTGTTAGAAGTGTTTTGCATGATTTTTGAAGTTAGAGCCTGAAATGTCAGGAAGCAGCGTTTCAGTGCAGAACAAACTTGTTTCAAGCAATGCAAGCTGAATCTCTGTCCCACTTTAAAATATCAGTCTGTGCATGAATAAAACCTATTTTGCAACACAGATAAACATATCTGAAGGTGTTAGAAGTGTTTTGCATGATTTTTAAAGTTAGAGCCTGAAATGTCAGAAAACAGCGTTTCAGCGCAGAACGAACTTGGTTCCAGCAATGCAAGCTGAATCTTGGTCCCACTTTAAAATATCAGTCTGTGCATGAATAAAACCTATTTTGCAACACAGAGAAACTTATCTGAAGGTGTTAGAAGTGTTTTGCATGATTTTTGAAGTTAGAGCCTGAAGTGTCAGAAAACAGCGTTTCAGCGCAGAACAAACTTGGTTCCAGCAATGCAAGCTGAATCTTGGTCCCACTTTAAAATATCAGTCTGTGCATGAATAAAACCTATTTTGCAACACAGAGAAACATATCTGAAGGTGTTAGAAGTGTTTTGCATGATTTTTGAAGTTAGAGCCTGAAATGTCAGAAAACAGCGTTTCAGCGCAGAACAAACTTGGTTCCAGCAATGCAAGCTTAATCTTGGTCCCACTTTAAAATATCAGTCTGTGCATGAATAAAACCTATTTTGCAACACAGAGAAACTTATCTGAAGGTGTTAGAAGTGTTCTGCATGATTTTTGAAGTTAGAGCCTGAAGTGTCAGAAAACAGCGTTTCAGCGCAGAACAAACTTGGTTCCAGCAATGCAAGCTGAATCTCTGTCACACTTTAATATTGCAGTCTGTGCATGAATAAAACCTATTTTGCAACACAGAGAAACATATCTGAAGGTGTTAGAAGTGTTTTGCATGATTTTTGAAGTTAGAGCCTGAAGTGTCAGAAAACAGCGTTTCAGCGCAGAACAAACTTGGTTCCAGCAATGCAAGCTGAATCTCTGTCACACTTTAATATTGCAGTCTGTGCATGAATAAAACCTATTTTGCAACACAGAGAAACATATCTGAAGGTGTTAGAAGTGTTTTGCATGATTTTTGAAGTTAGAGCCTGAAGTGTCAGAAAACAGCGTTTCAGCGCAGAACAAACTTGGTTCCAGCAATGCAAGCTGAATCTTGGTCCCACTTTAAAATATCAGTCTGTGCATGAATAAAACCTATTTTGCAACACAGAGAAACATATCTGAAGGTGTTAGAAGTGTTTTGCATGATTTTTGAAGTTAGAGCCTGAAATGTCAGGAAGCAGCGTTTCAGTGCAGAACAAACTTGTTTCAAGCAATGCAAGCTGAATCTCTGTCCCACTTTAAAATATCAGTCTGTGCGTGAATAAAACCTATTTTGCAACACAGAGAAACATATCTGAAGGTGTTAGAAGTGTTTTGCATGATTTTTGAAGTTAGAGCCTGAAATGTCAGAAAACAGCGTTTCAGCGCAGAACGAACTTGGTTCCAGCAATGCAAGCTGAATCTTGGTCCCACTTTAAAATATCAGTCTGTGCATGAATAAAACCTATTTTGCAACACAGAGAAACATATCTGAAGGTGTTAGAAGTGTTTTGCATGATTTTTGAAGTTAGAGCCTGAAGTGTCAGAAAACAGCGTTTCAGCGCAGAACAAACTTGGTTCCAGCAATGCAAGCTGAATCTTCGTCCCACTTTAAAATATCAGTCTGTGCATGAATAAAACCTATTTTGCAACACAGAGAAACATATCTGAAGGTGTTAGAAGTGTTTTGCATGATTTTTGAAGTTAGAGCCTGAAATGTCAGGAAGCAGCGTTTCAGTGCAGAACAAACTTGTTTCAAGCAATGCAAGCTGAATCTCTGTCCCACTTTAAAATATCAGTCTGTGCATGAATAAAACCTATTTTGCAACACAGAGAAACATATCTGAAGGTGTTAGAAGTGTTTTGCATGATTTTTGAAGTTAGAGCCTGAAATGTCAGAAAACAGCGTTTCAGCGCAGAACGAACTTGGTTCCAGCAATGCAAGCTGAATCTTGGTCCCACTTTAAAATATCAGTCTGTGCATGAATAAAACCTATTTTGCAACACAGAGAAACATATCTGAAGGTGTTAGAAGTGTTTTGCATGATTTTTGAAGTTAGAGCCTGAAGTGTCAGAAAACAGCGTTTCAGCGCAGAACAAACTTGGTTCCAGCAATGCAAGCTGAATCTTGGTCCCACTTTAAAATATCAGTCTGTGCATGAATAAAACCTATTTTGCAACACAGAGAAACATATCTGAAGGTGTTAGAAGTGTTTTGCATGATTTTTGAAGTTAGAGCCTGAAGTGTCAGAAAACAGCGTTTCAGCGCAGAACAAACTTGGTTCCAGCAATGCAAGCTGAATCTTGGTCCCACTTTAAAATATCAGTCTGTGCATGAATAAAACCTATTTTGCAACACAGAGAAACATATCTGAAGGTGTTAGAAGTGTTTTGCATGATTTTTGAAGTTAGAGCCTGAAATGTCAGGAAGCAGCGTTTCAGTGCAGAACAAACTTGTTTCAAGCAATGCAAGCTGAATCTCTGTCCCACTTTAAAATATCAGTCTGTGCATGAATAAAACCTATTTTGCAACACAGAGAAACATATCTGAAGGTGTTAGAAGTGTTTTGCATGATTTTTGAAGTTAGAGCCTGAAATGTCAGAAAACAGCGTTTCAGCGCAGAACGAACTTGGTTCCAGCAATGCAAGCTGAATCTTGGTCCCACTTTAAAATATCAGTCTGTGCATGAATAAAACCTATTTTGCAACACAGAGAAACATATCTGAAGGTGTTAGAAGTGTTTTGCATGATTTTTGAAGTTAGAGCCTGAAGTGTCAGAAAACAGCGTTTCAGCGCAGAACAAACTTGGTTCCAGCAATGCAAGCTGAATCTTGGTCCCACTTTAAAATATCAGTCTGTGCATGAATAAAACCTATTTTGCAACACAGAGAAACATATCTGAAGGTGTTAGAAGTGTTTTGCATGATTTTTGAAGTTAGAGCCTGAAATGTCAGGAAGCAGCGTTTCAGTGCAGAACAAACTTGTTTCAAGCAATGCAAGCTGAATCTCTGTCCCGCTTTAAAATATCAGTCTGTGCATGAATAAAACCTATTTTGCAACACAGAGAAACATATCTGAAGGTGTTAGAAGTGTTTTGCATGATTTTTGAAGTTAGAGCCTGAAATGTCAGAAAACAGCGTTTCAGCGCAGAACAAACTTGGTTCCAGCAATGCAAGCTGAATCTTGGTCCCACTTTAAAATATCAGTCTGTGCATGAATAAAACCTATTTTGCAACACAGAGAAACATATCTGAAGGTGTTAGAAGTGTTTTGCATGATTTTTGAAGTTAGAGCCTGAAATGTCAGGAAGCAGCGTTTCAGTGCAGAACAAACTTGTTTCAAGCAATGCAAGCTGAATCTCTGTCCCACTTTAAAATATCAGTCTGTGCATGAATAAAACCTATTTTGCAACACAGAGAAACATATCTGAAGGTGTTAGAAGTGTTTTGCATGATTTTTGAAGTTAGAGCCTGAAATGTCAGAAAACAGCATTTCAGCGCAGAACAAACTTGGTTCCAGCAATGCAAGCTGAATCTTGGTCCCACTTTAAAATATCAGTCTGTGCATGAATAAAACCTATTTTGCAACACAGAGAAACATATCTGAAGGTGTTAGAAGTGTTTTGCATGATTTTTGAAGTTAGAGCCTGAAATGTCAGAAAACAGCGTTTCAGCGCAGAACAAACTTGGTTCCAGCAATGCAAGCTGAATCTTGGTCCCACTTTAAAATATCAGTTTGTGCATGAATAAAACCTATTTTGCAACACAGAGAAACATATCTGAAGGTGTTAGAAGTGTTTTGCATGATTTTTGAAGTTAGAGCCTGAAGTGTCAGAAAACAGCGTTTCAGCGCAGAACAAACTTGGTTCCAGCAATGCAAGCTGAATCTGGGTCCCACTTTAAAATATCAGTCTGTGCATGAATAAAACCTATTTTGCAACACAGAGAAACATATCTGAAGGTGTTAGAAGTGTTTTGCATGATTTTTGAAGCTAGAGCCTGAAATGTCAGGAAACAGCGTTTCAGTGCAGAACAAATTTGTTTCAAGCAATGCAAGCTGAATCTCTGTCCCACTTTAATATTGCAGTCTGTGCATGAATAAAACCTATTTTGCAACACAGAGAAACATATCTGAAGGTGTTAGAAGTGTTTTGCATGATTTTTGAAGTTAGAGCCTGAAGTGTCAGAAAACAGCGTTTCAGCGCAGAACAAACTTGGTTCCAGCAATGCAAGATGAATCTTGGTCCCACTTTAAAATATCAGTCTGTGCATGAATAAAACCTATTTTGCAACACAGAGAAACATATCTGAAGGTGTTAGAAGTGTTTTGCATGATTTTTGAAGTTAGAGCCTGAAATATCAGGAAACAGCGTTTCAGTGCAGAACAAACTTGTTTCAAGCAATGCAAGCTGAATCTCTGTCCCACTTTAATATTGCAATCTGTGCATGAATAAAACCTATTTTGCAACACAGAGAAACATATCTGAAGGTGTTAGAAGTGTTTTGCATGATTTTTGAAGTTAGAGCCTGAAGTGTCAGAAAACAGCGTTTCAGCGCAGAACAAACTTGGTTCCAGCAATGCAAGCTGAATCTTGGTCCCACTTTAAAATATCAGTCTGTGCATGAATAAAACCTATTTTGCAACACAGAGAAACATATCTGAAGGTGTTAGAAGTGTTTTGCATGATTTTTGAAGTTAGAGCCTGAAATGTCAGAAAACAGCGTTTCAGCGCAGAACAAACTTGGTTCCAGCAATGCAAGCTTAATCTTGGTCCCACTTTAAAATATCAGTCTGTGCATGAATAAAACCTATTTTGCAACACAGAGAAACTTATCTGAAGGTGTTAGAAGTGTTCTGCATGATTTTTGAAGTTAGAGCCTGAAGTGTCAGAAAACAGCGTTTCAGCGCAGAACAAACTTGGTTCCAGCAATGCAAGCTGAATCTCTGTCACACTTTAATATTGCAGTCTGTGCATGAATAAAACCTATTTTGCAACACAGAGAAACATATCTGAAGGTGTTAGAAGTGTTTTGCATGATTTTTGAAGTTAGAGCCTGAAGTGTCAGAAAACAGCGTTTCAGCGCAGAACAAACTTGGTTCCAGCAATGCAAGCTGAATCTCTGTCACACTTTAATATTGCAGTCTGTGCATGAATAAAACCTATTTTGCAACACAGAGAAACATATGTGAAGGTGTTAGAAGTGTTTTGCATGATTTTTAAAGTTAGAGCCTGAAGTGTCAGAAAACAGCGTTTCAGCGCAGAACAAACTTGGTTCCAGCAATGCAAGCTGAATCTTGGTCCCACTTTAAAATATCAGTCTGTGCATGAATAAAACCTATTTTGCAACACAGAGAAACATATCTGAAGGTGTTAGAAGTGTTTTGCATGATTTTTGAAGTTAGAGCCTGAAATGTCAGGAAGCAGCGTTTCAGTGCAGAACAAACTTGTTTCAAGCAATGCAAGCTGAATCTCTGTCCCACTTTAAAATATCAGTCTGTGCGTGAATAAAACCTATTTTGCAACACAGAGAAACATATCTGAAGGTGTTAGAAGTGTTTTGCATGATTTTTGAAGTTAGAGCCTGAAATGTCAGAAAACAGCGTTTCAGCGCAGAACAAACTTGGTTCCAGCAATGCAAGCTGAATCTTGGTCCCACTTTAAAATATCAGTCTGTGCATGAATAAAACCTATTTTGCAACACAGAGAAACATATCTGAAGGTGTTAGAAGTGTTTTGCATGATTTTTGAAGTTAGAGCCTGAAATGTCAGGAAGCAGCGTTTCAGTGCAGAACAAACTTGTTTCAAGCAATGCAAGCTGAATCTCTGTCCCACTTTAAAATATCAGTCTGTGCATGAATAAAACCTATTTTGCAACACAGAGAAACATATCTGAAGGTGTTAGAAGTGTTTTGCATGATTTTTGAAGTTAGAGCCTGAAATGTCAGAAAACAGCATTTCAGCGCAGAACAAACTTGGTTCCAGCAATGCAAGCTGAATCTTGGTCCCACTTTAAAATATCAGTCTGTGCATGAATAAAACCTATTTTGCAACACAGAGAAACATATCTGAAGGTGTTAGAAGTGTTTTGCATGATTTTTGAAGTTAGAGCCTGAAATGTCAGAAAACAGCGTTTCAGCGCAGAACAAACTTGGTTCCAGCAATGCAAGCTGAATCTTGGTCCCACTTTAAAATATCAGTTTGTGCATGAATAAAACCTATTTTGCAACACAGAGAAACATATCTGAAGGTGTTAGAAGTGTTTTGCATGATTTTTGAAGTTAGAGCCTGAAGTGTCAGAAAACAGCGTTTCAGCGCAGAACAAACTTGGTTCCAGCAATGCAAGCTGAATCTGGGTCCCACTTTAAAATATCAGTCTGTGCATGAATAAAACCTATTTTGCAACACAGAGAAACTTATCTGAAGGTGTTAGAAGTGTTTTGCATGATTTTTGAAGTTAGAGCCTGAAGTGTCAGAAAACAGCGTTTCAGCGCAGAACAAACTTGGTTCCAGCAATGCAAGCTGAATCTCTGTCACACTTTAATATTGCAGTCTGTGCATGAATAAAACCTATTTTGCAACACAGAGAAACATATCTGAAGGTGTTAGAAGTGTTTTGCATGATTTTTGAAGTTAGAGCCTGAAGTGTCAGAAAACAGCGTTTCAGCGCAGAACAAACTTGGTTCCAGCAATGCAAGCTGAATCTTGGTCCCACTTTAAAATATCAGTCTGTGCATGAATAAAACCTATTTTGCAACACAGAGAAACATATCTGAAGGTGTTAGAAGTGTTTTGCATGATTTTTGAAGTTAGAGCCTGAAATGTCAGGAAGCAGCGTTTCAGTGCAGAACAAACTTGTTTCAAGCAATGCAAGCTGAATCTCTGTCCCACTTTAAAATATCAGTCTGTGCGTGAATAAAACCTATTTTGCAACACAGAGAAACATATCTGAAGGTGTTAGAAGTGTTTTGCATGATTTTTGAAGTTAGAGCCTGAAATGTCAGAAAACAGCGTTTCAGCGCAGAACGAACTTGGTTCCAGCAATGCAAGCTGAATCTTGGTCCCACTTTAAAATATCAGTCTGTGCATGAATAAAACCTATTTTGCAACACAGAGAAACATATCTGAAGGTGTTAGAAGTGTTTTGCATGATTTTTGAAGTTATAGCCTGAAGTGTCAGAAAACAGCGTTTCAGCGCAGAACAAACTTGGTTCCAGCAATGCAAGCTGAATCTTGGTCCCACTTTAAAATATCAGTCTGTGCATGAATAAAACCTATTTTGCAACACAGAGAAACATATCTGAAGGTGTTAGAAGTGTTTTGCATGATTTTTGAAGTTAGAGCCTGAAATGTCAGGAAGCAGCGTTTCAGTGCAGAACAAACTTGTTTCAAGCAATGCAAGCTGAATCTCTGTCCCACTTTAAAATATCAGTCTGTGCATGAATAAAACCTATTTTGCAACACAGAGAAACATATCTGAAGGTGTTAGAAGTGTTTTGCATGATTTTTGAAGTTAGAGCCTGAAATGTCAGAAAACAGCGTTTCAGCGCAGAACGAACTTGGTTCCAGCAATGCAAGCTGAATCTTGGTCCCACTTTAAAATATCAGTCTGTGCATGAATAAAACCTATTTTGCAACACAGAGAAACTTATCTGAAGGTGTTAGAAGTGTTTTGCATGATTTTTGAAGTTAGAGCCTGAAGTGTCAGAAAACAGCGTTTCAGCGCAGAACAAACTTGGTTCCAGCAATGCAAGCTGAATCTTGGTCCCACTTTAAAATATCAGTCTGTGCATGAATAAAACCTATTTTGCAACACAGAGAAACATATCTGAAGGTGTTAGAAGTGTTTTGCATGATTTTTGAAGTTAGAGCCTGAAGTGTCAGAAAACAGCGTTTCAGCGCAGAACAAACTTGGTTCCAGCAATGCAAGCTGAATCTTGGTCCCACTTTAAAATATCAGTCTGTGCATGAATAAAACCTATTTTGCAACACAGAGAAACATATCTGAAGGTGTTAGAAGTGTTTTGCATGATTTTTGAAGTTAGAGCCTGAAATGTCAGGAAGCAGCGTTTCAGTGCAGAACAAACTTGTTTCAAGCAATGCAAGCTGAATCTCTGTCCCACTTTAAAATATCAGTCTGTGCATGAATAAAACCTATTTTGCAACACAGAGAAACATATCTGAAGGTGTTAGAAGTGTTTTGCATGATTTTTGAAGTTAGAGCCTGAAATGTCAGAAAACAGCATTTCAGCGCAGAACAAACTTGGTTCCAGCAATGCAAGCTGAATCTTGGTCCCACTTTAAAATATCAGTCTGTGCATGAATAAAACCTATTTTGCAACACAGAGAAACATATCTGAAGGTGTTAGAAGTGTTTTGCATGATTTTTGAAGTTAGAGCCTGAAATGTCAGAAAACAGCGTTTCAGCGCAGAACAAACTTGGTTCCAGCAATGCAAGCTTAATCTTGGTCCCACTTTAAAATATCAGTCTGTGCATGAATAAAACCTATTTTGCAACACAGAGAAACTTATCTGAAGGTGTTAGAAGTGTTTTGCATGATTTTTGAAGTTAGAGCCTGAAATGTCAGAAAACAGCGTTTCAGCGCAGAACAAACTTGGTTCCAGCAATGCAAGCTTAATCTTGGTCCCACTTTAAAATATCAGTCTGTGCATGAATAAAACCTATTTTGCAACACAGAGAAACTTATCTGAAGGTGTTAGAAGTGTTTTGCATGATTTTTGAAGTTAGAGCCTGAAGTGTCAGAAAACAGCGTTTCAGCGCAGAACAAACTTGGTTCCAGCAATGCAAGCTGAATCTTGGTCCCACTTTAAAATATCAGTCTGTGCATGAATAAAACCTATTTTGCAACACAGAGAAACATATCTGAAGGTGTTAGAAGTGTTTTGCATGATTTTTGAAGTTAGAGCCTGAAATGTCAGGAAACAGCGTTTCAGTGCAGAACAAACTTGTTTCAAGCAATGCAAGCTGAATCTTTGTCACACTTTAATATTGCAGTCTGTGCATGAATAAAACCTATTTTGCAACACAGAGAAACATATCTGAAGGTGTTAGAAGTGTTTTGCATGATTTTTGAAGTTAGAGCCTGAAGTGTCAGAAAACAGCGTTTCAGCGCAGAACAAACTTGGTTCCAGCAATGCAAGCTGAATCTTGGTCCCACTTTAAAATATCAGTCTGTGCATGAATAAAACCTATTTTGCAACACAGAGAAACATATCTGAAGGTGTTAGAAGTGTTTTGCATGATTTTTGAAGTTAGAGCCTGAAATGTCAGGAAGCAGCGTTTCAGTGCAGAACAAACTTGTTTCAAGCAATGCAAGCTGAATCTCTGTCCCACTTTAAAATTGCAATCTGTGCATGAATAAAACATATTTTGCAACACAGAGAAACATATCTGAAGGTGTTAGAAGTGTTTTGCATGATTTTTGAAGTTAGAGCCTGAAGTGTCAGAAAACAGCGTTTCAGCGCAGAACAAACTTGGTTCCAGCAATGCAAGCTGAATCTTGGTCCCACTTTAAAATATCAGTCTGTGCATGAATAAAACCTATTTTGCAACACAGAGAAACATATCTGAAGGTGTTAGAAGTGTTTTGCATGATTTTTGAAGTTAGAGCCTGAAATGTCAGAAAACAGCGTTTCAGCGCAGAACAAACTTGGTTCCAGCAATGCAAGCTTAATCTTGGTCCCACTTTAAAATATCAGTCTGTGCATGAATAAAACCTATTTTGCAACACAGAGAAACTTATCTGAAGGTGTTAGAAGTGTTTTGCATGATTTTTGAAGTTAGAGCCTGAAGTGTCAGAAAACAGCGTTTCAGCGCAGAACAAACTTGGTTCCAGCAATGCAAGCTGAATCTTGGTCCCACTTTAAAATATCAGTCTGTGCATGAATAAAACCTATTTTGCAACACAGAGAAACATATCTGAAGGTGTTAGAAGTGTTTTGCATGATTTTTGAAGTTAGAGCCTGAAATGTCAGGAAACAGCGTTTCAGTGCAGAACAAACTTGTTTCAAGCAATGCAAGCTGAATCTTTGTCACACTTTAATATTGCAGTCTGTGCATGAATAAAACCTATTTTGCAACACAGAGAAACATATCTGAAGGTGTTAGAAGTGTTTTGCATGATTTTTGAAGTTAGAGCCTGAAGTGTCAGAAAACAGCGTTTCAGCGCAGAACAAACTTGGTTCCAGCAATGCAAGCTGAATCTTGGTCCCACTTTAAAATATCAGTCTGTGCATGAATAAAACCTATTTTTCAACACAGAGAAACATATCTGAAGGTGTTAGAAGTGTTTTGCATGATTTTTGAAGTTAGAGCCTGAAATGTCAGGAAGCAGCGTTTCAGTGCAGAACAAACTTGTTTCAAGCAATGCAAGCTGAATCTCTGTCCCACTTTAAAATATCAGTCTGTGCATGAATAAAACCTATTTTGCAACACAGAGAAACATATCTGAAGGTGTTAGAAGTGTTTTGCATGATTTTTGAAGTTAGAGCCTGAAATGTCAGAAAACAGCGTTTCAGCGCAGAACAAACTTGGTTCCAGCAATGCAAGCTGAATCTTGGTCCCACTTTAAAATATCAGTCTGTGCATGAATAAAACCTATTTTGCAACACAGAGAAACATATCTGAAGGTGTTAGAAGTGTTTTGCATGATTTTTGAAGTTAGAGCCTGAAGTGTCAGAAAACAGCGTTTCAGCGCAGAACAAACTTGGTTCCAGCAATGCAAGCTGAATCTTGGTCCCACTTTAAAATATCAGTCTGTGCATGAATAAAACCTATTTTGCAACACAGAGAAACATATCTGAAGGTGTTAGAAGTGTTTTGCATGATTTTTGAAGTTAGAGCCTGAAATGTCAGAAAACAGCGTTTCAGCGCAGAACAAACTTGGTTCCAGCAATGCAAGCTGAATCTTGGTCCCACTTTAAAATATCAGTCTGTGCATGAATAAAACCTATTTTGCAACACAGAGAAACATATCTGAAGGTGTTAGAAGTGTTTTGCATGATTTTTGAAGTTAGAGCCTGAAATGTCAGAAAACAGCGTTTCAGCGCAGAACAAACTTGGTTCCAGCAATGCAAGCTGAATCTTGGTCCCACTTTAAAATATCAGTCTGTGCATGAATAAAACCTATTTTGCAACACAGAGAAACATATCTGAAGGTGTTAGAAGTGTTTTGCATGATTTTTGAAGTTAGAGCCTGAAATGTCAGAAAACAGCGTTTCAGCGCAGAACAAACTTGGTTCCAGCAATGCAAGCTGAATCTTGGTCCCACTTTAAAATATCAGTTTGTGCATGAATAAAACCTATTTTGCAACACAGAGAAACATATCTGAAGGTGTTAGAAGTGTTTTGCATGATTTTTGAAGTTAGAGCCTGAAGTGTCAGAAAACAGCGTTTCAGCGCAGAACAAACTTGGTTCCAGCAATGCAAGCTGAATCTGGGTCCCACTTTAAAATATCAGTCTGTGCATGAATAAAACCTATTTTGCAACACAGAGAAACATATCTGAAGGTGTTAGAAGTGTTTTGCATGATTTTTGAAGCTAGAGCCTGAAATGTCAGGAAACAGCGTTTCAGTGCAGAACAAATTTGTTTCAAGCAATGCAAGCTGAATCTCTGTCCCACTTTAATATTGCAGTCTGTGCATGAATAAAACCTATTTTGCAACACAGAGAAACATATCTGAAGGTGTTAGAAGTGTTTTGCATGATTTTTGAAGTTAGAGCCTGAAGTGTCAGAAAACAGCGTTTCAGCGCAGAACAAACTTGGTTCCAGCAATGCAAGATGAATCTTGGTCCCACTTTAAAATATCAGTCTGTGCATGAATAAAACCTATTTTGCAACACAGAGAAACATATCTGAAGGTGTTAGAAGTGTTTTGCATGATTTTTGAAGTTAGAGCCTGAAATATCAGGAAACAGCGTTTCAGTGCAGAACAAACTTGTTTCAAGCAATGCAAGCTGAATCTCTGTCCCACTTTAATATTGCAATCTGTGCATGAATAAAACCTATTTTGCAACACAGAGAAACATATCTGAAGGTGTTAGAAGTGTTTTGCATGATTTTTGAAGTTAGAGCCTGAAGTGTCAGAAAACAGCGTTTCAGCGCAGAACAAACTTGGTTCCAGCAATGCAAGCTGAATCTTGGTCCCACTTTAAAATATCAGTCTGTGCATGAATAAAACCTATTTTGCAACACAGAGAAACATATCTGAAGGTGTTAGAAGTGTTTTGCATGATTTTTGAAGTTAGAGCCTGAAATGTCAGAAAACAGCGTTTCAGCGCAGAACAAACTTGGTTCCAGCAATGCAAGCTTAATCTTGGTCCCACTTTAAAATATCAGTCTGTGCATGAATAAAACCTATTTTGCAACACAGAGAAACTTATCTGAAGGTGTTAGAAGTGTTCTGCATGATTTTTGAAGTTAGAGCCTGAAGTGTCAGAAAACAGCGTTTCAGCGCAGAACAAACTTGGTTCCAGCAATGCAAGCTGAATCTCTGTCACACTTTAATATTGCAGTCTGTGCATGAATAAAACCTATTTTGCAACACAGAGAAACATATCTGAAGGTGTTAGAAGTGTTTTGCATGATTTTTGAAGTTAGAGCCTGAAGTGTCAGAAAACAGCGTTTCAGCGCAGAACAAACTTGGTTCCAGCAATGCAAGATGAATCTTGGTCCCACTTTAAAATATCAGTCTGTGCATGAATAAAACCTATTTTGCAACACAGAGAAACATATCTGAAGGTGTTAGAAGTGTTTTGCATGATTTTTGAAGTTAGAGCCTGAAATATCAGGAAACAGCGTTTCAGTGCAGAACAAACTTGTTTCAAGCAATGCAAGCTGAATCTCTGTCCCACTTTAATATTGCAATCTGTGCATGAATAAAACCTATTTTGCAACACAGAGAAACATATCTGAAGGTGTTAGAAGTGTTTTGCATGATTTTTGAAGTTAGAGCCTGAAGTGTCAGAAAACAGCGTTTCAGCGCAGAACAAACTTGGTTCCAGCAATGCAAGCTGAATCTTGGTCCCACTTTAAAATATCAGTCTGTGCATGAATAAAACCTATTTTGCAACACAGAGAAACATATCTGAAGGTGTTAGAAGTGTTTTGCATGATTTTTGAAGTTAGAGCCTGAAATGTCAGAAAACAGCGTTTCAGCGCAGAACAAACTTGGTTCCAGCAATGCAAGCTTAATCTTGGTCCCACTTTAAAATATCAGTCTGTGCATGAATAAAACCTATTTTGCAACACAGAGAAACTTATCTGAAGGTGTTAGAAGTGTTCTGCATGATTTTTGAAGTTAGAGCCTGAAGTGTCAGAAAACAGCGTTTCAGCGCAGAACAAACTTGGTTCCAGCAATGCAAGCTGAATCTCTGTCACACTTTAATATTGCAGTCTGTGCATGAATAAAACCTATTTTGCAACACAGAGAAACATATCTGAAGGTGTTAGAAGTGTTTTGCATGATTTTTGAAGTTAGAGCCTGAAGTGTCAGAAAACAGCGTTTCAGCGCAGAACAAACTTGGTTCCAGCAATGCAAGCTGAATCTCTGTCACACTTTAATATTGCAGTCTGTGCATGAATAAAACCTATTTTGCAACACAGAGAAACATATCTGAAGGTGTTAGAAGTGTTTTGCATGATTTTTGAAGTTAGAGCCTGAAGTGTCAGAAAACAGCGTTTCAGCGCAGAACAAACTTGGTTCCAGCAATGCAAGCTGAATCTTGGTCCCACTTTAAAATATCAGTCTGTGCATGAATAAAACCTATTTTGCAACACAGAGAAACATATCTGAAGGTGTTAGAAGTGTTTTGCATGATTTTTGAAGTTAGAGCCTGAAATGTCAGGAAGCAGCGTTTCAGTGCAGAACAAACTTGTTTCAAGCAATGCAAGCTGAATCTCTGTCCCACTTTAAAATATCAGTCTGTGCATGAATAAAACCTATTTTGCAACACAGAGAAACATATCTGAAGGTGTTAGAAGTGTTTTGCATGATTTTTGAAGTTAGAGCCTGAAATGTCAGAAAACAGCATTTCAGCGCAGAACAAACTTGGTTCCAGCAATGCAAGCTGAATCTTGGTCCCACTTTAAAATATCAGTCTGTGCATGAATAAAACCTATTTTGCAACACAGAGAAACATATCTGAAGGTGTTAGAAGTGTTTTGCATGATTTTTGAAGTTAGAGCCTGAAATGTCAGAAAACAGCGTTTCAGCGCAGAACAAACTTGGTTCCAGCAATGCAAGCTGAATCTTGGTCCCACTTTAAAATATCAGTTTGTGCATGAATAAAACCTATTTTGCAACACAGAGAAACATATCTGAAGGTGTTAGAAGTGTTTTGCATGATTTTTGAAGTTAGAGCCTGAAGTGTCAGAAAACAGCGTTTCAGCGCAGAACAAACTTGGTTCCAGCAATGCAAGCTGAATCTGGGTCCCACTTTAAAATATCAGTCTGTGCATGAATAAAACCTATTTTGCAACACAGAGAAACTTATCTGAAGGTGTTAGAAGTGTTTTGCATGATTTTTGAAGTTAGAGCCTGAAGTGTCAGAAAACAGCGTTTCAGCGCAGAACAAACTTGGTTCCAGCAATGCAAGCTGAATCTCTGTCACACTTTAATATTGCAGTCTGTGCATGAATAAAACCTATTTTGCAACACAAAGAAACATATCTGAAGGTGTTAGAAGTGTTTTGCATGATTTTTGAAGTTAGAGCCTGAAGTGTCAGAAAACAGCGTTTCAGCGCAGAACAAACTTGGTTCCAGCAATGCAAGCTGAATCTTGGTCCCACTTTAAAATATCAGTCTGTGCATGAATAAAACCTATTTTGCAACACAGAGAAACATATCTGAAGGTGTTAGAAGTGTTTTGCATGATTTTTGAAGTTAGAGCCTGAAATGTCAGGAAGCAGCGTTTCAGTGCAGAACAAACTTGTTTCAAGCAATGCAAGCTGAATCTCTGTCCCACTTTAAAATATCAGTCTGTGCGTGAATAAAACCTATTTTGCAACACAGAGAAACATATCTGAAGGTGTTAGAAGTGTTTTGCATGATTTTTGAAGTTAGAGCCTGAAATGTCAGAAAACAGCTTTTCAGCGCAGAACGAACTTGGTTCCAGCAATGCAAGCTGAATCTTGGTCCCACTTTAAAATATCAGTCTGTGCATGAATAAAACCTATTTTGCAACACAGAGAAACATATCTGAAGGTGTTAGAAGTGTTTTGCATGATTTTTGAAGTTATAGCCTGAAGTGTCAGAAAACAGCGTTTCAGCGCAGAACAAACTTGGTTCCAGCAATGCAAGCTGAATCTTGGTCCCACTTTAAAATATCAGTCTGTGCATGAATAAAACCTATTTTGCAACACAGAGAAACATATCTGAAGGTGTTAGAAGTGTTTTGCATGATTTTTGAAGTTAGAGCCTGAAATGTCAGGAAGCAGCGTTTCAGTGCAGAACAAACTTGTTTCAAGCAATGCAAGCTGAATCTCTGTCCCACTTTAAAATATCAGTCTGTGCATGAATAAAACCTATTTTGCAACACAGAGAAACATATCTGAAGGTGTTAGAAGTGTTTTGCATGATTTTTGAAGTTAGAGCCTGAAATGTCAGGAAGCAGCGTTTCAGTGCAGAACAAACTTGTTTCAAGCAATGCAAGCTGAATCTCTGTCCCACTTTAAAATATCAGTCTGTGCATGAATAAAACCTATTTTGCAACACAGAGAAACATATCTGAAGGTGTTAGAAGTGTTTTGCATGATTTTTGAAGTTAGAGCCTGAAATGTCAGGAAACAGCGTTTCAGTGCAGAACAAACTTGTTTCAAGCAATGCAAGCTGAATCTTTGTCACACTTTAATATTGCAGTCTGTGCATGAATAAAACCTATTTTGCAACACAGAGAAACATATCTGAAGGTGTTAGAAGTGTTTTGCATGATTTTTGAAGTTAGAGCCTGAAGTGTCAGAAAACAGCGTTTCAGCGCAGAACAAACTTGGTTCCAGCAATGCAAGCTGAATCTTGGTCCCACTTTAAAATATCAGTCTGTGCATGAATAAAACCTATTTTGCAACACAGAGAAACATATCTGAAGGTGTTAGAAGTGTTTTGCATGATTTTTGAAGTTAGAGCCTGAAATGTCAGGAAGCAGCGTTTCAGTGCAGAACAAACTTGTTTCAAGCAATGCAAGCTGAATCTCTGTCCCACTTTAAAATTGCAATCTGTGCATGAATAAAACATATTTTGCAACACAGAGAAACATATCTGAAGGTGTTAGAAGTGTTTTGCATGATTTTTGAAGTTAGAGCCTGAAGTGTCAGAAAACAGCGTTTCAGCGCAGAACAAACTTGGTTCCAGCAATGCAAGCTGAATCTTGGTCCCACTTTAAAATATCAGTCTGTGCATGAATAAAACCTATTTTGCAACACAGAGAAACATATCTGAAGGTGTTAGAAGTGTTTTGCATGATTTTTGAAGTTAGAGCCTGAAATGTCAGAAAACAGCGTTTCAGCGCAGAACAAACTTGGTTCCAGCAATGCAAGCTTAATCTTGGTCCCACTTTAAAATATCAGTCTGTGCATGAATAAAACCTATTTTGCAACACAGAGAAACTTATCTGAAGGTGTTAGAAGTGTTTTGCATGATTTTTGAAGTTAGAGCCTGAAGTGTCAGAAAACAGCGTTTCAGCGCAGAACAAACTTGGTTCCAGCAATGCAAGCTGAATCTTGGTCCCACTTTAAAATATCAGTCTGTGCATGAATAAAACCTATTTTGCAACACAGAGAAACATATCTGAAGGTGTTAGAAGTGTTTTGCATGATTTTTGAAGTTAGAGCCTGAAATGTCAGGAAACAGCGTTTCAGTGCAGAACAAACTTGTTTCAAGCAATGCAAGCTGAATCTTTGTCACACTTTAATATTGCAGTCTGTGCATGAATAAAACCTATTTTGCAACACAGAGAAACATATCTGAAGGTGTTAGAAGTGTTTTGCATGATTTTTGAAGTTAGAGCCTGAAGTGTCAGAAAACAGCGTTTCAGCGCAGAACAAACTTGGTTCCAGCAATGCAAGCTGAATCTTGGTCCCACTTTAAAATATCAGTCTGTGCATGAATAAAACCTATTTTTCAACACAGAGAAACATATCTGAAGGTGTTAGAAGTGTTTTGCATGATTTTTGAAGTTAGAGCCTGAAATGTCAGGAAGCAGCGTTTCAGTGCAGAACAAACTTGTTTCAAGCAATGCAAGCTGAATCTCTGTCCCACTTTAAAATATCAGTCTGTGCATGAATAAAACCTATTTTGCAACACAGAGAAACATATCTGAAGGTGTTAGAAGTGTTTTGCATGATTTTTGAAGTTAGAGCCTGAAATGTCAGAAAACAGCGTTTCAGCGCAGAACAAACTTGGTTCCAGCAATGCAAGCTGAATCTTGGTCCCACTTTAAAATATCAGTCTGTGCATGAATAAAACCTATTTTGCAACACAGAGAAACATATCTGAAGGTGTTAGAAGTGTTTTGCATGATTTTTGAAGTTAGAGCCTGAAGTGTCAGAAAACAGCGTTTCAGCGCAGAACAAACTTGGTTCCAGCAATGCAAGCTGAATCTTGGTCCCACTTTAAAATATCAGTCTGTGCATGAATAAAACCTATTTTGCAACACAGAGAAACATATCTGAAGGTGTTAGAAGTGTTTTGCATGATTTTTGAAGTTAGAGCCTGAAATGTCAGAAAACAGCGTTTCAGCGCAGAACAAACTTGGTTCCAGCAATGCAAGCTGAATCTTGGTCCCACTTTAAAATATCAGTCTGTGCATGAATAAAACCTATTTTGCAACACAGAGAAACATATCTGAAGGTGTTAGAAGTGTTTTGCATGATTTTTGAAGTTAGAGCCTGAAATGTCAGAAAACAGCGTTTCAGCGCAGAACAAACTTGGTTCCAGCAATGCAAGCTGAATCTTGGTCCCACTTTAAAATATCAGTCTGTGCATGAATAAAACCTATTTTGCAACACAGAGAAACATATCTGAAGGTGTTAGAAGTGTTTTGCATGATTTTTGAAGTTAGAGCCTGAAATGTCAGAAAACAGCGTTTCAGCGCAGAACAAACTTGGTTCCAGCAATGCAAGCTGAATCTTGGTCCCACTTTAAAATATCAGTTTGTGCATGAATAAAACCTATTTTGCAACACAGAGAAACATATCTGAAGGTGTTAGAAGTGTTTTGCATGATTTTTGAAGTTAGAGCCTGAAGTGTCAGAAAACAGCGTTTCAGCGCAGAACAAACTTGGTTCCAGCAATGCAAGCTGAATCTGGGTCCCACTTTAAAATATCAGTCTGTGCATGAATAAAACCTATTTTGCAACACAGAGAAACATATCTGAAGGTGTTAGAAGTGTTTTGCATGATTTTTGAAGCTAGAGCCTGAAATGTCAGGAAACAGCGTTTCAGTGCAGAACAAATTTGTTTCAAGCAATGCAAGCTGAATCTCTGTCCCACTTTAATATTGCAGTCTGTGCATGAATAAAACCTATTTTGCAACACAGAGAAACATATCTGAAGGTGTTAGAAGTGTTTTGCATGATTTTTGAAGTTAGAGCCTGAAGTGTCAGAAAACAGCGTTTCAGTGCAGAACAAACTTGTTTCAAGCAATGCAAGCTGAATCTCTGTCCCACTTTAATATTGCAATCTGTGCATGAATAAAACCTATTTTGCAACACAGAGAAACATATCTGAAGGTGTTAGAAGTGTTTTGCATGATTTTTGAAGTTAGAGCCTGAAGTGTCAGAAAACAGCGTTTCAGCGCAGAACAAACTTGGTTCCAGCAATGCAAGCTGAATCTTGGTCCCACTTTAAAATATCAGTCTGTGCATGAATAAAACCTATTTTGCAACACAGAGAAACATATCTGAAGGTGTTAGAAGTGTTTTGCATGATTTTTGAAGTTAGAGCCTGAAATGTCAGAAAACAGCGTTTCAGCGCAGAACAAACTTGGTTCCAGCAATGCAAGCTTAATCTTGGTCCCACTTTAAAATATCAGTCTGTGCATGAATAAAACCTATTTTGCAACACAGAGAAACTTATCTGAAGGTGTTAGAAGTGTTCTGCATGATTTTTGAAGTTAGAGCCTGAAGTGTCAGAAAACAGCGTTTCAGCGCAGAACAAACTTGGTTCCAGCAATGCAAGCTGAATCTCTGTCACACTTTAATATTGCAGTCTGTGCATGAATAAAACCTATTTTGCAACACAGAGAAACATATCTGAAGGTGTTAGAAGTGTTTTGCATGATTTTTGAAGTTAGAGCCTGAAATGTCAGAAAACAGCGTTTCAGCGCAGAACAAACTTGGTTCCAGCAATGCAAGCTTAATCTTGGTCCCACTTTAAAATATCAGTCTGTGCATGAATAAAACCTATTTTGCAACACAGAGAAACTTATCTGAAGGTGTTAGAAGTGTTTTGCATGATTTTTGAAGTTAGAGCCTGAAGTGTCAGAAAACAGCGTTTCAGCGCAGAACAAACTTGGTTCCAGCAATGCAAGCTGAATCTTGGTCCCACTTTAAAATATCAGTCTGTGCATGAATAAAACCTATTTTGCAACACAGAGAAACATATCTGAAGGTGTTAGAAGTGTTTTGCATGATTTTTGAAGTTAGAGCCTGAAATGTCAGGAAACAGCGTTTCAGTGCAGAACAAACTTGTTTCAAGCAATGCAAGCTAAATCTCTGTCACACTTTAATATTGCAGTCTGTGCATGAATAAAACCTATTTTGCAACACAGAGACACATATCTGAAGGTGTTAGAAGTGTTTTGCATGATTTTTGAAGTTAGAGCCTGAAGTGTCAGAAAACAGCGTTTCAGCGCAGAACAAACTTGGTTCCAGCAATGCAAGCTGAATCTTGGTCCCACTTTAAAATATCAGTCTGTGCATGAATAAAACCTATTTTGCAACACAGAGAAACATATCTGAAGGTGTTAGAAGTGTTTTGCATGATTTTTGAAGTTAGAGCCTGAAATGTCAGGAAGCAGCGTTTCAGTGCAGAACAAACTTGTTTCAAGCAATGCAAGCTGAATCTCTGTCCCACTTTAAAATATCAGTCTGTGCATGAATAAAACCTATTTTGCAACACAGAGAAACATATCTGAAGGTGTTAGAAGTGTTTTGCATGATTTTTGAAGTTAGAGCCTGAAATGTCAGAAAACAGCGTTTCAGCGCAGAACAAACTTGGTTCCAGCAATGCAAGCTGAATCTTGGTCCCACTTTAAAATATCAGTCTGTGCATGAATAAAACCTATTTTGCAACACAGAGAAACATATCTGAAGGTGTTAGAAGTGTTTTGCATGATTTTTGAAGTTAGAGCCTGAAGTGTCAGAAAACAGCGTTTCAGCGCAGAACAAACTTGGTTCCAGCAATGCAAGCTGAATCTTGGTCCCACTTTAAAATATCAGTCTGTGCATGAATAAAACCTATTTTGCAACACAGAGAAACATATCTGAAGCTGTTAGAAGTGTTTTGCATGATTTTTGAAGTTAGAGCCTGAAATGTCAGAAAACAGCGTTTCAGCGCAGAATAAACTTGGTTCCAGCAATGCAAGCTGAATCTTGGTCCCACTTTAAAATATCAGTCTGTGCATGAATAAAACCTATTTTGCAACACAGAGAAACATATCTGAAGGTGTTAGAAGTGTTTTGCATGATTTTTGAAGTTAGAGCCTGAAATGTCAGAAAACAGCGTTTCAGCGCAGAACAAACTTGGTTCCAGCAATGCAAGCTGAATCTTGGTCCCACTTTAAAATATCAGTCTGTGCATGAATAAAACCTATTTTGCAACACAGAGAAACATATCTGAAGGTGTTAGAAGTGTTTTGCATGATTTTTGAAGTTAGAGCCTGAAATGTCAGAAAACAGCGTTTCAGCGCAGAACAAACTTGGTTCCAGCAATGCAAGCTGAATCTTGGTCCCACTTTAAAATATCAGTCTGTGCATGAATAAAACCTATTTTGCAACACAGAGAAACATATCTGAAGGTGTTAGAAGTGTTTTGCATGATTTTTGAAGTTAGAGCCTGAAGTGTCAGAAAACAGCGTTTCAGCGCAGAACAAACTTGGTTCCAGCAATGCAAGCTGAATCTTGGTCCCACTTTAAAATATCAGTCTGTGCATGAATAAAACCTATTTTGCAACACAGAGAAACATATCTGAAGGTGTTAGAAGTGTTTTGCATGATTTTTGAAGCTAGAGCCTGAAATGTCAGGAAACAGCATTTCAGTGCAGAACAAACTTGTTTCAAGCAATGCAAGCTGAATCTCTGTCCCACTTTAATATTGCAGTCTGTGCATGAATAAAACCTATTTTGCAACACAGAGAAACATATCTGAAGGTGTTAGAAGTGTTTTGCATGATTTTTGAAGTTAGAGCCTGAAGTGTCAGAAAACAGCGTTTCAGCGCAGAACAAACTTGGTTCCAGCAATGCAAGCTGAATCTTGGTCCCACTTTAAAATATCAGTCTGTGCATGAATAAAACCTATTTTGCAAGACAGAGAAACATATCTGAAGGTGTTAGAAGTGTTTTGCATGATTTTTGAAGTTAGAGCCTGAAATATCAGGAAACAGCGTTTCAGTGCAGAACAAACTTGTTTCAAGCAATGCAAGCTGAATCTCTGTCCCACTTTAATATTGCAATCTGTGCATGAATAAAACCTATTTTGCAACACAGAGAAACATATCTGAAGGTGTTAGAAGTGTTTTGCATGATTTTTGAAGTTAGAGCCTGAAATGTCAGAAAACAGCGTTTCAGCGCAGAACAAACTTGATTCCAGCAATGCAAGCTGAATCTTGGTCCCACTTTAAAATATCAGTCTGTGCATGAATAAAACCTATTTTGCAACACAGAGAAACATATCTGAAGGTGTTAGAAGTGTTTTGCATGATTTTTGAAGTTAGAGCCTGAAATGTCAGAAAACAGCGTTTCAGCGCAGAACAAACTTGGTTCCAGCAATGCAAGCTGAATCTTGGTCCCACTTTAAAATATCAGTCTGTGCATGAATATAACCTATTTTGCAACACAGAGAAACATATCTGAAGGTGTTAGAAGTGTTTTGCATGATTTTTGAAGTTAGAGCCTGAAGTGTCAGAAAACAGCGTTTCAGCGCAGAACAAACTTGGTTCCAGCAATGCAAGCTGAATCTTGGTCCCACTTTAAAATATCAGTCTGTGCATGAATAAAACCTATTTTGCAAGACAGAGAAACATATCTGAAGGTGTTAGAAGTGTTTTGCATGATTTTTGAAGTTAGAGCCTGAAATATCAGGAAACAGCGTTTCAGTGCAGAACAAACTTGTTTCAAGCAATGCAAGCTGAATCTCTGTCCCACTTTAATATTGCAGTCTGTGCATGAATAAAACCTATTTTGCAACACAGAGAAACATATCTGAAGGTGTTAGAAGTGTTTTGCATGATTTTTGAAGTTAGAGCCTGAAATATCAGGAAACAGCGTTTCAGTGCAGAACAAACTTGTTTCAAGCAATGCAAGCTGAATCTCTGTCCCACTTTAATATTGCAATCTGTGCATGAATAAAACCTATTTTGCAACACAGAGAAACATATCTGAAGGTGTTAGAAGTGTTTTGCATGATTTTTGAAGTTAGAGCCTGAAGTGTCAGAAAACAGCGTTTCAGCGCAGAACAAACTTGGTTCCAGCAATGCAAGCTGAATCTTGGTCCCACTTTAAAATATCAGTCTGTGCATGAATAAAACCTATTTTGCAACACAGAGAAACATATCTGAAGGTGTTAGAAGTGTTTTGCATGATTTTTGAAGTTAGAGCCTGAAATGTCAGAAAACAGCGTTTCAGCGCAGAACAAACTTGGTTCCAGCAATGCAAGCTTAATCTTGGTCCCACTTTAAAATATCAGTCTGTGCATGAATAAAACCTATTTTGCAACACAGAGAAACTTATCTGAAGGTGTTAGAAGTGTTTTGCATGATTTTTGAAGTTAGAGCCTGAAGTGTCAGAAAACAGCGTTTCAGCGCAGAACAAACTTGGTTCCAGCAATGCAAGCTGAATCTTGGTCCCACTTTAAAATATCAGTCTGTGCATGAATAAAACCTATTTTGCAACACAGAGAAACATATCTGAAGGTGTTAGAAGTGTTTTGCATGATTTTTGAAGTTAGAGCCTGAAATGTCAGGAAACAGCGTTTCAGTGCAGAACAAACTTGTTTCAAGCAATGCAAGCTGAATCTCTGTCACACTTTAATATTGCAGTCTGTGCATGAATAAAACCTATTTTGCAACACAGAGACACATATCTGAAGGTGTTAGAAGTGTTTTGCATGATTTTTGAAGTTAGAGCCTGAAGTGTCAGAAAACAGCGTTTCAGCGCAGAACAAACTTGGTTCCAGCAATGCAAGCTGAATCTTGGTCCCACTTTAAAATATCAGTCTGTGCATGAATAAAACCTATTTTGCAACACAGAGAAACATATCTGAAGGTGTTAGAAGTGTTTTGCATGATTTTTGAAGTTAGAGCCTGAAATGTCAGGAAACAGCGTTTCAGTGCAGAACAAACTTGTTTCAAGCAATGCAAGCTGAATCTCTGTCACACTTTAATATTGCAGTCTGTGCATGAATAAAACCTATTTTGCAACACAGAGACACATATCTGAAGGTGTTAGAAGTGTTTTGCATGATTTTTGAAGTTAGAGCCTGAAGTGTCAGAAAACAGCGTTTCAGCGCAGAACAAACTTGGTTCCAGCAATGCAAGCTGAATCTTGGTCCCACTTTAAAATATCAGTCTGTGCATGAATAAAACCTATTTTGCAACACAGAGAAACATATCTGAAGGTGTTAGAAGTGTTTTGCATGATTTTTGAAGTTAGAGCCTGAAATGTCAGGAAGCAGCGTTTCAGTGCAGAACAAACTTGTTTCAAGCAATGCAAGCTGAATCTCTGTCCCACTTTAAAATATCAGTCTGTGCATGAATAAAACCTATTTTGCAACACAGAGAAACATATCTGAAGGTGTTAGAAGTGTTTTGCATGATTTTTGAAGCTAGAGCCTGAAATGTCAGGAAACAGCATTTCAGTGCAGAACAAACTTGTTTCAAGCAATGCAAGCTGAATCTCTGTCCCACTTTAATATTGCAGTCTGTGCATGAATAAAACCTATTTTGCAACACAGAGAAACATATCTGAAGGTGTTAGAAGTGTTTTGCATGATTTTTGAAGTTAGAGCCTGAAGTGTCAGAAAACAGCGTTTCAGCGCAGAACAAACTTGGTTCCAGCAATGCAAGCTGAATCTTGGTCCCACTTTAAAATATCAGTCTGTGCATGAATAAAACCTATTTTGCAAGACAGAGAAACATATCTGAAGGTGTTAGAAGTGTTTTGCATGATTTTTGAAGTTAGAGCCTGAAATATCAGGAAACAGCGTTTCAGTGCAGAACAAACTTGTTTCAAGCAATGCAAGCTGAATCTCTGTCCCACTTTAATATTGCAATCTGTGCATGAATAAAACCTATTTTGCAACACAGAGAAACATATCTGAAGGTGTTAGAAGTGTTTTGCATGATTTTTGAAGTTAGAGCCTGAAATGTCAGAAAACAGCGTTTCAGCGCAGAACAAACTTGATTCCAGCAATGCAAGCTGAATCTTGGTCCCACTTTAAAATATCAGTCTGTGCATGAATAAAACCTATTTTGCAACACAGAGAAACATATCTGAAGGTGTTAGAAGTGTTTTGCATGATTTTTGAAGTTAGAGCCTGAAATGTCAGAAAACAGCGTTTCAGCGCAGAACAAACTTGGTTCCAGCAATGCAAGCTGAATCTTGGTCCCACTTTAAAATATCAGTCTGTGCATGAATATAACCTATTTTGCAACACAGAGAAACATATCTGAAGGCGTTAGAAGTGTTTTGCATGATTTTTGAAGTTAGAGCCTGAAGTGTCAGAAAACAGCGTTTCAGCGCAGAACAAACTTGGTTCCAGCAATGCAAGCTGAATCTTGGTCCCACTTTAAAATATCAGTCTGTGCATGAATAAAACCTATTTTGCAAGACAGAGAAACATATCTGAAGGTGTTAGAAGTGTTTTGCATGATTTTTGAAGTTAGAGCCTGAAATATCAGGAAACAGCGTTTCAGTGCAGAACAAACTTGTTTCAAGCAATGCAAGCTGAATCTCTGTCCCACTTTAATATTGCAGTCTGTGCATGAATAAAACCTATTTTGCAACACAGAGAAACATATCTGAAGGTGTTAGAAGTGTTTTGCATGATTTTTGAAGTTAGAGCCTGAAATATCAGGAAACAGCGTTTCAGTGCAGAACAAACTTGTTTCAAGCAATGCAAGCTGAATCTCTGTCCCACTTTAATATTGCAATCTGTGCATGAATAAAACCTATTTTGCAACACAGAGAAACATATCTGAAGGTGTTAGAAGTGTTTTGCATGATTTTTGAAGTTAGAGCCTGAAGTGTCAGAAAACAGCGTTTCAGCGCAGAACAAACTTGGTTCCAGCAATGCAAGCTGAATCTTGGTCCCACTTTAAAATATCAGTCTGTGCATGAATAAAACCTATTTTGCAACACAGAGAAACATATCTGAAGGTGTTAGAAGTGTTTTGCATGATTTTTGAAGTTAGAGCCTGAAATGTCAGAAAACAGCGTTTCAGCGCAGAACAAACTTGGTTCCAGCAATGCAAGCTTAATCTTGGTCCCACTTTAAAATATCAGTCTGTGCATGAATAAAACCTATTTTGCAACACAGAGAAACTTATCTGAAGGTGTTAGAAGTGTTTTGCATGATTTTTGAAGTTAGAGCCTGAAGTGTCAGAAAACAGCGTTTCAGCGCAGAACAAACTTGGTTCCAGCAATGCAAGCTGAATCTTGGTCCCACTTTAAAATATCAGTCTGTGCATGAATAAAACCTATTTTGCAACACAGAGAAACATATCTGAAGGTGTTAGAAGTGTTTTGCATGATTTTTGAAGTTAGAGCCTGAAATGTCAGGAAACAGCGTTTCAGTGCAGAACAAACTTGTTTCAAGCAATGCAAGCTGAATCTCTGTCACACTTTAATATTGCAGTCTGTGCATGAATAAAACCTATTTTGCAACACAGAGACACATATCTGAAGGTGTTAGAAGTGTTTTGCATGATTTTTGAAGTTAGAGCCTGAAGTGTCAGAAAACAGCGTTTCAGCGCAGAACAAACTTGGTTCCAGCAATGCAAGCTGAATCTTGGTCCCACTTTAAAATATCAGTCTGTGCATGAATAAAACCTATTTTGCAACACAGAGAAACATATCTGAAGGTGTTAGAAGTGTTTTGCATGATTTTTGAAGTTAGAGCCTGAAATGTCAGGAAGCAGCGTTTCAGTGCAGAACAAACTTGTTTCAAGCAATGCAAGCTGAATCTCTGTCCCACTTTAAAATATCAGTCTGTGCATGAATAAAACCTATTTTGCAACACAGAGAAACATATCTGAAGGTGTTAGAAGTGTTTTGCATGATTTTTTAAGTTAGAGCCTGAAATGTCAGAAAACAGCGTTTCAGCGCAGAACAAACTTGGTTCCAGCAATGCAAGCTGAATCTTGGTCCCACTTTAAAATATCAGTCTGTGCATGAATAAAACCTATTTTGCAACACAGAGAAACATATCTGAAGGTGTTAGAAGTGTTTTGCATGATTTTTGAAGTTAGAGCCTGAAATGTCAGAAAACAGCGTTTCAGCGCAGAATAAACTTGGTTCCAGCAATGCAAGCTGAATCTTGGTCCCACTTTAAAATATCAGTCTGTGCATGAATAAAACCTATTTTGCAACACAGAGAAACATATCTGAAGGTGTTAGAAGTGTTTTGCATGATTTTTGAAGTTAGAGCCTGAAGTGTCAGAAAACAGCGTTTCAGCGCAGAACAAACTTGGTTCCAGCAATGCAAGCTGAATCTTGGTCCCACTTTAAAATATCAGTCTGTGCATGAATAAAACCTATTTTGCAAGACAGAGAAACATATCTGAAGGTGTTAGAAGTGTTTTGCATGATTTTTGAAGTTAGAGCCTGAAATATCAGGAAACAGCGTTTCAGTGCAGAACAAACTTGTTTCAAGCAATGCAAGCTGAATCTCTGTCCCACTTTAATATTGCAATCTGTGCATGAATAAAACCTATTTTGCAACACAGAGAAACATATCTGAAGGTGTTAGAAGTGTTTTGCATGATTTTTGAAGTTAGAGCCTGAAATGTCAGAAAACAGCGTTTCAGCGCAGAACAAACTTGATTCCAGCAATGCAAGCTGAATCTTGGTCCCACTTTAAAATATCAGTCTGTGCATGAATAAAACCTATTTTGCAACACAGAGAAACATATCTGAAGGTGTTAGAAGTGTTTTGCATGATTTTTGAAGTTAGAGCCTGAAATGTCAGAAAACAGCGTTTCAGCGCAGAACAAACTTGGTTCCAGCAATGCAAGCTGAATCTTGGTCCCACTTTAAAATATCAGTCTGTGCATGAATAAAACCTATTTTGCAACACAGAGAAACATATCTGAAGGTGTTAGAAGTATTTTGCATGATTTTTGAAGTTAGAGCCTGAAGTGTCAGAAAACAGCGTTTCAGCGCAGAACAAACTTGGTTCCAGCAATGCAACCTGAAATCTTGGTCCCACTTTAAAATATCAGTCTGTGCATGAATAAAACCTATTTTGCAACACAGAGAAACATATCTGAAGGTGTTAGAAGTGTTTTGCATGATTTTTGAAGTTAGAGCCTGAAGTGTCAGAAAACAGCGTTTCAGCGCAGAACAAACTTGGTTCCAGCAATGCAAGCTGAATCTTGGTCCCACTTTAAAATATCAGTCTGTGCATGAATAAAACCTATTTTGCAAGACAGAGAAACATATCTGAAGGTGTTAGAAGTGTTTTGCATGATTTTTGAAGTTAGAGCCTGAAATATCAGGAAACAGCGTTTCAGTGCAGAACAAACTTGTTTCAAGCAATGCAAGCTGAATCTCTGTCCCACTTTAATATTGCAGTCTGTGCATGAATAAAACCTATTTTGCAACACAGAGAAACATATCTGAAGGTGTTAGAAGTGTTTTGCATGATTTTTGAAGTTAGAGCCTGAAATATCAGGAAACAGCGTTTCAGTGCAGAACAAACTTGTTTCAAGCAATGCAAGCTGAATCTCTGTCCCACTTTAATATTGCAATCTGTGCATGAATAAAACCTATTTTGCAACACAGAGAAACATATCTGAAGGTGTTAGAAGTGTTTTGCATGATTTTTGAAGTTAGAGCCTGAAGTGTCAGAAAACAGCGTTTCAGCGCAGAACAAACTTGGTTCCAGCAATGCAAGCTGAATCTTGGTCCCACTTTAAAATATCAGTCTGTGCATGAATAAAACCTATTTTGCAACACAGAGAAACATATCTGAAGGTGTTAGAAGTGTTTTGCATGATTTTTGAAGTTAGAGCCTGAAATGTCAGAAAACAGCGTTTCAGCGCAGAACAAACTTGGTTCCAGCAATGCAAGCTGAATCTTGGTCCCACTTTAAAATATCAGTCTGTGCATGAATAAAACCTATTTTGCAAGACAGAGAAACATATCTGAAGGTGTTAGAAGTGTTTTGCATGATTTTTGAAGTTAGAGCCTGAAATATCAGGAAACAGCGTTTCAGTGCAGAACAAACTTGTTTCAAGCAATGCAAGCTGAATCTCTGTCCCACTTTAATATTGCAATCTGTGCATGAACAAAAACCTATTTTGCAACACAGAGAAACATATCTGAAGGTGTTAGAAGTGTTTTGCATGATTTTTGAAGTTAGAGCCTGAAGTGTCAGAAAACAGCGTTTCAGCGCAGAACAAACTTGGTTCCAGCAATGCAAGCTGAATCTTGGTCCCACTTTAAAATATCAGTCTGTGCATGAATAAAACCTATTTTGCAACACAGAGAAACATATCTGAAGGTGTTAGAAGTGTTTTGCATGATTTTTGAAGTTAGAGCCTGAAATGTCAGAAAACAGCGTTTCAGCGCAGAACAAACTTGGTTCCAGCAATGCAAGCTTAATCTTGGTCCCACTTTAAAATATCAGTCTGTGCATGAATAAAACCTATTTTGCAACACAGAGAAACTTATCTGAAGGTGTTAGAAGTGTTTTGCATGATTTTTGAAGTTAGAGCCTGAAGTGTCAGAAAACAGCGTTTCAGCGCAGAACAAACTTGGTTCCAGCAATGCAAGCTGAATCTTGGTCCCACTTTAAAATATCAGTCTGTGCATGAATAAAACCTATTTTGCAACACAGAGAAACATATCTGAAGGTGTTAGAAGTGTTTTGCATGATTTTTGAAGTTAGAGCCTGAAATGTCAGGAAACAGCGTTTCAGTGCAGAACAAACTTGTTTCAAGCAATGCAAGCTGAATCTCTGTCACACTTTAATATTGCAGTCTGTGCATGAATAAAACCTATTTTGCAACACAGAGACACATATCTGAAGGTGTTAGAAGTGTTTTGCATGATTTTTGAAGTTAGAGCCTGAAGTGTCAGAAAACAGCGTTTCAGCGCAGAAGAAACTTGGTTCCAGCAATGCAAGCTGAATCTTGGTCCCACTTTAAAATATCAGTCTGTGCATGAATAAAACCTATTTTGCAACACAGAGAAACATATCTGAAGGTGTTAGAAGTGTTTTGCATGATTTTTGAAGTTAGAGCCTGAAATGTTAGAAAACGGCGTTTCAGCACATAACAAACTTGGTTCAGGCAATGCCAGCTGAAACTCGGTCCAAAATTAAAATTGCAGTCTGTGCATGAATAAAACCTATTTTGCAACACAGAGAAACATATCTGAAGGTGTTAGAAGTGTTTTGCATGATTTTTGAAGTTAGAGCCTGAAATGTCAGAAAACAGCGTTTCAGCGCAGAACAAACTTGGTTCAGGCAATTCAAGCTGAAACTCGGTCCAAAATTAAAATTGCAGTCTGTGCATGAATAAAACCTATTTTGCAACACCGAGAAACATATCTGAAGGTGTTAGAAGTGTTTTGCATGATTTTTGAAGTTAGAGCCTGAAATGTCAGAAAACGGCGTTTCAGCACATAACAAACTTGGTTCTGGCAATGCAGGCTGAAACTCGGTCCAAAATTAAAATTGCAGTCTGTGCATGAATAAAACCTATTTTGCAACACAGAGAAACATATCTGAAGGTGTTAGAAGTGTTTTGCATGATTTTTGAAGTTAGAGCCTGAAATGTTAGAAAACGGCGTTTCAGCACATAACAAACTTGGTTCAGGTAATGCCAGCTGAAACTCGGTCCAAAATTAAAATTGCAGTCTGTGCATGAATAAAACCTATTTTGCAACACAGAGAAACATATCTGAAGGTGTTAGAAGTGTTTTGCATGATTTTTGAAGTTAGAGCCTGAAGTGTTAGAAAACAGCGTTTCAGCGCAGAACAAACTTGGTTCCAGCAATGCAAGCTGAATCTTGGTCCCACTTTAAAATATCAGTCTGTGCATGAATAAAACCTATTTTGCAACACAGAGAAACATATCTGAAGGTGTTAGAAGTGTTTTGCATGATTTTTGAAGTTAGAGCCTGAAATGTCAGTAAACAGCGTTTCAGTGCAGAACAAACTTGTTTCAAGCAATGCAAGCTGAATCTCTGTCCCACTTTAATATTGCAGTCTGTGCATGAATAAAACCTATTTTGCAACACAGAGAAACATATCTGAAGGTGTTAGAAGTGTTTTGCATGATTTTTGAAGTTAGAGCCTGAAATGTCAGAAAACAGCGTTTCAGCGCAGAACAAACTTGGTTCCAGCAATGCAAGCTGAATCTTGGTCCCACTTTAAAATATCAGTCTCTGCATGAATAAAACCTATTTTGCAACACAGAGAAACATATCTGAAGGTGTTAGAAGTGTTTTGCATGATTTTTGAAGTTAGAGCCTGAAATGTCAGAAAACAGCGTTTCAGAGCAGAACAAACTTGGTTCCAGCAATGCAAGCTGAATCTTGGTCCCACTTTAAAATATCAGTCTGTGCATGAATAAAACCTATTTTGCAACACAGAGAAACATATCTGAAGGTGTTAGAAGTGTTTTGCATGATTTTTGAAGTTAGAGCCTGAAATGTCAGAAAACAGCGTTTCAGCGCAGAACAAACTTGGTTCCAGCAATGCAAGCTGAATCTTGGTCCCACTTTAAAATATCAGTCTGTGCATGAATAAAACCTATTTTGCAACACAGAGAAACATATCTGAAGGTGTTAGAAGTGTTTTGCATGATTTTTGAAGTTAGAGCCTGAAGTGTCAGAAAACAGCGTTTCAGCGCAGAACAAACTTGGTTCCAGCAATGCAAGCTGAATCTTGGTCCCACTTTAAAATATCAGTCTGTGCATGAATAAAACCTATTTTGCAACACAGAGAAACATATCTGAAGGTGTTAGAAGTGTTTTGCATGATTTTTGAAGTTAGAGCCTGAAATGTCAGGAAACAGCGTTTCAGTGCAGAACAAACTTGTTTCAAGCAATGCAAGCTGAATCTCTGTCCCACTTTAATATTGCAGTCTGTGCATAAATAAAACCTATTTTGCAACACAGAGAAACATATCTGAAGGTGTTAGAAGTGTTTTGCATGATTTTTGAAGTTAGAGCCTGAAGTGTCAGAAAACAGCGTTTCAGCGCAGAACAAACTTGGTTCCAGCAATGCAAGCTGAATCTTGGTCCCACTTTAAAATATCAGTCTGTGCATGAATAAAACCTATTTTGCAACACAGAGAAACATATCTGAAGGTGTTAGAAGTGTTTTGCATGATTTTTGAAGTTAGAGCCTGAAATGTCAGAAAACGGCGTTTCAGCACATAACAAACTTGGTTCAGGCAATGCAGGCTGAAACTCGGTCCAAAATTAAATTTGCAGTCTGTGCATGAATAAAACCTATTTTGCAACACAGAGAAACATATCTGAAGGTGTTAGAAGTGTTTTGCAAACGGCGTTTCAGCACATAACAAACTTGGTTCAGGCAATGCCAGCTGAAACTCGGTCCAAAATTAAAATTGCAGTCTGTGCATGAATAAAACCTATTTTGCAACACAGAGAAACATATCTGAAGGTGTTAGAAGTGTTTTGCATGATTTTTGAAGTTAGAGCCTGAAATGTCAGAAAACGGCGTTTCAGCGCAGAACAAACTTGGTTCAGGCAATTCAAGCTGAAACTCGGTCCAAAATTAAAATTGCAGTCTGTGCATGAATAAAACCTATTTTGCAACACAGAGAAACATATCTGAAGGTGTTAGAAGTGTTTTGCATGATTTTTGAAGTTAGAGCCTGAAAAGTTAGAAAACGGCGTTTCAGCACATAACAAACTTGGTTCAGGCAATGCAAGCTGAAACTCGGTCCAAAATTAAAATTGCAGTCTGTGCATGAATAAAACCTATTTTGCAACACAGAGAAACATATCTGAAGGTGTTAGAAGTGTTTTGCATGATTTTTGAGGTTAGATCCTGAAATGTCAGAAAACAGCCTTTCAGCGCAGAACAAACTTGGTTCTGGCAATGCAAGCTGAAACTCGGTCTAAAATTAAAATTGCAGTCTGTGCATGAATGAAACCTATTTTGCAACACAGAGAAACATATCTGAAGGTGTTAGAAGTGTTTTGCATGATTTTTGAAGTTAGAGCCTGAAATGTCAGAAAACAGCGTTTCAGCACATAACAAACTTGTTTCTGGCAATGCAAGCTCAAACTCGGTCCAAAATTAAAATTGCAGTCTGTGCATGAATAAAACCTATTTTGCAACACAGAGAAACATATCTGAAGGTGTTAGATGTGTTTTGCATGATTTTTGAAGTTAGAGCCTGAAATGTCAGAAAACAGCTTTTCAGCACATAACAAACTTGGTTCTGGCAATGCAAGCTGAAACTCGGTCCAAAATTAAAATTGCAGTCTGTGCATGAATAAAACCTATTTTGCAACACAGAGAAACATATCTGAAGGTGTTAGAAGTGTTTTGCATGATTTTTGAAGTTAGAGCCTGAAATGTCAGAAAACAGCTTTTCAGCACATAACAAACTTGGTTCTGGCAATGCAAGCTGACACTCGGTCCAAAATTAAAATTGCAGTCTGTGCATGAATAAAACCTATTTTGCAACACAGAGAAACATATCTGAAGGTGTTAGAAGTGTTTTGCATGATTTTTGAAGTTAGAGCCTGAAATGTCAGAAAACTCTCTGGGTTACTTTTCAGTAACCTTGTTCCCTGAGAGAGCGGAACGAGATGCTGCGCTTGCTAAAGCGCTATGGGAACGTCTCTATTCGTGACCAGCTGTGAAAAATGTGTGTAACACGTCAACAGAGTTGACCCGGAGGTATTATAGCCTCGGTTGATGACGTCATCAGAGCGCACCGTGACACGTAGGCTATAAATAGATGAGCCGCAGGTGCATCGTCAGGATATTTTGTCTGAAGAGCAGTCCTGCTGGACATCTTCAGCACGGCCTGATAGCGCAGCATCTCGTTCCGCTCTCTCAGGGAACAAGGTTACTGAAAAGTAACCCAGAGAGTTCCCTTTTGAGAGCTACACTCGATGCTGCGCTTGCTAAAGCGCTATGGGAACGAGAATACCCACGCCGCCGTGCTTGAACATGTCTGGACCCCTATGGCTGTGCAGGTGTGTTTCACAAGAACGCAAGGAGGCCTAGACATTAGTTTGCGATGTCGACTCAAGGACGTGAGAGCCCGGAGTGGCATGAACATCCAAACTATAAAATCTTATAAATGTGTGCGGAGAGGACCAGCCCGCCGCATCACAAACTTGTTGCAGGGGAGCACCCCTTGCCAACGCATTGGACGAGGCGACCCCTCTGGTGGAGTGAGCCCTTAGACCTATAGGCGAAGCTTGACCGCGCGCCTCATAGGCAAGAGCAATAGCATCCCTGACCCAATGAGACATAGTCTGCTTGGAGGCAGCTGCCCCTCTGTTATGGACACCATAACAGATGAAAAGTTGCTCTGACTTACGCCACTGGCTAGTGCGGTGGACATAAGCCTGAAGAGCACGGACTGGACACAGTCTATGAGATACCTCCTGCTCCGGCGTTAAAAACGGTGGAGGACAGAAGGCTTCAAGAATGACCGGATGAACAGCCGAGAATGGAACCTTGGGCAGGTAATCAGGATGAGGATGCAAAATCACTTTCACCATTCCTGGGGCAAAGTCTAAGCAGGATGACGAGATAGACAGAGCCTGCATATCCCCAATTCTCTTTAAAGAGGTTATTGCCATTAGAAAAACCATTTTAAAAGTCAGAAGTTTATCAGACGCTGACTCCAAAGGTTCAAAGGGGGGTCCAACCAGACCCTCCAGGACTGTAGATAAATCCCAGGAAGGGATCTTGGTCTTTACCGGGGGCCTCAGTCGTCTGGCTCCACAGAGGAAGCGAGAGATCAGAGGGTGTCTCCCAAGTGGTGCACCATCAATCAGGGCGTGGCAAGCCGAAAGAGCGGCCACATAAACCCTAAGAGTAGCAGGACATGTACCTGCCGATAATTTATCTTGCATAAAGTCCAGTACTGAAGCAACATGGCAGTTAACTGGATCTACATTGTGCTCTGCGCACCACCTTTCAAAAACTCCCCATTTGATGGCATAATTTTTCCTAGTGGAGGGGGCCCTAGCACTTAGGATGGTCTCAATCACGGCAGGTGAAAGCCCAGTGTCCCTCAGTTGGTTCCCCTCAGGGGCCAAACATGAAGTTTCCACAGGTCGGGCCTGGGATGGAATATCCTTCCCCCCGCCTGAGATAGAAGGTCCCTCCTCCGCGGAATCGCCCAAGGCGAGCCGTCGAGGAGAGATGTTATCTCCGAGAACCATACTCTGTTCGGCCAACGTGGTGCCACCAAGAGGAGGCAAATCCCTTGTTGGCGAACCCTGGCTAGAACTCCTGGGAGCAGAGAAACTGGAGGAAACGCATACAGGCGCATATTGGGCCATGTGTGCGACATTGCATCCAGACCCAAGGGAGCTGGGTGACTCAGAGAGAAGTAGAGGGGACATTGCGCTGTCTGACAAGAGGCGAAGAGGTCCACTTCCGCCTGGTAGAATCTGTTCCAGATCAGATTCACTATCTCTGGGTGGAGTTTCCACTCCCCTGATGATAGTGTCTGTCTGGACAGTAAATCTGCTCCCAAGTTCAGATGCCCTGGAATGTACACTGCCCTGAGTGACAGGAACTTTCCTTGGGCCCAGAAAAGAATCTGTCTCGCTATCCTGTAAAGGTTGCGAGAACGTAGACCCCCCTGGTGATTTATGTAAGAGACTGCTGCTGTGTTGTCCGCCCGCACTAGGACATGACAGCCCCTTAACTGGGGGAGAAAATATTTCAGAGCCAGAAATATAGCCATCAACTCGAGGCAGTTGATGTGCCAATCGAACTGATGGCCCTCCCATGCCCCTTGAGCTGGACGACCATTTAAGACCGCTCCCCAGCCCGTCAGGGAGGCATCCGTCGTTAGCATTACGCGACGACAAGGAGCCCCTAGAGTGGGACCCAGAGTTAAAAACCGGGGTCTGAACCACAAAGTTAGTGTACGAAGCCCGCGGCGCGTCACTTTTATTCGCCTTAGAGGATTGGCTCTTGGGTGAAATCCTCTGGCTTTTAGCCACCACTGAAACGGTCTCATGTGTAACAGCCCCAGAGGAATTACCGTGGAGGCTGACGCCATGAAACCTAACATTCTTTGATACTGTCGAACAGTATACTCTTGGCCTAACCTGACTTTGCTCATGGTAAGCCGAATGGTCTCGATTCGAGCGGGAGACAATTGTGCCCGCATCGTGATCGAATCCCAAACGACCCCTAGATAAGTTGTTTTCTGGGCAGGAGAAAGAACACTTTTTCCGGTGTTGATTCTCAGTCCCAGAGACAACAGATGAGCTAACACGATGTTTCTGTGTTGGAGCGCCATCTGCCGTGATTGTGCTAGAATTAGCCAATCGTCTATGTAGTTCAAAATGCGGATACCCTGGAGTCTCAAAGGAGCCAGTGCTGCATCCATGCATTTTGTGAATGTGCGGGGTGACAAGGCTAGGCCGAATGGAAGAACCCGAAATTGGTACGCTTCGCCCCCGAAAGCGAACCTCAGGAATTTCCTGTGTTGTGGCAATATTTCTATGTGAAAGTATGCGTCCTTTAGATCGATTGTGACAAACCAATCGTATTGTTGAATTTGATTCACAACCATCTTGATAGTTAACATCTTGAACTTGAGTGCTCTGACTGAATGGTTTAAGCCTCGAAGATCTAAGATTGGACGCAGTCCCCCATCTTTCTTGGGAACCAGGAAGTATCTGCTGTAATAGCCTGACTCTCTCTCTGGTCGAGGAACATGTTCTATGGCCTCTTTGCCCAGAAGAGATTGTAGCTCTTGTGACAGTACGTGCATCAGTTCCGGTTTCACGGAAGTGAAAATCACGCCGTTGAAACCCGGAGGATGACGACAGAACTGGATTCTGTAACCTAACTGAACTGTCTTTAGCACCCAAGGAGAGATGTCTGGCAGAGATCTCCATGCTGCCAGACTCTCTGAGAGTGGTATTAGCTTTGATACTTCCTTTTGAGGGGGTGTTAGATGTTCCGCGTCCAGGATGACAGCTGGAAGCAACGGAACATCTAACATTTCGCTGGAAACTTCTGCCCCCCGAAACACACGAGGTGGCGGGGAAGGAGAGTTTCCGTGAGGGTATCGGAAAGGGGCGGAGAGACCCATGTTGCGCCCCATCTCGCAGGAGGTTACCCCCACCAGATTGGGCGCCAGACCGTCAGGACCTCTTCTTTCTATTAATGATAGTCCTGAGGTCCTGCTTGGGAGGTTGTTGGGCGTGGCGAACCCTCCAATTCCCACGAGGGGGGGCGCGCTCAGCCACGCTCAACTTTTTAACCTCCCTAGGTTTCGAAGGACCGGGGCGAGGCTGGGTGGCAGACAGCCCCTCCCTTTGAGTGAGGCGAGGAAGAAATTGGCCGAACGCTTCCTCATAGTTTTTCACTTCCTTATATTTGGCGACTACTGAATTAACAGAGTTGCCAAATAATCCAGAGGGAGAAACGGGGGAATCTAATAGGAAAACACGATCTTTTTCTTTTATTCCTGTTAGATTCAACCACAAATGCCTCTCCGTGCTGACTAAAGCACCCATAGAACGGCCGATAGCACGAGCCGTCTGCTTGGTCGCACGGAGAGACAGATCTGTGGCTCGACGAAGCTCAGCGAAAGCTTCCTCGTCGATAACACTGCCCACACTCAAGTCCTTTAATAGGTCAGCCTGGTACGCCTGCAACACAGCCATTGTGTGCAGCGCAGCACCAGCCTGACCTGCAGCCTGATAGGCTTTACCCACTAAAGTTGATGTTATACGACAAGGTTTAGTGGGGAGAGTAGGTTTCTTCATAGAAGATGCCAAAGCAGGAGAGAGATAACTCGCAAGCGTCTCTTCAACCTTAGGCATCTCCTTATACCCGCGTGCATTTGCACCCACGATAGTCGAAAAGGTCGACGTCGAGGGCATAAACACACGAGAAGTATATGGCTTACTCCATGATTTAGACAACTCATCATGGAGGTCCTCGAAAAAGGGAAGAAAGTGGTGCTGAACTTTCTTTCCTTTACCACCGGACAGAAACCTATCTTCAAGCTTACTACGTTTGGGGGTATCTTGATCGTGTGGCCAGTCAAGCTGCAATCTGGCCACAGCCCGAGTAATCACCTCAATCAATTCCTCAGTGGATTTAATTCCGCGAGAGGAAAGCTCAGAAGGTGGCTGCTCATGCTCTGACGAATCAAGAGAACATTCATCCCCCTCGTGAACCGAAGAAGCACCGGAATGCGCTTCGACTTCACGAGGAGGAATGTGAGGATCTGGCGACACGGCAAGAGAAAGGGACGGACCCGTCTCTTGCTCATGAACCAAATCCATATGAGAACCCCACGATGTTAACGTGGGTGCGGAATGAAAATAGTTCAAACGGGAGCGAAGCATTTTAACTGTGAGAAGATCACAGTGCTCGCATCCGCCTTTGTCTATCGCCATAACCGCATGTTCTTCCCCCAAACAAACAAAGCAGTAATCGTGTGTGTCTAACTCACTCATAGGACGAGAGCAAGGAAGCACACAGCGCTTACCGCTTCGTTGATTCATTCTCTGCTTTCAAACTGTTAAACACGTTGAACAAGAGAGAGAGAAAGAGAATGAAAGTTCTGCACACTGACTGCTGACAACTAACTCCTAGCAAGATCAATAGTTTGATTTGAGAGAGAGAGAGCGTTCTTGCCACACACATGCACAGAATGATCTGAAGACAAAAGACCTGACGATGCACCTGCGGCTCATCTATTTATAGCCTACGTGTCACGGTGCGCTCTGATGACGTCATCAACCGAGGCTATAATACCTCCGGGTCAACTCTGTTGACGTGTTACACACATTTTTCACAGCTGGTCACGAATAGAGACGTTCCCATAGCGCTTTAGCAAGCGCAGCATCGAGTGTAGCTCTCAAAAGGGAACGGCGTTTCAGCACATAACAAACTTGGTTCAGGCAATGCAAGCTGAAACTCGGCCCAAAATTAAAATTGCAGTCTATGCATGAATAAAACCTATTTTGCAACACAGAGAAACATATCTGAAGGTGTTAGAAGTGTTTTGCATGATTTTTGAAGTTAGAGCCTGAAATGTTAGAAAACGGCGTTTCAGCACATAACAAACTTGGTTCAGGCAATGCAAGCTGAAACTCGGTCCAAAATTAAAATTGCAGTCTGTGCATGAATAAAACCTATTTTGCAACACAGAGAAACATATCTGAAGGTGTTAGAAGTGTTTTGCATGATTTTTGAAGTTAGAGCCTGAAATATCAGAAAACGGCGTTTCAGCACATAACAAACTTGGTTCAGGCAATGCCAGCTGAAACTCGGTCCAAAATTAAAATTGCAGTCTGTGCATGAATAAAACCTATTTTGCAACACAGAGAAACATATCTGAAGGTGTTAGAAGTGTTTTGCATGATTTTTGAAGTTAGAGCCTGAAATGTCAGAAAACAGCGTTTCAGCACATAACAAACTTGGTTCTGGCAATGCAAGCTCAAACTCGGTACAAAATTAAAATTACAGTCTGTGCATGAATAAAACCTATTTTGCAACACAGAGAAACATATCTGAAGGTGTTAGAAGTGTTTTGCATGATTTTTGAAGTTAGAGCCTGAAGTGTTAGAAAACAGCGTTTCAGCGCAGAACAAACTTGGTTCCAGCAATGCAAGCTGAATCTTGGTCCCACTTTAAAATATCAGTCTGTGCATGAATAAAACCTATTTTGCAACACAGAGAAACATATCTGAAGGTGTTAGAAGTGTTTTGCATGATTTTTGAAGTTAGAGCCTGAAATGTCAGAAAACAGCGTTTCAGCGCAGAACAAACTTGTTTCAAGCAATGCAAGCTGAATCTCTGTCCCACTTTAATATTGCAGTCTGTGCATGAATAAAACCTATTTTGCAACACAGAGAAACATATCTGAAGGTGTTAGAAGTGTTTTGCATGATTTTTGAAGTTAGAGCCTGAAATGTCAGAAAACAGCGTTTCAGAGCAGAACAAACTTGGTTCCAGCAATGCAAGCTGAATCTTGGTCCCACTTTAAAATATCAGTCTGTGCATGAATAAAACCTATTTTGCAACACAGAGAAACATATCTGAAGGTGTTAGAAGTGTTTTGCATGATTTTTGAAGTTAGAGCCTGAAATGTCAGAAAACGGCGTTTCAGCACATAACAAACTTGGTTCTGGCAATGCAAGCTGAAACTCGGTCAGAAATTAAAATTGCAGTCTGTGCATGAATAAAACCTATTTTGCAACACAGAGAAACATATCTGAAGGTGTTAGAAGTGTTTTGCATGATTTTTGAAGTTAGAGCCTGAAATGTCAGAAAACGGCGTTTCAGCACATAACAAACTTGGTTCAGGCAATGCAAGCTGAAACTTGGCCCAAAATTAAAATTGCAGTCTATGCATGAATAAAACCTATTTTGCAACACAGAGAAACATATCTGAAGGTGTTAGAAGTGTTTTGCATGATTTTTGAAGTTAGAGCCTGAAATGTCAGAAAACAGCGTTTCAGCACATAACAAACTTGGTTCAGGCAATGCAAGCTGAAACTCGGTCCAAAATTAAAATTGCAGTCTGTGCATGAATGAAACGTATTTTGCAACACAGAGAAACATATCTGAAGGTGTTAAAAGTGTTTTGCATGATTTTTGAAGTTAGAGCCTGAAATGTCAGAAAACGGCGTTTCAGCACATAACAAACTTGGTTCTGGCAATGCAGGCTGAAACTCGGTCCAAAATTAAAATTGCAGTCTGTGCATGAATAAAACCTATTTTGCAACACAGAGAAACATATCTGAAGGTGTTAGAAGTGTTTTGCATGATTTTTGAAGTTAGAGCCTGAAATGTCAGAAAATGGCGTTTCAGCACATAACAAACTTGGTTCAGGCAATGCAGGCTGAAACTCGGTCCAAAATTAAAATTGCAGTCTGTGCATGAATAAAACCTATTTTGCAACACAGAGAAACATATCTGAAGGTGTTAGAAGTGTTTTGCATGATTTTTGAAGTTAGAGCCTGAAATGTCAGAAAACGGCGTTTCAGCACATAACAAACTTGGTTCTGGCAATGCAGGCTGAAACTCGGTCCAAAATTAAAATTGCAGTCTGTGCATGAATAAAACCTATTTTGCAACACAGAGAAACATATCTGAAGGTGTTAGAAGTGTTTTGCATGATTTTTGAAGTTAGAGCCTGAAATGTTAGAAAACGGCGTTTCAGCACATAACAAACTTGGTTCAGGTAATGCCAGCTGAAACTCGGTCCAAAATTAAAATTGCAGTCTGTGCATGAATAAAACCTATTTTGCAACACAGAGAAACATATCTGAAGGTGTTAGAAGTGTTTTGCATGATTTTTGAAGTTAGAGCCTGAAGTGTTAGAAAACAGCGTTTCAACGCAGAACAAACTTGGTTCCAGCAATGCAAGCTGAATCTTGGTCCCACTTTAAAATATCAGTCTGTGCATGAATAAAACCTATTTTGCAACACAGAGAAACATATCTGAAGGTGTTAGAAGTGTTTTGCATGATTTTTGAAGTTAGAGCCTGAAATGTCAGAAAACAGCGTTTCAGCGCAGAACAAACTTGGTTCCAGCAATGCAAGCTGAATCTTGGTCCCACTTTAAAATATCAGTCTGTGCATGAATAAAACCTATTTTGCAACACAGAGAAACATATCTGAAGGTGTTAGAAGTGTTTTGCATGATTTTTGAAGTTAGAGCCTGAAATGTCAGAAAACAGCGTTTCAGAGCAGAACAAACGTGGTTCCAGCAATGCAAGCTGAATCTTGGTCCCACTTTAAAATATCAGTCTGTGCATGAATAAAACCTATTTTGCAACACAGAGAAACATATCTGAAGGTGTTAGAAGTGTTTTGCATGATTTTTGAAGTTAGAGCCTGAAATGTCAGAAAACAGCGTTTCAGCGCAGAACAAACTTGGTTCCAGCAATGCAAGCTGAATCTTGGTCCCACTTTAAAATATCAGTATGTGCATGAATAAAACCTATTTTGCAACACAGAGAAACATATCTGAAGGTGTTAGAAGTGTTTTGCATGATTTTTGAAGTTAGAGCCTGAAGTGTCAGAAAACAGCGTTTCAGCGCAGAACAAACTTGGTTCCAGCAATGCAAGCTGAATCTTGGTTCCACTTTAAAATATCAGTCTGTGCATGAATAAAACCTATTTTGCAACACAGAGAAACATATCTGAAGGTGTTAGAAGTGTTTTGCATGATTTTTGAAGTTAGAGCCTGAAATGTCAGGAAACAGCGTTTCAGTGCAGAACAAACTTGTTTCAAGCAATGCAAGCTGAATCTCTGTCCCACTTTAATATTGCAGTCTGTGCATGAATAAAACCTATTTTGCAACACAGAGAAACATATCTGAAGGTGTTAGAAGTGTTTTGCATGATTTTTGAAGTTAGAGCCTGAAATGTCAGAAAACGGCGTTTCAGCACATAACAAACTTGGTTCAGGCAATGCAGGCTGAAACTCGGTCCAAAATTAAAATTGCAGTCTGTGCATGAATAAAACCTATTTTGCAACACAGAGAAACATATCTGAAGGTGTTAGAAGTGTTTTGCATGATTTTTGAAGTTAGAGCCTGAAATGTCAGAAAACAGCGTTTCAGCGCAGAACGAACTTGGTTCCAGCAATGCAAGCTGAATCTTGGTCCCACTTTAAAATATCAGTCTGTGCATGAATAAAACCTATTTTGCAACACAGAGAAACTTATCTGAAGGTGTTAGAAGTGTTTTGCATGATTTTTGAAGTTAGAGCCTGAAGTGTCAGAAAACAGCGTTTCAGCGCAGAACAAACTTGGTTCCAGCAATGCAAGCTGAATCTTGGTCCCACTTTAAAATATCAGTCTGTGCATGAATAAAACCTATTTTGCAACACAGAGAAACATATCTGAAGGTGTTAGAAGTGTTTTGCATGATTTTTGAAGTTAGAGCCTGAAGTGTCAGAAAACAGCGTTTCAGCGCAGAACAAACTTGGTTCCAGCAATGCAAGCTGAATCTTGGTCCCACTTTAAAATATCAGTCTGTGCATGAATAAAACCTATTTTGCAACACAGAGAAACATATCTGAAGGTGTTAGAAGTGTTTTGCATGATTTTTGAAGTTAGAGCCTGAAATGTCAGAAAACAGCGTTTCAGCGCAGAACAAACTTGGTTCAGGCAATTCAAGCTGAAACTCGGTCCAAAATTAAAATTGCAGTCTGTGCATGAATAAAACCTATTTTGCAACACAGAGAAACATATCTGAAGGTGTTAAAAGTGTTTTGCATGATTTTTGAAGTTAGAGCCTGAAATGTCAGAAAACAGCGTTTCAGCACATAACAATGCAAGCTGAAACTCGGTCAGAAATTAAAATTGCAGTCTGTGCATGAATAAAACCTATTTTGCAACACAGAGAAACATATCTGAAGGTGTTAGAAGTGTTTTGCATGATTTTTGAAGTTAGAGCCTGAAATGTCAGAAAACGGCGTTTCAGCACATAACAAACTTGGTTCAGGCAATGCAGGCTGAAACTCGGTCCAAAATTAAAATTGCAGTCTGTGCATGAATAAAACCTATTTTGCAAAACAGAGAAACATATCTGAAGGTGTTAGAAGTGTTTTGCATGATTTTTGAAGTTAGAGCCTGAAATGTCAGAAAACGGCGTTTCAGCACATAACAAACTTGGTTCTGGCAATGCAGGCTGAAACTCGGTCCAAAATTAAAATTGCAGTCTGTGCATGAATAAAACCTATTTTGCAACACATAGAAACATATCTGAAGGTGTTAAAAGTGTTTTGCATGATTTTTGAAGTTAGAGCCTGAAATGTCAGAAAACAGCGTTTCAGCACATAACAAACTTGGTTCTGGCAATGCAAGCTGAAACTCGGTCAGAAATTAAAATTGCAGTCTGTGCATGAATAAAACCTATTTTGCAACACAGAGAAACATATCTGAAGGTGTTAGAAGTGTTTTGCATGATTTTTGAAGTTAGAGCCTGAAATGTCAGAAAACGGCGTTTCAGCACATAACAAACTTGGTTCAGGCAATGCAAGCTGAAACTTGGCCCAAAATTAAAATTGCAGTCTATGCATGAATAAAACCTATTTTGCAACACAGAGAAACATATCTGAAGGTGTTAGAAGTGTTTTGCATGATTTTTGAAGTTAGAGCCTGAAATGTCAGAAAACAGCGTTTCAGCACATAACAAACTTGGTTCAGGCAATGCAAGCTGAAACTCGGTCCAAAATTAAAATTGCAGTCTGTGCATGAATGAAACGTATTTTGCAACACAGAGAAACATATCTGAAGGTGTTAGATGTGTTTTGCATGATTTTTGAAGTTAGAGCCTGAAATGTCAGAAAACAGCTTTTCAGCACATAACAAACTTGGTTCTGGCAATGCAGGCTGAAACTCGGTCCAAAATTAAAATTGCAGTCTGTGCATGAATACAACCTATTTTGCAACACAGAGAAACATATCTGAAGGTGTTAGAAGTGTTTTGCATGATTTTTAAAGTTAGAGCCTGAAATGTTAGAAAACGGCGTTTCAGCACATAACAAACTTGGTTCAGGCAATGCCAGCTGAAACTCGGTCCAAAATTAAAATTGCAGTCTGTGCATGAATAAAACCTATTTTGCAACACAGAGAAACATATCTGAAGGTGTTAGAAGTGTTTTGCATGATTTTTGAAGTTAGAGCCTGAAATGTCAGAAAACAGCGTTTCAGCGCAGAACAAACTTGGTTCAGGCAATTCAAGCTGAAACTCGGTCCAAAATTAAAATTGCAGTCTGTGCATGAATAAAACCTATTTTGCAACACCGAGAAACATATCTGAAGGTGTTAGAAGTGTTTTGCATGATTTTTGAAGTTAGAGCCTGAAATGTCAGAAAACGGCGTTTCAGCACATAACAAACTTGGTTCTGGCAATGCAGGCTGAAACTCGGTCCAAAATTAAAATTGCAGTCTGTGCATGAATAAAACCTATTTTGCAACACAGAGAAACATATCTGAAGGTGTTAGAAGTGTTTTGCATGATTTTTGAAGTTAGAGCCTGAAATGTCAGAAAACGGCGTTTCAGCACATAACAAACTTGGTTCAGGCAATGCAGGCTGAAACTCGGTCCAAAATTAAAATTGCAGTCTGTGCATGAATAAAACCTATTTTGCAACACAGAGAAACATATCTGAAGGTGTTAGAAGTGTTTTGCATGATTTTTGAAGTTAGAGCCTGAAATGTCAGAAAACGGCGTTTCAGCACATAACAAACTTGGTTCTGGCAATGCAGGCTGAAACTCGGTCCAAAATTAAAATTGCAGTCTGTGCATGAATAAAACCTATTTTGCAACACTGAGAAACATATCTGAAGGTGTTAAAAGTGTTTTGCATGATTTTTGAAGTTAGAGCCTGAAATGTCAGAAAACAGCGTTTCAGCACATAACAAACTTGGTTCTGGCAATGCAAGCTGAAACTCGGTCAGAAATTAAAATTGCAGTCTGTGCATGAATAAAACCTATTTTGCAACACAGAGAAACATATCTGAAGGTGTTAGAAGTGTTTTGCATGATTTTTGAAGTTAGAGCCTGAAATGTCAGAAAACGGCGTTTCAGCACATAACAAACTTGGTTCAGGCAATGCAAGCTGAAACTTGGCCCAAAATTAAAATTGCAGTCTATGCATGAATAAAACCTATTTTGCAACACAGAGAAACATATCTGAAGGTGTTAGAAGTGTTTTGCATGATTTTTGAAGTTAGAGCCTGAAATGTCAGAAAACAGCGTTTCAGCACATAACAAACTTGGTTCAGGCAATGCAAGCTGAAACTCGGTCCAAAATTAAAATTGCAGTCTGTGCATGAATGAAACGTATTTTGCAACACAGAGAAACATATCTGAAGGTGTTAGATGTGTTTTGCATGATTTTTGAAGTTAGAGCCTGAAATGTTAGAAAACGGCGTTTCAGCACATAACAAACTTGGTTCAGGCAATGCCAGCTGAAACTCGGTCCAAAATTAAAATTGCAGTCTGTGCATGAATAAAACCTATTTTGCAACACAGAGAAACATATCTGAAGGTGTTAGAAGTGTTTTGCATGATTTTTGAAGTTAGAGCCTGAAATGTCAGAAAACGGCGTTTCAGCACATAACAAACTTGGTTCAGGCAATGCAGGCTGAAACTCGGTCCAAAATTAAAATTGCAGTCTGTGCATGAATAAAACCTATTTTGCAAAACAGAGAAACATATCTGAAGGTGTTAGAAGTGTTTTGCATGATTTTTGAAGTTAGAGCCTGAAATGTCAGAAAACGGCGTTTCAGCACATAACAAACTTGGTTCAGGCAATGCAGGCTGAAACTCGGTCCAAAATTAAATTTGCAGTCTGTGCATGAATAAAACCTATTTTGCAACACAGAGAAACATATCTGAAGGTGTTAGAAGTGTTTTGCATGATTTTTGAAGTTAGAGCCTGAAATGTTAGAAAACGGCGTTTCAGCACATAACAAACTTGGTTCAGGCAATGCCAGCTGAAACTCGGTCCAAAATTAAAATTGCAGTCTGTGCATGAATAAAACCTATTTTGCAACACAGAGAAACATATCTGAAGGTGTTAGAAGTGTTTTGCATGATTTTTGAAGTTAGAGCCTGAAATGTCAGAAAACAGCGTTTCAGCGCAGAACAAACTTGGTTCAGGCAATTCAAGCTGAAACTCGGTCCAAAATTAAAATTGCAGTCTGTGCATGAATAAAACCTATTTTGCAACACAGAGAAACATATCTGAAGGTGTTAGAAGTGTTTTGCATGATTTTTGAAGTTAGAGCCTGAAATGTTAGAAAACGGCGTTTCAGCACATAACAAACTTGGTTCAGGCAATGCAAGCTGAAACTCGGTCCAAAATTAAAATTGCAGTCTGTGCATGAATAAAACCTATTTTGCAACACAGAGAAACATATCTGAAGGTGTTAGAAGTGTTTTGCATGATTTTTGAAGTTAGAGCCTGAAATGTCAGAAAACAGCCTTTCAGCGCAGAACAAACTTGGTTCTGGCAATGCAAGCTGAAACTCGGTCTAAAATTAAAATTGCAGTCTGTGCATGAATGAAACCTATTTTGCAACACAGAGAAACATATCTGAAGGTGTTAGAAGTGTTTTGCATGATTTTTGAAGTTAGAGCCTGAAATGTCAGAAAACAGCGTTTCAGCACATAACAAACTTGGTTCTGGCAATGCAAGCTCAAACTCGGTCCAAAATTAAAATTGCAGTCTGTGCATGAATAAAACCTATTTTGCAACACAGAGAAACATATCTGAAGGTGTTAGATGTGTTTTGCATGATTTTTGAAGTTAGAGCCTGAAATGTCAGAAAACAGCGTTTCAGCACATAACAAACTTGGTTCTGGCAATGCAAGCTGAAACTCGGTCCAAAATTAAAATTGCAGTCTGTGCATGAATAAAACCTATTTTGCAACACAGAGAAACATATCTGAAGGTGTTAGAAGTGTTTTGCATGATTTTTGAAGTTAGAGCCTGAAATGTCAGAAAACAGCTTTTCAGCACATAACAAACTTGGTTCTGGCAATGCAAGCTGAAACTCGGTCCAAAATTAAAATTGCAGTCTGTGCATGAATAAAACCTATTTTGCAACACAGAGAAACATATCTGAAGGTGTTAAAAGTGTTTTGCATGATTTTTGAAGTTAGAGCCTGAAATGTCAGAAAACAGCGTTTCAGCACATAACAAACTTGGTTCTGGCAATGCAAGCTGAAACTCTGTCAGAAATTAAAATTGCAGTCTGTGCATGAATAAAACCTATTTTGCAACACAGAGAAACATATCTGAAGGTGTTAGAAGTGTTTTGCATGATTTTTGAAGTTAGAGCCTGAAATGTCAGAAAACGGCGTTTCAGCACATAACAAACTTGGTTCAGGCAATGCAAGCTGAAACTCGGCCCAAAATTAAAATTGCAGTCTATGCATGAATAAAACCTATTTTGCAACACAGAGAAACATATCTGAAGGTGTTAGAAGTGTTTTGCATGATTTTTGAAGTTAGAGCCTGAAGTGTTAGAAAACAGCGTTTCAGCGCAGGACAAACTTGGTTCCAGCAATGCAAGCTGAATCTTGGTCCCACTTTAAAATATCAGTCTGTGCATGAATAAAACCTATTTTGCAACACAGAGAAACATATCTGAAGGTGTTAGAAGTGTTTTGCATGATTTTTGAAGTTGGAGCCTGAAATGTCAGGAAACAGCGTTTCAGTGCAGAACAAACTTGTTTCAAGCAATGCAAGCTGAATCTCTGTCCCACTTTAATATTGCAGTCTGTGCATGAATAAAACCTATTTTGCAACACAGAGAAACATATCTGAAGGTGTTAGAAGTGTTTTGCATGATTTTTGAAGTTAGAGCCTGAAATGTCAGAAAACGGCGTTTCAGCACATAACAAACTTGGTTCAGGCAATGCAGGCTGAAACTCGGTCCAAAATTAAAATTGCAGTCTGTGCATGAATAAAACCTATTTTGCAACACAGAGAAACATATCTGAAGGTGTTAGAAGTGTTTTGCATGATTTTTGAAGTTAGAGCCTGAAATGTCAGAAAACGGCGTTTCAGCACATAACAAACTTGGTTCTGGCAATGCAGGCTGAAACTCGGTCCAAAATTAAAATTGCAGTCTGTGCATGAATAAAACCTATTTTGCAACACAGAGAAACATATCTGAAGGTGTTAGAAGTGTTTTGCATGATTTTTGAAGTTAGAGCCTGAAATGTTAGAAAACGGCGTTTCAGCACATAACAAACTTGGTTCAGGTAATGCCAGCTGAAACTCGGTCCAAAATTAAAATTGCAGTCTGTGCATGAATAAAACCTATTTTGCAACACAGAGAAACATATCTGAAGGTGTTAGAAGTGTTTTGCATGATTTTTGAAGTTAGAGCCTGAAGTGTTAGAAAACAGCGTTTCAGCGCAGAACAAACTTGGTTCCAGCAATGCAAGCTGAATCTTGGTCCCACTTTAAAATATCAGTCTGTGCATGAATAAAACCTATTTTGCAACACAGAGAAACATATCTGAAGGTGTTAGAAGTGTTTTGCATGATTTTTGAAGTTAGAGCCTGAAATGTCAGAAAACAGCGTTTCAGAGCAGAACAAACTTGGTTCCAGCAATGCAAGCTGAATCTTGGTCCCACTTTAAAATATCAGTCTGTGCATGAATAAAACCTATTTTGCAACACAGAGAAACATATCTGAAGGTGTTAGAAGTGTTTTGCATGATTTTTGAAGTTAGAGCCTGAAATGTCAGAAAACAGCGTTTCAGCGCAGAACAAACTTGGTTCCAGCAATGCAAGCTGAATCTTGGTCCCACTTTAAAATATCAGTATGTGCATGAATAAAACCTATTTTGCAACACAGAGAAACATATCTGAAGGTGTTAGAAGTGTTTTGCATGATTTTTGAAGTTAGAGCCTGAAGTGTCAGAAAACAGCGTTTCAGCGCAGAACAAACTTGGTTCCAGCAATGCAAGCTGAATCTTGGTTCCACTTTAAAATATCAGTCTGTGCATGAATAAAACCTATTTTGCAACACAGAGAAACATATCTGAAGGTGTTAGAAGTGTTTTGCATGATTTTTGAAGTTAGAGCCTGAAATGTCAGGAAACAGCGTTTCAGTGCAGAACAAACTTGTTTCAAGCAATGCAAGCTGAATCTCTGTCCCACTTTAATATTGCAGTCTGTGCATGAATAAAACCTATTTTGCAACACAGAGAAACATATCTGAAGGTGTTAGAAGTGTTTTGCATGATTTTTGAAGTTAGAGCCTGAAATGTTAGAAAACGGCGTTTCAGCACATAACAAACTTGGTTCAGGCAATGCAAGCTGAAACTCGGTCCAAAATTAAAATTGCAGTCTGTGCATGAATAAAACCTATTTTGCAACACAGAGAAACATATCTGAAGGTGTTAGAAGTGTTTTGCATGATTTTTGAAGTTAGAGCCTGAAATGTCAGAAAACGGCGTTTCAGCACATAACAAACTTGGTTCAGGCAATGCAGGCTGAAACTCGGTCCAAAATTAAAATTGCAGTCTGTGCATGAATAAAACCTATTTTGCAACACAGAGAAACATATCTGAAGGTGTTAGAAGTGTTTTGCATGATTTTTGAAGTTAGAGCCTGAAATGTCAGAAAACAGCGTTTCAGCGCAGAACGAACTTGGTTCCAGCAATGCAAGCTGAATCTTGGTCCCACTTTAAAATATCAGTCTGTGCATGAATAAAACCTATTTTGCAACACAGAGAAACTTATCTGAAGGTGTTAGAAGTGTTTTGCATGATTTTTGAAGTTAGAGCCTGAAGTGTCAGAAAACAGCGTTTCAGCGCAGAACAAACTTCGTTCCAGCAATGCAAGCTGAATCTTGGTCCCACTTTAAAATATCAGTCTGTGCATGAATAAAACCTATTTTGCAACACAGAGAAACATATCTGAAGGTGTTAGAAGTTTTTTGCATGATTTTTGAAGTTAGAGCCTGAAGTGTCAGAAAACAGCGTTTCAGCGCAGAACAAACTTGGTTCCAGCAATGCAAGCTGAATCTTGGTCCCACTTTAAAATATCAGTCTGTGCATGAATAAAACCTATTTTGCAACACAGAGAAACATATCTGAAGGTGTTAGAAGTGTTTTGCATGATTTTTGAAGTTAGAGCCTGAAATGTCAGGAAGCAGCGTTTCAGTGCAGAACAAACTTGTTTCAAGCAATGCAAGCTGAATCTCTGTCCCACTTTAAAATATCAGTCTGTGCATGAATAAAACCTATTTTGCAACACAGAGAAACATATCTGAAGGTGTTAGAAGTGTTTTGCATGATTTTTGAAGTTAGAGCCTGAAATGTCAGAAAACGGCGTTTCAGCACATAACAAACTTGGTTCAGGCAATGCAGGCTGAAACTCGGTCCAAAATTAAAATTGCAGTCTGTGCATGAATAAAACCTATTTTGCAACACAGAGAAACATATCTGAAGGTGTTAGAAGTGTTTTGCATGATTTTTGAAGTTAGAGCCTGAAATGTCAGAAAACGGCGTTTCAGCACATAACAAACTTGGTTCTGGCAATGCAGGCTGAAACTTGGTCCAAAATTAAAATTGCAGTCTGTGCATGAATAAAACCTATTTTGCAACACAGAGAAACATATCTGAAGGTGTTAGAAGTGTTTTGCATGATTTTTTAAGTTAGATCCTGAAATGTCAGAAAACAGCGTTTCAGAGCAGAACAAACTTGGTTCAGGCAAATCAAGCTGAAACTCGATCTAAAATTAAAATTGCAGCCTGTGCATGAATGAAACCTATTTTGCAACACAGAGAAACATATCTGAAGGTGTTAGAAGTGTTTTGCATGATTTTTGAAGTTAGAGCCTGAAATGTCAGAAAACAGCGTTTCAGCCTATAACAAACTTGGTTCTGGCAATGCAAGCTCAAACTCGGTCCAAAATTAAAATTGCAGTCTGTGCATGAATAAAACCTATTTTGCAACACAGAGAAACATATCTGAAGGTGTTAGAAGTGTTTTGCATGATTTTTGAAGTTAGAGCCTGAAATGTCAGAAAACAGCGTTTCAGCACATAACAAACTTGGTTCTGGCAATGCAGGCTGAAACTCGGTCCAAAATTAAAATTGCAGTCTGTGCATGAATAAAACCTATTTTGCAACACAGAGAAACATATCTGAAGGTGTTAGAAGTGTTTTGCATGATTTTTGAAGTTAGAGCCTGAAATGTTAGAAAACGGCGTTTCAGCACATAACAAACTTGGTTCAGGCAATGCAAGCTGAAACTCGGTCCAAAATTAAAATTGCAGTCTGTGCATGAATAAAACCTATTTTGCAACACAGAGAAACATATCTGAAGGTGTTAGAAGTGTTTTGCATGATTTTTGAAGTTAGAGCCTGAAATGTCAGAAAACGGCGTTTCAGCACATAACAAACTTGGTTCAGGAAATGCAGGCTGAAACTCGGTCCAAAATTAAAATTGCAGTCTGTGCATGAATAAAACCTATTTTGCAACACAGAGAAACATATCTGAAGGTGTTAGAAGTGTTTTGCATGATTTTTGAGGTTAGATCCTGAAATGTCAGAAAACAGCCTTTCAGCACATAACAAACTTGGTTCTGGCAATGCAAGCTGAAACTCGGTCCAAAATTAAAATTGCAGTCTGTGCATGAATAAAACCTATTTTGCAACACCGAGAAACATATCTGAAGGTGTTAGAAGTGTTTTGCATGATTTTTGAAGTTAGAGCCTGAAATGTCAGAAAACGGCGTTTCAGCACATAACAAACTTGGTTCTGGCAATGCAGGCTGAAACTCGGTCCAAAATTTAAATTTCAGTCTGTGCATGAATAAAACCTATTTTGCAACACAGAGAAACATATCTGAAGGTGTTAGAAGTGTTTTGCATGATTTTTGAAGTTAGAGCCTGAAATGTCAGAAAACAGCGTTTCAGCGCAGAACAAACTTGGTTCAGGCAATTCAAGCTGAAACTCGGTCCAAAATTAAAATTGCAGTCTGTGCATGAATAAAACCTATTTTGCAACACAGAGAAACATATCTGAAGGTGTTAGAAGTGTTTTGCATGATTTTTGAAGTTAGAGCCTGAAATGTTAGAAAACGGCGTTTCAGCACATAACAAACTTGGTTCAGGCAATGCAAGCTGAAACTCGGTCCAAAATTAAAATTGCAGTCTGTGCATGAATAAAACCTATTTTGCAACACAGAGAAACATATCTGAAGGTGTTAGAAGTGTTTTGCATGATTTTTGAAGTTAGAGCCTGAAATGTCAGAAAACAGCTTTTCAGCACATAACAAACTTGGTTCTGGCAATGCAAGCTGAAACTCGGTCCAAAATTAAAATTGCAGTCTGTGCATGAATAAAACCTATTTTGCAACACAGAGAAACATATCTGAAGGTGTTAAAAGTGTTTTGCATGATTTTTGAAGTTAGAGCCTGAAATGTCAGAAAACAGCGTTTCAGCACATAACAAACTTGGTTCTGGCAATGCAAGCTGAAACTCGGTCAGAAATTAAAATTGCAGTCTGTGCATGAATAAAACCTATTTTGCAACACAGAGAAACATATCTGAAGGTGTTAGAAGTGTTTTGCATGATTTTTGAAGTTAGAGCCTGAAATGTCAGAAAACGGCGTTTCAGCACATAACAAACTTGGTTCAGGCAATGCAAGCTGAAACTCGGCCCAAAATTAAAATTGCAGTCTATGCATGAATAAAACCTATTTTGCAACACAGAGAAACATATCTGAAGGTGTTAGAAGTGTTTTGCATGATTTTTGAAGTTAGAGCCTGAAATGTTAGAAAACGGCGTTTCAGCACATAACAAACTTGGTTCAGGCAATGCAAGCTGAAACTCGGTCCAAAATTAAAATTGCAGTCTGTGCATGAATAAAACCTATTTTGCAACACAGAGAAACATATCTGAAGGTGTTAGAAGTGTTTTGCATGATTTTTGAAGTTAGAGCCTGAAATGTCAGAAAACGGCGTTTCAGCACATAACAAACTTGGTTCAGGCAATGCAGGCTGAAACTCGGTCCAAAATTAAAATTGCAGTCTGTGCATGAATAAAACCTATTTTGCAACACAGAGAAACATATCTGAAGGTGTTAGAAGTGTTTGGCATGATTTTTGAGGTTAGATCCTGAAATGTCAGAAAACTACGGTGGCCGACAGAGGCCAACGCGCTGCAAACAAGAAAACACATGCAAACAGAAAAAAACGACAACAAATTAAGAAAACATCTTCATCAGTTTGACAACACAGACGCTGCAAATCCTCGCAACGCAAACACAAATACGGAAACGCGCTGCAAATTCTCACAACACAACCAAACTCAGAAACGCGCTGCGAACACACGAGGGCGCTGCAAACTAACAAACGCGCTGCATACAGCTCGGTCCACAACGGAAATGTTTCAGGGGGACCTCAAAAAGTGACGAACTCATCTGGGACCTGATTATTTATATCACTATATTACCTGATTATTTATATCACTATCACCTTTAAGTGATACTATACTATCACTAAAAGGTGATAGTTCACCGATAACACCTCTGCTCTGACCAACAGCCACTGAACAAAATAATCAGGTCCCAGATGGGTTCGTCACTTTTTGAGGTCCCCCTGAAACATTTCCGTTGTGGTCCGTGCTATATGCAGCGCGTTCGTGTGTTCGCAGCGCGTTTCTGAGTTTGGTTGTGTTGTGAGAATTTGCAGCGCGTTTCCGTATTTGTGTTTGCGTTGCGAGGATTTGCAGCGCCTGTGTTGTCAAACTGATGAAGATGTTTTCTTAATTTGTTGTCGTTTTTTTCTGTTTGCATATGTTTTCTTGTTTGCAGCGCGTTGGCCTCTGTCGGCCACCGTAGAAAACAGCCTTTCAGCACATAACAAACTTGGTTCTGGCAATGCAAGCTGAAACTCGGTCCAAAATTAAAATTGCAGTCTGTGCATGAATAAAACCTATTTTGCAACACCGAGAAACATATCTGAAGGTGTTAGAAGTGTTTTGCATGATTTTTGAAGTTAGAGCCTGAAATGTCAGAAAACGGCGTTTCAGCACATAACAAACTTGGTTCTGGCAATGCAGGCTGAAACTCGGTCCAAAATTAAAATTGCAGTCTGTGCATGAATAAAACCTATTTTGCAACACAGAGAAACATATCTGAAGGTGTTAGAAGTGTTTTGCATGATTTTTGAAGTTAGAGCCTGAAATGTCAGAAAACGGCGTTTCAGCACATAACAAACTTGGTTCAGGCAATGCAGGCTGAAACTCGGTCCAAAATTAAAATTGCAGTCTGTGCATGAATAAAACCTATTTTGCAACACAGAGAAACATATCTGAAGGTGTTAGAAGTGTTTTGCATGATTTTTGAAGTTAGAGCCTGAAATGTCAGAAAACGGCGTTTCAGCACATAACAAACTTGGTTCAGGCAATGCAGGCTGAAACTCGGTCCAAAATTAAATTTGCAGTCTGTGCATGAATAAAACCTATTTTGCAACACAGAGAAACATATCTGAAGGTGTTAGAAGTGTTTTGCATGATTTTTGAAGTTAGAGCCTGAAATGTTAGAAAACGGCGTTTCAGCACATAACAAACTTGGTTCAGGCAATGCCAGCTGAAACTCGGTCCAAAATTAAAATTGCAGTCTGTGCATGAATAAAACCTATTTTGCAACACAGAGAAACATATCTGAAGGTGTTAGAAGTGTTTTGCATGATTTTTGAAGTTAGAGCCTGAAATGTTAGAAAACGGCGTTTCAGCACATAACAAACTTGGTTCAGGCAATGCAAGCTGAAACTCGGTCCAAAATTAAAATTGCAGTCTGTGCATGAATAAAACCTATTTTGCAACACAGAGAAACATATCTGAAGGTGTTAGAAGTGTTTTGCATGATTTTTTAAGTTAGATCCTGAAATGTCAGAAAACAGCGTTTCAGAGCAGAACAAACTTGGTTCAGGCAAATCAAGCTGAAACTCGATCTAAAATTAAAATTGCAGCCTGTGCATGAATGAAACCTATTTTGCAACACAGAGAAACATATCTGAAGGTGTTAGAAGTGTTTTGCATGATTTTTGAAGTTAGAGCCTGAAATGTCAGAAAACGGCGTTTCAGCACATAACAAACTTGGTTCAGGAAATGCAGGCTGAAACTCGGTCCAAAATTAAAATTGCAGTCTGTGCATGAATAAAACCTATTTTGCAACACAGAGAAACATATCTGAAGGTGTTAGAAGTGTTTTGCATGATTTTTGAGGTTAGATCCTGAAATGTCAGAAAACAGCGTTTCAGCGCAGAACAAACTTGGTTCAGGCAATTCAAGCTGAAACTCGGTCCAAAATTAAAATTGCAGTCTGTGCATGAATAAAACCTATTTTGCAACACAGAGAAACATATCTGAAGGTGTTAGAAGTGTTTTGCATGATTTTTGAAGTTAGAGCCTGAAATGTTAGAAAACGGCGTTTCAGCACATAACAAACTTGGTTCAGGCAATGCAAGCTGAAACTCGGTCCAAAATTAAAATTGCAGTCTGTGCATGAATAAAACCTATTTTGCAACACAGAGAAACATATCTGAAGGTGTTAGAAGTGTTTTGCATGATTTTTGAAGTTAGAGCCTGAAATGTCAGAAAACAGCTTTTCAGCACATAACAAACTTGGTTCTGGCAATGCAAGCTGAAACTCGGTCCAAAATTAAAATTGCAGTCTGTGCATGAATAAAACCTATTTTGCAACACAGAGAAACATATCTGAAGGTGTTAAAAGTGTTTTGCATGATTTTTGAAGTTAGAGCCTGAAATGTCAGAAAACAGCGTTTCAGCACATAACAAACTTGGTTCTGGCAATGCAAGCTGAAACTCGGTCAGAAATTAAAATTGCAGTCTGTGCATGAATAAAACCTATTTTGCAACACAGAGAAACATATCTGAAGGTGTTAGAAGTGTTTTGCATGATTTTTGAAGTTAGAGCCTGAAATGTCAGAAAACGGCGTTTCAGCACATAACAAACTTGGTTCAGGCAATGCAAGCTGAAACTCGGCCCAAAATTAAAATTGCAGTCTATGCATGAATAAAACCTATTTTGCAACACAGAGAAACATATCTGAAGGTGTTAGAAGTGTTTGGCATGATTTTTGAGGTTAGATCCTGAAATGTCAGAAAACTACGGTGGCCGACAGAGGCCAACGCGCTGCAAACAAGAAAACACATGCAAACAGAAAAAAACGACAACAAATTAAGAAAACATCTTCATCAGTTTGACAACACAGACGCTGCAAATCCTCGCAACGCAAACACAAATACGGAAACGCGCTGCAAATTCTCACAACACAACCAAACTCAGAAACGCGCTGCGAACACACGAGGGCGCTGCAAACTAACAAACGCGCTGCATACAGCTCGGTCCACAACGGAAATGTTTCAGGGGGACCTCAAAAAGTGACGAACTCATCTGGGACCTGATTATTTATATCACTATATTACCTGATTATTTATATCACTATCACCTTTAAGTGATACTATACTATCACTAAAAGGTGATAGTTCACCGATAACCCCTCTGCTCTGACCAACAGCCACTGAACAAAATAATCAGGTCCCAGATGGGTTCGTCACTTTTTGAGGTCCCCCTGAAACATTTCCGTTGTGGTCCGTGCTATATGCAGCGCGTTCGTGTGTTCGCAGCGCGTTTCTGAGTTTGGTTGTGTTGTGAGAATTTGCAGCGCGTTTCCGTATTTGTGTTTGCGTTGCGAGGATTTGCAGCGCCTGTGTTGTCAAACTGATGAAGATGTTTTCTTAATTTGTTGTCGTTTTTTTCTGTTTGCATATGTTTTCTTGTTTGCAGCGCGTTGGCCTCTGTCGGCCACCGTAGAAAACAGCCTTTCAGCACATAACAAACTTGGTTCTGGCAATGCAAGCTGAAACTCGGTCCAAAATTAAAATTGCAGTCTGTGCATGAATAAAACCTATTTTGCAACACCGAGAAACATATCTGAAGGTGTTAGAAGTGTTTTGCATGATTTTTGAAGTTAGAGCCTGAAATGTCAGAAAACGGCGTTTCAGCACATAACAAACTTGGTTCTGGCAATGCAGGCTGAAACTCGGTCCAAAATTAAAATTGCAGTCTGTGCATGAATAAAACCTATTTTGCAACACAGAGAAACATATCTGAAGGTGTTAGAAGTGTTTTGCATGATTTTTGAAGTTAGAGCCTGAAATGTCAGAAAACGGCGTTTCAGCACATAACAAACTTGGTTCAGGCAATGCAGGCTGAAACTCGGTCCAAAATTAAAATTGCAGTCTGTGCATGAATAAAACCTATTTTGCAACACAGAGAAACATATCTGAAGGTGTTAGAAGTGTTTTGCATGATTTTTGAAGTTAGAGCCTGAAATGTCAGAAAACGGCGTTTCAGCACATAACAAACTTGGTTCAGGCAATGCAGGCTGAAACTCGGTCCAAAATTAAATTTGCAGTCTGTGCATGAATAAAACCTATTTTGCAACACAGAGAAACATATCTGAAGGTGTTAGAAGTGTTTTGCATGATTTTTGAAGTTAGAGCCTGAAATGTTAGAAAACGGCGTTTCAGCACATAACAAACATGGTTCAGGCAATGCCAGCTGAAACTCGGTCCAAAATTAAAATTGCAGTCTGTGCATGAATAAAACCTATTTTGCAACACAGAGAAACATATCTGAAGGTGTTAGAAGTGTTTTGCATGATTTTTGAAGTTAGAGCCTGAAATGTCAGAAAACAGCGTTTCAGCGCAGAACAAACTTGGTTCAGGCAATTCAAGCTGAAACTCGGTCCAAAATTAAAATTGCAGTCTGTGCATGAATAAAACCTATTTTGCAACACAGAGAAACATATCTGAAGGTGTTAGAAGTGTTTTGCATGATTTTTGAAGTTAGAGCCTGAAATGTTAGAAAACGGCGTTTCAGCACATAACAAACTTGGTTCAGGCAATGCAAGCTGAAACTCGGTCCAAAATTAAAATTGCAGTCTGTGCATGAATAAAACCTATTTTGCAACACAGAGAAACATATCTGAAGGTGTTAGAAGTGTTTTGCATGATTTTTGAAGTTAGAGCCTGAAATGTCAGAAAACAGCCTTTCAGCGCAGAACAAACTTGGTTCTGGCAATGCAAGCTGAAACTCGGTCTAAAATTAAAATTGCAGTCTGTGCATGAATGAAACCTATTTTGCAACACAGAGAAACATATCTGAAGGTGTTAGAAGTGTTTTGCATGATTTTTGAAGTTAGAGCCTGAAATGTCAGAAAACAGCGTTTCAGCACATAACAAACTTGGTTCTGGCAATGCAAGCTCAAACTCGGTCCAAAATTAAAATTGCAGTCTGTGCATGAATAAAACCTATTTTGCAACACAGAGAAACATATCTGAAGGTGTTAGATGTGTTTTGCATGATTTTTGAAGTTAGAGCCTGAAATGTCAGAAAACAGCGTTTCAGCACATAACAAACTTGGTTCTGGCAATGCAAGCTGAAACTCGGTCCAAAATTAAAATTGCAGTCTGTGCATGAATAAAACCTATTTTGCAACACAGAGAAACATATCTGAAGGTGTTAGAAGTGTTTTGCATGATTTTTGAAGTTAGAGCCTGAAATGTCAGAAAACAGCTTTTCAGCACATAACAAACTTGGTTCTGGCAATGCAAGCTGAAACTCGGTCCAAAATTAAAATTGCAGTCTGTGCATGAATAAAACCTATTTTGCAACACAGAGAAACATATCTGAAGGTGTTAAAAGTGTTTTGCATGATTTTTGAAGTTAGAGCCTGAAATGTCAGAAAACAGCGTTTCAGCACATAACAAACTTGGTTCTGGCAATGCAAGCTGAAACTCTGTCAGAAATTAAAATTGCAGTCTGTGCATGAATAAAACCTATTTTGCAACACAGAGAAACATATCTGAAGGTGTTAGAAGTGTTTTGCATGATTTTTGAAGTTAGAGCCTGTAATGTCAGAAAACGGCGTTTCAGCACATAACAAACTTGGTTCAGGCAATGCAAGCTGAAACTCGGCCCAAAATTAAAATTGCAGTCTATGCATGAATAAAACCTATTTTGCAACACAGAGAAACATATCTGAAGGTGTTAGAAGTGTTTTGCATGATTTTTGAAGTTAGAGCCTGAAGTGTTAGAAAACAGCGTTTCAGCGCAGGACAAACTTGGTTCCAGCAATGCAAGCTGAATCTTGGTCCCACTTTAAAATATCAGTCTGTGCATGAATAAAACCTATTTTGCAACACAGAGAAACATATCTGAAGGTGTTAGAAGTGTTTTGCATGATTTTTGAAGTTGGAGCCTGAAATGTCAGGAAACAGCGTTTCAGTGCAGAACAAACTTGTTTCAAGCAATGCAAGCTGAATCTCTGTCCCACTTTAATATTGCAGTCTGTGCATGAATAAAACCTATTTTGCAACACAGAGAAACATATCTGAAGGTGTTAGAAGTGTTTTGCATGATTTTTGAAGTTAGAGCCTGAAATGTCAGAAAACAGCCTTTCAGCACATAACAAACTTGGTTCTGGCAATGCAGGCTGAAACTCGGTCCAAAATTAAAATTGCAGTCTGTGCATGAATAAAACCTATTTTGCAACACAGAGAAACATATCTGAAGGTGTTAGAAGTGTTTTGCATGATTTTTGAAGTTAGAGCCTGAAATGTCAGAAAACGGCGTTTCAGCACATAACAAACTTGGTTCTGGCAATGCAGGCTGAAACTCTGTCCAAAATTAAAATTGCAGTCTGTGCATGAATAAAACCTATTTTGCAACACAGAGAAACATATCTGAAGGTGTAAGAAGTGTTTTGCATGATTTTTGAAGTTAGAGCCTGAAATGTTAGAAAACGGCGTTTCAGCACATAACAAACTTGGTTCAGGCAATGCAAGCTGAAACTCGGTCCAAAATTAAAATTGCAGTCTGTGCATGAATAAAACCTATTTTGCAACACAGAGAAACATATCTGAAGGTGTTAGAAGTGTTTTGCATGATTTTTGAAGTTAGAGCCTGAAATGTCAGAAAACAGCGTTTCAGCACAGAACAAACTTGGTTCCAGCAATGCAAGCTGAATCTTGGTCCCACTTTAAAATATCAGTCTGTGCATGAATAAAACCTATTTTGCAACACAGAGAAACATATCTGAAGGTGTTAGAAGTGTTTTGCATGATTTTTTAAGTTAGAGCCTGAAGTGTCAGAAAACAGCGTTTCAGCGCAGAACAAACTTGGTTCCAGCAATGCAAGCTGAATCTTAGTCCAACTTTAAAATATCAGTCTGTGCATGAATAAAACCTGTTTTGCAACACAGAGAAACATATCTGAAGGTGTTAGAAGTGTTTTGCATGATTTTTGAAGTTAGAGCCTGAAATGTCAGGAAACAGCGTTTCAGTGCAGAACAAACTTGTTTCAAGCAATGCAAGCTGAATCTCTGTCCCACTTTAATATTGCAGTCTGTGCATGAATAAAACCTATTTTGCAACACAGAGAAACATATCTGAAGGTGTTAGAAGTGTTTTGCATGATTTTTGAAGTTAGAGCCTGAAATGTCAGAAAACAGCGTTTCAGCGCAGAACAAACTTGGTTCCAGCAATGCAAGCTGAATCTTGGTCCCACTTTAAAATATCAGTCTGTGCATGAATAAAACCTATTTTGCAACACAGAGAAACATATCTGAAGGTGTTAGAAGTGTTTTGCATGATTTTTGAAGTTAGAGCCTGAAATGTCAGAAAACAGCGTTTCAGCGCAGAACAAACTTGGTTCCAGCAATGCAAGCTGAATCTTGGTCCCACTTTAAAATATCAGTCTGTGCATGAATAAAACCTATTTTGCAAAACAAAGAAACATATCTGAAGGTGTTAGAAGTGTTTTGCATGATTTTTGAAGTTAGAGCCTGAAATGTCAGAAAACAGCGATTCAGCGCAGAACAAACTTGGTTCCAGCAATGTAAGCTGAATCTTGGTCCCACTTTAAAATATCAGTCTTTGCATGAATAAAACCTATTTTGCAACACAGAGAAACATATCTGAAGGTGTTAGAAGTGTTTTGCATGATTTTTGAAGTTAGAGCCTGAAGTGTCAGAAAACAGCGTTTCAGCGCAGAACAAACTTGGTTCCAGCAATGCAAGCTGAATCTTGGTCCCACTTTAAAATATCAGTCTGTGCATGAATAAAACCTATTTTGCAACACAGAGAAACATATCTGAAGGTGTTAGAAGTGTTTTGCATGATTTTTGAAGTTAGAGCCTGAAGTGTCAGAAAACAGCGTTTCAGCGCAGAACAAACTTGGTTCCAGCAATGCAAGCTGAATCTTGGTCCCACTTTAAAATATCAGTCTGTGCATGAATAAAACCTATTTTGCAACACAGAGAAACATATCTGAAGGTGTTAGAAGTGTTTTGCATGATTTTTGAAGTTAGAGCCTGAAATGTCAGAAAACAGCGTTTCAGCGCAGAACAAACTTGGTTCCAGCAATGCAAGCTGAATCTTGGTCCCACTTTAAAATATCAGTCTGTGCATGAATAAAACCTATTTTGCAACACAGAGAAACATATCTGAAGGTGTTAGAAGTGTTTTGCATGATTTTTGAAGTTAGAGCCTGAAATGTCAGGAAACAGCGTTTCAGTGCAGAACAAACTTGTTTCAAGCAATGCAAGCTGAATCTCTGTCACACTTTAATATTGCAGTCTGTGCATGAATAAAACCTATTTTGCAACACAGAGAAACATATCTGAAGGTGTTAGAAGTGTTTTGCATGATTTTTGAAGTTAGAGCCTGAAGTGTCAGAAAACAGCGTTTCAGCGCAGAACAAACTTGGTTCCAGCAATGCAAGCTGAATCTTGGTCCCACTTTAAAATATCAGTCTGTGCATGAATAAAACCTATTTTGCAACACAGAGAAACATATCTGAAGGTGTTAGAAGTGTTTTGCATGATTTTTGAAGTTGGAGCCTGAAATGTCAGGAAACAGCGTTTCAGTGCAGAACAAACTTGTTTCAAGCAATGCAAGCTGAATCTCTGTCCCACTTTAATATTGCAGTCTGTGCATGAATAAAACCTATTTTGCAACACAGAGAAACATATCTGAAGGTGTTAGAAGTGTTTTGCATGATTTTTGAAGTTAGAGCCTGAAATGTCAGAAAACAGCCTTTCAGCACATAACAAACTTGGTTCTGGCAATGCAGGCTGAAACTCGGTCCAAAATTAAAATTGCAGTCTGTGCATGAATAAAACCTATTTTGCAACACAGAGAAACATATCTGAAGGTGTTAGAAGTGTTTTGCATGATTTTTGAAGTTAGAGCCTGAAATGTCAGAAAACGGCGTTTCAGCACATAACAAACTTGGTTCTGGCAATGCAGGCTGAAACTCTGTCCAAAATTAAAATTGCAGTCTGTGCATGAATAAAACCTATTTTGCAACACAGAGAAACATATCTGAAGGTGTAAGAAGTGTTTTGCATGATTTTTGAAGTTAGAGCCTGAAATGTTAGAAAACGGCGTTTCAGCACATAACAAACTTGGTTCAGGCAATGCAAGCTGAAACTCGGTCCAAAATTAAAATTGCAGTCTGTGCATGAATAAAACCTATTTTGCAACACAGAGAAACATATCTGAAGGTGTTAGAAGTGTTTTGCATGATTTTTGAAGTTAGAGCCTGAAATGTCAGAAAACAGCGTTTCAGCACAGAACAAACTTGGTTCCAGCAATGCAAGCTGAATCTTGGTCCCACTTTAAAATATCAGTCTGTGCATGAATAAAACCTATTTTGCAACACAGAGAAACATATCTGAAGGTGTTAGAAGTGTTTTGCATGATTTTTTAAGTTAGAGCCTGAAGTGTCAGAAAACAGCGTTTCAGCGCAGAACAAACTTGGTTCCAGCAATGCAAGCTGAATCTTAGTCCCACTTTAAAATATCAGTCTGTGCATGAATAAAACCTGTTTTGCAACACAGAGAAACATATCTGAAGGTGTTAGAAGTGTTTTGCATGATTTTTGAAGTTAGAGCCTGAAATGTCAGGAAACAGCGTTTCAGTGCAGAACAAACTTGTTTCAAGCAATGCAAGCTGAATCTCTGTCCCACTTTAATATTGCAGTCTGTGCATGAATAAAACCTATTTTGCAACACAGAGAAACATATCTGAAGGTGTTAGAAGTGTTTTGCATGATTTTTGAAGTTAGAGCCTGAAATGTCAGAAAACAGCGTTTCAGCGCAGAACAAACTTGGTTCCAGCAATGCAAGCTGAATCTTGGTCCCACTTTAAAATATCAGTCTGTGCATGAATAAAACCTATTTTGCAACACAGAGAAACATATCTGAAGGTGTTAGAAGTGTTTTGCATGATTTTTGAAGTTAGAGCCTGAAATGTCAGAAAACAGCGTTTCAGCGCAGAACAAACTTGGTTCCAGCAATGCAAGCTGAATCTTGGTCCCACTTTAAAATATCAGTCTGTGCATGAATAAAACCTATTTTGCAAAACAAAGAAACATATCTGAAGGTGTTAGAAGTGTTTTGCATGATTTTTGAAGTTAGAGCCTGAAATGTCAGAAAACAGCGATTCAGCGCAGAACAAACTTGGTTCCAGCAATGTAAGCTGAATCTTGGTCCCACTTTAAAATATCAGTCTTTGCATGAATAAAACCTATTTTGCAACACAGAGAAACATATCTGAAGGTGTTAGAAGTGTTTTGCATGATTTTTGAAGTTAGAGCCTGAAGTGTCAGAAAACAGCGTTTCAGCGCAGAACAAACTTGGTTCCAGCAATGCAAGCTGAATCTTGGTCCCACTTTAAAATATCAGTCTGTGCATGAATAAAACCTATTTTGCAACACAGAGAAACATATCTGAAGGTGTTAGAAGTGTTTTGCATGATTTTTGAAGTTAGAGCCTGAAGTGTCAGAAAACAGCGTTTCAGCGCAGAACAAACTTGGTTCCAGCAATGCAAGCTGAATCTTGGTCCCACTTTAAAATATCAGTCTGTGCATGAATAAAACCTATTTTGCAACACAGAGAAACATATCTGAAGGTGTTAGAAGTGTTTTGCATGATTTTTGAAGTTAGAGCCTGAAATGTCAGAAAACAGCGTTTCAGCGCAGAACAAACTTGGTTCCAGCAATGCAAGCTGAATCTTGGTCCCACTTTAAAATATCAGTCTGTGCATGAATAAAACCTATTTTGCAACACAGAGAAACATATCTGAAGGTGTTAGAAGTGTTTTGCATGATTTTTGAAGTTAGAGCCTGAAATGTCAGGAAACAGCGTTTCAGTGCAGAACAAACTTGTTTCAAGCAATGCAAGCTGAATCTCTGTCACACTTTAATATTGCAGTCTGTGCATGAATAAAACCTATTTTGCAACACAGAGAAACATATCTGAAGGTGTTAGAAGTGTTTTGCATGATTTTTGAAGTTAGAGCCTGAAGTGTCAGAAAACAGCGTTTCAGCGCAGAACAAACTTGGTTCCAGCAATGCAAGCTGAATCTTGGTCCCACTTTAAAATATCAGTCTGTGCATGAATAAAACCTATTTTGCAACACAGAGAAACATATCTGAAGGTGTTAGAAGTGTTTTGCATGATTTTTGAAGTTAGAGCCTGAATTGTCAGGAAACAGCGTTTCAGTGCAGAACAAACTTGTTTCAAGCAATGCAAGCTGAATCTCTGTCCCACTTTAAAATATCAGTCTGTGCATGAATAAAACCTATTTTTCAACACAGAGAAACATATCTGAAGGTGTTAGAAGTGTTTTGCATGATTTTTGAAGTTAGAGCCTGAAATGTCAGAAAACAGCGTTTCAGCGCAGAACAAACTTGGTTCCAGCAATGCAAGCTGAATCTTGGTCCCACTTTAAAATATCAGTCTGTGCATGAATAAAACCTATTTTGCAACACAGAGAAACATATCTGAAGGTGTTAGAAGTGTTTTGCATGATTTTTTAAGTTAGAGCCTGAAGTGTCAGAAAACAGCGTTTCAGCGCAGAACAAACTTGGTTCCAGCAATGCAAGCTGAATCTTAGTCCCACTTTAAAATATCAGTCTGTGCATGAATAAAACCTATTTTGCAACACAGAGAAACATATCTGAAGGTGTTAGAAGTGTTTTGCATGATTTTTGAAGTTAGAGCCTGAATTGTCAGGAAACAGCGTTTCAGTGCAGAACAAACTTGTTTCAAGCAATGCAAGCTGAATCTCTGTCCCACTTTAAAATATCAGTCTGTGCATGAATAAAACCTATTTTGCAACACAGAGAAACATATCTGAAGGTGTTAGAAGTGTTTTGCATGATTTTTGAAGTTAGAGCCTGAAATGTCAGAAAACAGCGTTTCAGCGCAGAACAAACTTGGTTCCAGCAATGCAAGCTGAATCTTGGTCCCACTTTAAAATATCAGTCTGTGCATGAATAAAACCTATTTTGCAACACAGAGAAACATATCTGAAGGTGTTAGAAGTGTTTTGCATGATTTTTTAAGTTAGAGCCTGAAGTGTCAGAAAACAGCGTTTCAGCGCAGAACAAACTTGGTTCCAGCAATGCAAGCTGAATCTTAGTCCCACTTTAAAATATCAGTCTGTGCATGAATAAAACCTATTTTGCAACACAGAGAAACATATCTGAAGGTGTTAGAAGTGTTTTGCATGATTTTTGAAGTTAGAGCCTGAAATGTCAGGAAACAGCGTTTCAGTGCAGAACAAACTTGTTTCAAGCAATGCAAGCTGAATCTCTGTCCCACTTTAATATTGCAGTCTGTGCATGAATAAAACCTATTTTGCAACACAGAGAAACATATCTGAAGGTGTTAGAAGTGTTTTGCATGATTTTTGAAGTTAGAGCCTGAAATGTCAGAAAACAGCGTTTCAGCGCAGAACAAACTTGGTTCCAGCAATGCAAGCTGAATCTTGGTCCCACTTTAAAATATCAGTCTGTGCATGAATAAAACCTATTTTGCAACACAGAGAAACATATCTGAAGATGTTAGAAGTGTTTTGCATGATTTTTGAAGTTAGAGCCTGAAATGTCAGAAAACAGCGTTTCAGCGCAGAACAAACTTGGTTCCAGCAATGCAAGCTGAATCTTGGTCCCACTTTAAAATATCAGTCTGTGCATGAATAAAACCTATTTTGCAACACAGAGAAACATATCTGAAGGTGTTAGAAGTGTTTTGCATGATTTTTGAAGTTAGAGCCTGAAATGTCAGAAAACAGCTTTTCAGCACATAACAAACTTGGTTCTGGCAATGCAAGCTGAAACTCGGTCCAAAATTAAAATTGCAGTCTGTGCATGAATAAAACCTATTTTGCAACACAGAGAAACATATCTGAAGGTGTTAAAAGTGTTTTGCATGATTTTTGAAGTTAGAGCCTGAAATGTCAGAAAACAGCGTTTCAGCAAATAACAAACTTGGTTCTGGCAATGCAAGCTGAAACTCGGTCAGAAATTAAAATTGCAGTCTGTGCATGAATAAAACCTATTTTGCAACACAGAGAAACATATCTGAAGGTGTTAGAAGTGTTTTGCATGATTTTTGAAGTTAGAGCCTGAAATGTCAGAAAACGGCGTTTCAGCACATAACAAACTTGGTTCAGGCAATGCAAGCTGAAACTCGGCCCAAAATTAAAATTGCAGTCTATGCATGAATAAAACCTATTTTGCAACACAGAGAAACATATCTGAAGGTGTTAGAAGTGTTTTGCATGATTTTTGAAGTTAGAGCCTGAAATGTCAGAAAACAGCGTTTCAGCGCAGAACAAACTTGGTTCCAGCAATGCAAGCTGAATCTTGGTCCCACTTTAAAATATCAGTCTGTGCATGAATAAAACCTATTTTGCAACACAGAGAAACATATCTGAAGGTGTTAGAAGTGTTTTGCATGATTTTTTAAGTTAGAGCCTGAAGTGTCAGAAAACAGCGTTTCAGCGCAGAACAAACTTGGTTCCAGCAATGCAAGCTGAATCTTAGTCCCACTTTAAAATATCAGTCTGTGCATGAATAAAACCTATTTTGCAACACAGAGAAACATATCTGAAGGTGTTAGAAGTGTTTTGCATGATTTTTGAAGTTAGAGCCTGAAATGTCAGGAAACAGCGTTTCAGTGCAGAACAAACTTGTTTCAAGCAATGCAAGCTGAATCTCTGTCCCACTTTAATATTGCAGTCTGTGCATGAATAAAACCTATTTTGCAACACAGAGAAACATATCTGAAGGTGTTAGAAGTGTTTTGCATGATTTTTGAAGTTAGAGCCTGAAATGTCAGAAAACAGCGTTTCAGCGCAGAACAAACTTGGTTCCAGCAATGCAAGCTGAATCTTGGTCCCACTTTAAAATATCAGTCTGTGCATGAATAAAACCTATTTTGCAACACAGAGAAACATATCTGAAGATGTTAGAAGTGTTTTGCATGATTTTTGAAGTTAGAGCCTGAAATGTCAGAAAACAGCGTTTCAGCGCAGAACAAACTTGGTTCCAGCAATGCAAGCTGAATCTTGGTCCCACTTTAAAATATCAGTCTGTGCATGAATAAAACCTATTTTGCAACACAGAGAAACATATCTGAAGGTGTTAGAAGTGTTTTGCATGATTTTTGAAGTTAGAGCCTGAAATGTCAGAAAACAGCTTTTCAGCACATAACAAACTTGGTTCTGGCAATGCAAGCTGAAACTCGGTCCAAAATTAAAATTGCAGTCTGTGCATGAATAAAACCTATTTTGCAACACAGAGAAACATATCTGAAGGTGTTAAAAGTGTTTTGCATGATTTTTGAAGTTAGAGCCTGAAATGTCAGAAAACAGCGTTTCAGCAAATAACAAACTTGGTTCTGGCAATGCAAGCTGAAACTCGGTCAGAAATTAAAATTGCAGTCTGTGCATGAATAAAACCTATTTTGCAACACAGAGAAACATATCTGAAGGTGTTAGAAGTGTTTTGCATGATTTTTGAAGTTAGAGCCTGAAATGTCAGAAAACGGCGTTTCAGCACATAACAAACTTGGTTCAGGCAATGCAAGCTGAAACTCGGCCCAAAATTAAAATTGCAGTCTATGCATGAATAAAACCTATTTTGCAACACAGAGAAACATATCTGAAGGTGTTAGAAGTGTTTTGCATGATTTTTGAAGTTAGAGCCTGAAATGTCAGAAAACAGCGTTTCAGCACATAACAAACTTGGTTCAGGCAATGCAAGCTGAAACTCGGTCCAAAATTAAAATTGCAGTCTGTGTATGAATGAAACGTATTTTGCAACACAGAGAAACATATCTGAAGGTGTTAGAAGTGTTTTGCATGATTTTTGAAGTTAGATCCTGAAATGTCAGAAAACAGCGTTTCAGCGCAGAACAAACTTGGTTCTGGCAATGCAAGCTGAAACTCGGTCTAAAATTAAAATTGCAGTCTGTGCATGAATGAAACCTATTTTGCAACACAGAGAAACATATCTGAAGGTGTTAGAAGTGTTTTGCATGATTTTTGAAGTTAGAGCCTGAAATGTCAGAAAACAGCGTTTCAGCGCAGAACAAACTTGGTTCCAGCAATGCAAGCTGAATCTTGGTCCCACTTTAAAATATCAGTCTGTGCATCAATAAAACCTATTTTGCAACACAGAGAAACATATCTGAAGGTGTTAGAAGTGTTTTGCATGATTTTTTAAGTTAGAGCCTGAAATGTCAGAAAACAGCGTTTCAGCGCAGAACAAACTTGGTTCAGGCAATTCAAGCTGAAACTCGGTCCAATATTAAAATTGCTGTCTGTGCATGAATAAAACCTATTTTGCAACACAGAGAAACATATCTGAAGGTGTTAGAAGTGTTTTGCATGATTTTTGAAGTTAGAGCCTGAAATGTCAGAAAACAGCCTTTCAGCACATAACAAACTTGGTTCTGGCAATGCAGGCTGAAACTCGGTCCAAAATTAAAATTGCAGTCTGTGCATGAATAAAACCTATTTTGCAACACAGAGAAACATATCTGAAGGTGTTAGAAGTGTTTTGCATGATTTTTGAAGTTAGAGCCTGAAATGTCAGAAAACGGCGTTTCAGCACATAACAAACTTGGTTCTGGCAATGCAGGCTGAAACTCTGTCCAAAATTAAAATTGCAGTCTGTGCATGAATAAAACCTATTTTGCAACACAGAGAAACATATCTGAAGGTGTTAGAAGTGTTTTGCATGATTTTTGAAGTTAGAGCCTGAAATGTTAGAAAACGGCGTTTCAGCACATAACAAACTTGGTTCAGGCAATGCAAGCTGAAACTCGGTCCAAAATTAAAATTGCAGTCTGTGCATGAATAAAACCTATTTTGCAACACAGAGAAACATATCTGAAGGTGTTAGAAGTGTTTTGCATGATTTTTGAAGTTAGAGCCTGAAGTGTCAGAAAACAGCGTTTCAGCGCAGAACAAACTTGGTTCCAGCAATGCAAGCTGAATCTTGGTCCCACTTTAAAATATCAGTCTGTGCATGAATAAAACCTATTTTGCAACACAGAGAAACATATCTGAAGGTGTTAGAAGTGTTTTGCATGATTTTTTAAGTTAGAGCCTGAAGTGTCAGAAAACAGCGTTTCAGCGCAGAACAAACTTGGTTCCAGCAATGCAAGCTGAATCTTAGTCCCACTTTAAAATATCAGTCTGTGCATGAATAAAACCTATTTTGCAACACAGAGAAACATATCTGAAGGTGTTAGAAGTGTTTTGCATGATTTTTGAAGTTAGAGCCTGAAATGTCAGGAAACAGCGTTTCAGTGCAGAACAAACTTGTTTCAAGCAATGCAAGCTGAATCTCTGTCCCACTTTAATATTGCAGTCTGTGCATGAATAAAACCTATTTTGCAACACAGAGAAAAATATCTGAAGGTGTTAGAAGTGTTTTGCATGATTTTTGAAGTTAGAGCCTGAAATGTCAGAAAACAGCGTTTCAGCGCAGAACAAACTTGGTTCCAGCAATGCAAGCTGAATCTTGGTCCCACTTTAAAATATCAGTCTGTGCATGAATAAAACCTATTTTGCAACACAGAGAAACATATCTGAAGGTGTTAGAAGTGTTTTGCATGATTTTTGAAGTTAGAGCCTGAAGTGTCAGAAAACAGCGTTTCAGCGCAGAACAAACTTGGTTCCAGCAATGCAAGCTGAATCTTGGTCCCACTTTAAAATATCAGTCTGTGCATGAATAAAACCTATTTTGCAACACAGAGAAACATATCTGAAGGTGTTAGAAGTGTTTTGCATGATTTTTGAAGTTAGAGCCTGAAATGTCAGAAAACAGCGTTTCAGCGCAGAACAAACTTGGTTCCAGCAATGCAAGCTGAATCTTGGTCCCACTTTAAAATATCAGTCTGTGCATGAATAAAACCTATTTTGCAACACAGAGAAACATATCTGAAGGTGTTAGAAGTGTTTTGCATGATTTTTGAAGTTAGAGCCTGAAATGTCAGGAAACAGCGTTTCAGTGCAGAACAAACTTGTTTCAAGCAATGCAAGCTGAATCTCTGTCACACTTTAATATTGCAGTCTGTGCATGAATAAAACCTATTTTGCAACACAGAGAAACATATCTGAAGGTGTTAGAAGTGTTTTGCATGATTTTTGAAGTTAGAGCCTGAAGTGTCAGAAAACAGCGTTTCAGCGCAGAACAAACTTGGTTCCAGCAATGCAAGCTGAATCTTGGTCCCACTTTAAAATATCAGTCTGTGCATGAATAAAACCTATTTTGCAACACAGAGAAACATATCTGAAGGTGTTAGAAGTGTTTTGCATGATTTTTGAAGTTAGAGCCTGAATTGTCAGGAAACAGCGTTTCAGTGCAGAACAAACTTGTTTCAAGCAATGCAAGCTGAATCTCTGTCCCACTTTAAAATATCAGTCTGTGCATGAATAAAACCTATTTTGCAACACAGAGAAACATATCTGAAGGTGTTAGAAGTGTTTTGCATGATTTTTGAAGTTAGAGCCTGAAATGTCAGAAAACAGCGTTTCAGCGCAGAACAAACTTGGTTCCAGCAATGCAAGCTGAATCTTGGTCCCACTTTAAAATATCAGTCTGTGCATGAATAAAACCTATTTTGCAACACAGAGAAACATATCTGAAGGTGTTAGAAGTGTTTTGCATGATTTTTTAAGTTAGAGCCTGAAGTGTCAGAAAACAGCGTTTCAGCGCAGAACAAACTTGGTTCCAGCAATGCAAGCTGAATCTTAGTCCCACTTTAAAATATCAGTCTGTGCATGAATAAAACCTATTTTGCAACACAGAGAAACATATCTGAAGGTGTTAGAAGTGTTTTGCATGATTTTTGAAGTTAGAGCCTGAAATGTCAGGAAACAGCGTTTCAGTGCAGAACAAACTTGTTTCAAGCAATGCAAGCTGAATCTCTGTCCCACTTTAATATTGCAGTCTGTGCATGAATAAAACCTATTTTGCAACACAGAGAAACATATCTGAAGGTGTTAGAAGTGTTTTGCATGATTTTTGAAGTTAGAGCCTGAAATGTCAGAAAACAGCGTTTCAGCGCAGAACAAACTTGGTTCCAGCAATGCAAGCTGAATCTTGGTCCCACTTTAAAATATCAGTCTGTGCATGAATAAAACCTATTTTGCAACACAGAGAAACATATCTGAAGATGTTAGAAGTGTTTTGCATGATTTTTGAAGTTAGAGCCTGAAATGTCAGAAAACAGCGTTTCAGCGCAGAACAAACTTGGTTCCAGCAATGCAAGCTGAATCTTGGTCCCACTTTAAAATATCAGTCTGTGCATGAATAAAACCTATTTTGCAACACAGAGAAACATATCTGAAGGTGTTAGAAGTGTTTTGCATGATTTTTGAAGTTAGAGCCTGAAATGTCAGAAAACAGCTTTTCAGCACATAACAAACTTGGTTCTGGCAATGCAAGCTGAAACTCGGTCCAAAATTAAAATTGCAGTCTGTGCATGAATAAAACCTATTTTGCAACACAGAGAAACATATCTGAAGGTGTTAAAAGTGTTTTGCATGATTTTTGAAGTTAGAGCCTGAAATGTCAGAAAACAGCGTTTCAGCAAATAACAAACTTGGTTCTGGCAATGCAAGCTGAAACTCGGTCAGAAATTAAAATTGCAGTCTGTGCATGAATAAAACCTATTTTGCAACACAGAGAAACATATCTGAAGGTGTTAGAAGTGTTTTGCATGATTTTTGAAGTTAGAGCCTGAAATGTCAGAAAACGGCGTTTCAGCACATAACAAACTTGGTTCAGGCAATGCAAGCTGAAACTCGGCCCAAAATTAAAATTGCAGTCTATGCATGAATAAAACCTATTTTGCAACACAGAGAAACATATCTGAAGGTGTTAGAAGTGTTTTGCATGATTTTTGAAGTTAGAGCCTGAAATGTCAGAAAACAGCGTTTCAGCACATAACAAACTTGGTTCAGGCAATGCAAGCTGAAACTCGGTCCAAAATTAAAATTGCAGTCTGTGTATGAATGAAACGTATTTTGCAACACAGAGAAACATATCTGAAGGTGTTAGAAGTGTTTTGCATGATTTTTGAAGTTAGATCCTGAAATGTCAGAAAACAGCGTTTCAGCGCAGAACAAACTTGGTTCTGGCAATGCAAGCTGAAACTCGGTCTAAAATTAAAATTGCAGTCTGTGCATGAATGAAACCTATTTTGCAACACAGAGAAACATATCTGAAGGTGTTAGAAGTGTTTTGCATGATTTTTGAAGTTAGAGCCTGAAATGTCAGAAAACAGCGTTTCAGCGCAGAACAAACTTGGTTCCAGCAATGCAAGCTGAATCTTGGTCCCACTTTAAAATATCAGTCTGTGCATCAATAAAACCTATTTTGCAACACAGAGAAACATATCTGAAGGTGTTAGAAGTGTTTTGCATGATTTTTTAAGTTAGAGCCTGAAATGTCAGAAAACGGCGTTTCAGCACATAACAAACTTGGTTCTGGCAATGCAGGCTGAAACTCTGTCCAAAATTAAAATTGCAGTCTGTGCATGAATAAAACCTATTTTGCAACACAGAGAAACATATCTGAAGGTGTTAGAAGTGTTTTGCATGATTTTTGAAGTTAGAGCCTGAAATGTTAGAAAACGGCGTTTCAGCACATAACAAACTTGGTTCAGGCAATGCAAGCTGAAACTCGGTCCAAAATTAAAATTGCAGTCTGTGCATGAATAAAACCTATTTTGCAACACAGAGAAACATATCTGAAGGTGTTAGAAGTGTTTTGCATGATTTTTGAAGTTAGAGCCTGAAGTGTCAGAAAACAGCGTTTCAGCGCAGAACAAACTTGGTTCCAGCAATGCAAGCTGAATCTTGGTCCCACTTTAAAATATCAGTCTGTGCATGAATAAAACCTATTTTGCAACACAGAGAAACATATCTGAAGGTGTTAGAAGTGTTTTGCATGATTTTTGAAGTTAGAGCCTGAAATGTCAGAAAACAGCGTTTCAGAGCAGAACAAACTTGGTTCCAGCAATGCAAGCTGAATCTTGGTCCCACTTTAAAATATCAGTCTGTGCATGAATAAAACCTATTTTGCAACACAGAGAAACTTATCTGAAGGTGTTAGAAGTGTTTTGCATGATTTTTGAAGTTAGAGCCTGAAGTGTCAGAAAACAGCGTTTCAGCGCAGAACAAACTTGGTTCCAGCAATGCAAGCTGAATCTTGGTCCCACTTTAAAATATCAGTCTGTGCATGAATAAAACCTATTTTGCAACACAGAGAAACATATCTGAAGGTGTTAGAAGTGTTTTGCATGATTTTTGAAGTTAGAGCCTGAAATGTCAGGAAACAGCGTTTCAGTGCAGAACAAACTTGTTTCAAGCAATGCAAGCTGAATCTCTCTCACACTTTAATATTGCAGTCTGTGCATGAATAAAACCTATTTTGCAACACAGAGAAACATATCTGAAGGTGTTAGAAGTGTTTTGCATGATTTTTGAAGTCAGAGCCTGAAGTGTCAGAAAACAGCGTTTCAGCGCAGAACAAACTTGGTTCCAGCAATGCAAGCTGAATCTTGGTCCCACTTTAAAATATCAGTCTGTGCATGAATAAAACCTATTTTGCAACACAGAGAAACACATCTGAAGGTGTTAGAAGTGTTTTGCATGATTTTTGAAGTTAAAGCCTGAAATGTCAGAAAACAGCGTTTCAGCGCAGAACAAACTTGGTTCCAGCAATGCAAGCTGAATCTTGGTCCCACTTTAAAATATCAGTCTGTGCATGAATAAAACCTATTTTGCAACACAGAGAAACATATCTGAAGGTGTTAGAAGTGTTTTGCATGATTTTTGAAGTTAGAGCCTGAAATGTCAGAAAACAGCGTTTCAGCGCAGAACAAACTTGGTTCCAGCAATGCAAGCTGAATCTTGGTCCCACTTTAAAATATCAGTCTGTGCATGAATAAAACCTATTTTGCAACACAGAGAAACATATCTGAAGGTGTTAGAAGTGTTTTGCATGATTTTTGAAGTTAGAGCCTGAAGTGTCAGAAAACAGCGTTTCAGCGCAGAACAAACTTGGTTCCAGCAATGCAAGCTGAATCTTGGTCCCACTTTAAAATATCAGTCTGTGCATGAATAAAACCTATTGTGCAACACAGAGAAACATATCTGAAGGTGTTAGAAGTGTTTTGCATGATTTTTGAAGTTAGAGCCTGAAATGTCAGGAAACAGCGTTTCAGTGCAGAACAAACTTGTTTCAAGCAATGCAAGCTGAATCTCTGTCCCACTTTAATATTGCAGTCTGTGCATGAATAAAACCTATTTTGCAACACAGAGAAACATATCTGAAGGTGTTAGAAGTGTTTTGCATGATTTTTGAAGTTAGAGCCTGAAATGTCAGAAAACGGCGTTTCAGCACATAACAAACTTGGTTCAGGCAATGCAAGCTGAAACTCGGTCCAAAATTAAAATTGCAGTCTGTGCATGAATAAAACCTATTTTGCAACACAGAGAAACATATCTGAAGGTGTTAGAAGTGTTTTGCATGATTTTTGAAGTTAGAGCCTGAAATGTCAGAAAACAGCGTTTCAGCACATAACAAACTTGGTTCTGGCAATGCAAGCTGAAACTCGGTCCAAAATTAAAATTGCAGTCTGTGCATGAATAAAACCTATTTTGCAATACAGAGAAACATATCTGAAGGTGTTAGAAGTGTTTTGCATGATTTTTGAAGTTAGAGCCTGAAATGTCAGAAAACGGCGTTTCAGCACATAACAAACTTGGTTCAGGCAATGCAGGCTGAAACTCGGTCCAAAATTAAAATTGCAGTCTGTGCATGAATAAAACCTATTTTGCAACACAGAGAAACATATCTGAAGGTGTTAGAAGTGTTTTGCATGATTTTTGAAGTTAGAGCCTGAAATGTTAGAAAACGGCGTTTCAGCACATAACAAACTTGGTTCAGGCAATGCCAGCTGAAACTCGGTCCAAAATTAAAATTGCAGTCTGTGCATGAATAAAACCTATTTTGCAACACAGAGAAACATATCTGAAGGTGTTAGAAGTGTTTTGCATGATTTTTGAAGTTAGAGCCTGAAATGTCAGAAAACAGCGTTTCAGCGCAGAACAAACTTGGTTCAGGCAATTCAAGCTGAAACTCGGTCCAAAATTAAAATTGCAGTCTGTGCATGAATAAAACCTATTTTGCAACACCGAGAAACATATCTGAAGGTGTTAGAAGTGTTTTGCATGATTTTTTAAGTTAGAGCCTGAAATGTCAGAAAACGGCGTTTCAGCACATAACAAACTTGGTTCTGGCAATGCAGGCTGAAACTCGGTCCAAAATTAAAATTGCAGTCTGTGCATGAATAAAACCTATTTTGCAACACAGAGAAACATATCTGAAGGTGTTAGAAGTGTTTTGCATGATTTTTGAAGTTAGAGCCTGAAATGTAGGAAAACGGCGTTTCAGCACATAACAAACTTGGTTCAGGCAATGCAAGCTGAAACTCGGTCCAAAATTAAAATTGCAGTCTGTGCATGAATAAAACCTATTTTGCAACACAGAGAAACATATCTGAAGGTGTTAGAAGTGTTTCGCATGATTTTTGAAGTTAGAGCCTGAAATGTTAGAAAACGGCGTTTCAGCACATAACAAATTTGGTTCAGGCAATGCCAGCTGAAACTCGGTCCAAAATTAAAATTGCAGTCTGTGCATGAATAAAACCTATTTTGCAACACAGAGAAACATATCTGAAGGTGTTAGAAGTGTTTTGCATGATTTTTAAGTTAGAGCCTGAAATGTCAGAAAACAGCGTTTCAGCGCAGAACAAACTTGGTTCAGGCAATTCAAGCTGAAACTCGGTCCAAAATTAAAATTGCAGTCTGTGCATGAATAAAACCTATTTTGCAACACCGAGAAACATATCTGAAGGTGTTAGAAGTGTTTTGCATGATTTTTTAAGTTAGAACCTGAAATGTCAGAAAACGGCGTTTCAGCACATAACAAACTTGGTTCTGGCAATGCAGGCTGAAACTCGGTCCAAAATTAAAATTGCAGTCTGTGCATGAATAAAACCTATTTTGCAACACAGAGAAACATATCTGAAGTTGTTAGAAGTGTTTTGCATGATTTTTGAAGTTAGAGCCTGAAATGTAGGAAAACGGCGTTTCAGCACATAACAAACTTGGTTCAGGCAATGCAAGCTGAAACTCGGTCCAAAATTAAAATTGCAGTCTGTGCATGAATAAAACCTATTTTGCAACACAGAGAAACATATCTGAAGGTGTTAGAAGTGTTTTGCATGATTTTTGAGGTTAGATCCTGAAATGTCAGAAAACAGCCTTTCAGCGCAGAACAAACTTGGTTCTGGCAATGCAAGCTGAAACTCGGTCTAAAATTAAAATTGCAGTCTGTGCATGAATGAAACCTATTTTGCAACACAGAGAAACATATCTGAAGGTGTTAGAAGTGTTTTGCATGATTTTTGAAGTTAGAGCCTGAAATGTCAGAAAACAGCGTTTCAGCACATAACAAACTTGGTTCTGGCAATGCAAGCTCAAACTCGGTCCAAAATTAAAATTGCACTCTGTGCATGAATAAAACCTATTTTGCAACACAGAGAAACATATCTGAAGGTGTTAGAAGTGTTTTGCATGATTTTTGAAGTTAGAGCCTGAAATGTCAGAAAACAGCTTTTCAGCACATAACAAACTTGGTTCAGGCAATGCAAGCTGAAACTCGGTCCAAAATTAAAATTGCAGTCTGTGCATGAATAAAACCTATTTTGCAACACAGAGAAACATATCTGAAGGTGTTAGAAGTGTTTTGCATGATTTTTGAAGTTAGAGCCTGAAATGTCAGAAAACAGCGTTTCAGCACATAACAAACTTGGTTCTGGCAATGCAAGCTGAAACTCGGTCCAAAATTAAAATTGCAGTCTGTGCATGAATAAAACCTATTTTGCAATACAGAGAAACATATCTGAAGGTGTTAGAAGTGTTTTGCATGATTTTTTAAGTTAGAGCCTGAAATGTCAGAAAACGGCGTTTCAGCACATAACAAACTTGGTTCAGGCAATGCAGGCTGAAACTCGGTCCAAAATTAAAATTGCAGTCTGTGCATGAATAAAACCTATTTTGCAACACAGAGAAACATATCTGAAGGTGTTAGAAGTGTTTTGCATGATTTTTGAAGTTAGAGCCTGAAATGTCAGAAAACAGCTTTTCAGCACATAACAAACTTGGTTCTGGCAATGCAAGCTGAAACTCGGTCCAAAATTAAAATTGCAGTCTGTGCATGAATAAAACCTATTTTGCAACACAGAGAAACATATCTGAAGGTGTTAGAAGTGTTTTGCATGATTTTTGAAGTTAGAGCCTGAAATGTCAGAAAACAGCTTTTCAGCACATAACAAACTTGGTTCTGGCAATGCAAGCTGAAACTCGGTCCAAAATTAAAATTGCAGTCTGTGCATGAATAAAACCTATTTTGCAACACAGAGAAACATATCTGAAGGTGTTAGAAGTGTTTTGCATGATTTTTGAAGTTAGAGCCTGAAATGTCAGAAAACGGCGTTTCAGCACATAACAAACTTGGTTCAAGCAATGCAGGCTGAAACTCGGTCCAAAATTAAAATTGCAGTCTGTGCATGAATAAAACCTATTTTGCAACACAGAGAAACATATCTGAAGGTGTTAGAAGTGTTTTGCATGATTTTTGAAGTTAGAGCCTGAAATGTTAGAAAACGGCGTTTCAGCACATAACAAACTTGGTTCAGGCAATGCCAGCTGAAACTCGGTCCAAAATTAAAATTGCAGTCTGTGCAGGAATAAAACCTATTTTGTAACACAGAGAAACATATCTGAAGGTGTTAGAAGTGTTTTGCATGATTTTTGAAGTTAGAGCCTGAAATGTCAGAAAACAGCGTTTCAGCGCAGAACAAACTTGGTTCAGGCAATTCAAGCTGAAACTCGGTCCAAAATTAAAATTGCAGTCTGTGCATGAATAAAACCTATTTTGCAACACCGAGAAACATATCTGAAGGTTTTAGAAGTGTTTTGCATGATTTTTGAAGTTAGAGCCTGAAATGTCAGAAAACGGCGTTTCAGCACATAACAAACTTGGTTCTGGCAATGCAGGCTGAAACTCGGTCCAAAATTAAAATTGCAGTCTGTGCATGAATAAAACCTATTTTGCAACACAGAGAAACATATCTGAAGGTGTTAGAAGTGTTTTGCATGATTTTTGAAGTTAGAGCCTGAAATGTAGGAAAACGGCGTTTCAGCACATAACAAACTTGGTTCAGGCAATGCAAGCTGAAACTCGGTCCAAAATTAAAATTGCAGTCTGTGCATGAATAAAACCTATTTTGCAATACAGAGAAACATATCTGAAGGTGTTAGAAGTGTTTTGCATGATTTTTGAAGTTAGAGCCTGAAATGTCAGAAAACGGCGTTTCAGCACATAACAAACTTGGTTCAGGCAATGCAGGCTGAAACTCGGTCCAAACTTAAAATTGCAGTCTGTGCATGAATAAAACCTATTTTGCAACACAGAGAAACATATCTGAAGGTGTTAGAAGTGTTTCGCATGATTTTTGAAGTTAGAGCCTGAAATGTTAGAAAACGGCGTTTCAGCACATAACAAACTTGGTTCAGGCAATGCCAGCTGAAACTCGGTCCAAAATTAAAATTGCAGTCTGTGCATGAATAAAACCTATTTTGCAACACAGAGAAACATATCTGAAGGTGTTAGAAGTGTTTTGCATGATTTTTGAAGTTAGAGCCTGAAATGTCAGAAAACAGCGTTTCAGCGCAGAACAAACTTGGTTCAGGCAATTCAAGCTGAAACTCGGTCCAAAATTAAAATTGCAGTCTGTGCATGAATAAAACCTATTTTGCAACACCGAGAAACATATCTGAAGGTGTTAGAAGTGTTTTGCATGATTTTTGAAGTTAGAGCCTGAAATGTCAGAAAACGGCGTTTCAGCACATAACAAACTTGGTTCTGGCAATGCAGGCTGAAACTCGGTCCAAAATTAAAATTGCAGTCTGTGCATGAATAAAACCTATTTTGCAACACAGAGAAACATATCTGAAGGTGTTAGAAGTGTTTTGCATGATTTTTGAAGTTAGAGCCTGAAATGTAGGAAAACGGCGTTTCAGCACATAACAAACTTGGTTCAGGCAATGCAAGCTGAAACTCGGTCCAAAATTAAAATTGCAGTCTGTGCATGAATAAAACCTATTTTGCAACACAGAGAAACATATCTGAAGGTGTTAGAAGTGTTTCGCATGATTTTTGAAGTTAGAGCCTGAAATGTTAGAAAACGGCGTTTCAGCACATAACAAACTTGGTTCAGGCAATGCCAGCTGAAACTCGGTCCAAAATTAAAATTGCAGTCTGTGCATGAATAAAACCTATTTTGCAACACAGAGAAACATATCTGAAGGTGTTAGAAGTGTTTTGCATGATTTTTGAAGTTAGAGCCTGAAATGTCAGAAAACAGTGTTTCAGCGCAGAACAAACTTGGTTCAGGCAATTCAAGCTGAAACTCGGTCCAAAATTAAAATTGCAGTCTGTGCATGAATAAAACCTATTTTGCAACACCGAGAAACATATCTGAAGGTGTTAGAAGTGTGTTGCATGATTTTTTAAGTTAGAGCCTGAAATGTCAGAAAACGGCGTTTCAGCACATAACAAACTTGGTTCTGGCAATGCAGGCTGAAACTCGGTCCAAAATTAAAATTGCAGTCTGTGCATGAATAAAACCTATTTTGCAACACAGAGAAACATATCTGAAGGTGTTAGAAGTGTTTTGCATGATTTTTGAAGTTAGAGCCTGAAATGTAGGAAAACGGCGTTTCAGCACATAACAAACTTGGTTCAGGCAATGCAAGCTGAAACTCGGTCCAAAATTAAAATTGCAGTCTGTGCATGAATAAAACCTATTTTGCAACACAGAGAAACATATCTGAAGGTGTTAGAAGTGTTTTGCATGATTTTTGAGGTTAGATCCTGAAATGTCAGAAAACAGCCTTTCAGCGCAGAACAAACTTGGTTCTGGCAATGCAAGCTGAAACTCGGTCTAAAATTAAAATTGCAGTCTGTGCATGAATGAAACCTATTTTGCAACACAGAGAAACATATCTGAAGGTGTTAGAAGTGTTTTGCATGATTTTTGAAGTTAGAGCCTGAAATGTCAGAAAACAGCGTTTCAGCACATAACAAACTTGGTTCTGGCAATGCAAGCTCAAACTCGGTCCAAAATTAAAATTGCAGTCTGTGCATGAATAAAACCTATTTTGCAACACAGAGAAACATATCTGAAGGTGTTAGAAGTGTTTTGCATGATTTTTGAAGTTAGAGCCTGAAATGTCAGAAAACAGCGTTTCAGCACATAACAAACTTGGTTCTGGCAATGCAAGCTGAAACTCGGTCCAAAATTAAAATTGCAGTCTGTGCATGAATAAAACCTATTTTGCAACACAGAGAAACATATCTGAAGGTGTTAGAAGTGTTTTGCATGATTTTTGAAGTTAGAGCCTGAAATGTTAGAAAACGGCGTTTCAGCACATAACAAACTTGGTTCAGGCAATGCAAGCTGAAACTCGGCCCAAAATTAAAATTGCAGTCTATGCATGAATAAAACCTATTTTGCAACACAGAGAAACATATCTGAAGGTGTTAGAAGTGTTTTGCATGATTTTTGAAGTTAGAGCCTGAAATGTCAGAAAACAGTTTTTCAGCACATAACAAACTTGGTTCTGGCAATGCAAGCTGAAACTCGGTCAGAAATTAAAATTGCAGTCTGTGCATGAATAAAACCTATTTTGCAACACAGAGAAACATATCTGAAGGTGTTAGAAGTGTTTTGCATGATTTTTGAAGTTAGAGCCTGAAATGTCAGAAAACAGCGTTTTAGCACATAACAAACTTGGTTCTGGCAATGCAAGCTGAAACTCGGTAAGAAATTAAAATTGCAGTCTGTGCATGAATAAAACCTATTTTGCAACACAGAGAAACATATCTGAAGGTCTTAGAAGTGTTTTGCATGATTTTTGAAGTTAGAGCCTGAAATGTCAGAAAACGGCGTTTCAGCACATAACAGACTTGGTTCAGGCAATGCAAGCTGAAACTCGGCCCAAAATTAAAATTGCAGTCTATGCATGAATAAAACCTATTTTGCAACACAGAGAAACATATCTGAAGGTGTTAGAAGTGTTTTGCATGATTTTTGAAGTTAGAGCCTGAAATGTCAGAAAACAGCGTTTCAGCACATAACAAACTTGGTTCAGGCAATGCAAGCTGAAACTCGGCCCAAAATTAAAATTGCAGTCTATGCATGAATAAAACCTATTTTGCAACACCGAGAAACATATCTGAAGGTGTTAGAAGTGTTTTGCATGATTTTTTAAGTTAGAGCCTGAAATGTCAGAAAACGGCGTTTCAGCACATAACAAACTTGGTTCTGGCAATGCAGGCTGAAACTCGGTCCAAAATTAAAATTGCAGTCTGTGCATGAATAAAACCTATTTTGCAACACAGAGAAACATATCTGAAGGTGTTAGAAGTGTTTTGCATGATTTTTGAAGTTAGAGCCTGAAATGTAGGAAAACGGCGTTTCAGCACATAACAAACTTGGTTCAGGCAATGCAAGCTGAAACTCGGTCCAAAATTAAAATTGCAGTCTGTGCATGAATAAAACCTATTTTGCAACACAGAGAAACATATCTGAAGGTGTTAGAAGTGTTTCGCATGATTTTTGAAGTTAGAGCCTGAAATGTCAGAAAATGGCGTTTCAGCACATAACAAACTTGGTTCTGGCAATGCAGGCTGAAACTCGGTCCAAAATTAAAATTGCAGTCTGTGCATGAATAAAACCTATTTTGCAACACAGAGAAACATATCTGAAGGTGTTAGAAGTGTTTTGCATGATTTTTGAAGTTAGAGCCTGAAATGTCAGAAAACAGCGTTTCAGCACATAACAAACTTGGTTCTGGCAATGCAAGCTGAAACTCGGTCCAAAATTAAAATTGCAGTCTGTGCATGAATAAAACCTATTTTGCAACACAGAGAAACATATCTGAAGGTGTTAGAAGTGTTTTGCATGATTTTTGAAGTTAGAGCCTGAAATGTCAGAAAACGGCGTTTCAGCACATAACAAACTTGGTTCTGGCAATGCAAGCTGAAACTCGGTCCAAAATTAAAATTGCAGTCTGTGCATGAATAAAACCTATTTTGCAACACAGAGAAACATATCTGAAGGTGTTAGAAGTGTTTTGCATGATTTTTGAAGTTAGAGCCTGAAATGTTAGAAAACGGCGTTTCAGCACATAACAAACTTGGTTCAGGCAATGCAAGCTGAAACTCGGTCCAAAATTAAAATTGCAGTCTGTGCATGAATAAAACCTATTTTGCAACACAGAGAAACATATCTGAAGGAGTTAGAAGTGTTTTGCATGATTTTTGAAGTTAGAGCCTGAAATGTCAGAAAACAGCGTTTCAGCGCAGAACAAACTTGGTTCTGGCAATGCAGGCTGAAACTCGGTCCAAAATTAAAATTGCAGTCTGTGCATGAATAAAACCTATTTTGCAACACAGAGAAACATATCTGAAGGTGTTAGAAGTGTTTTGCATGATTTTTGAAGTTAGAGCCTGAAATGTAGGAAAACGGCGTTTCAGCACATAACAAACTTGGTTCAGGCAATGCAAGCTGAAACTCGGTCCAAAATTAAAATTGCAGTCTGTGCATGAATAAAACCTATTTTGCAACACAGAGAAACATATCTGAAGGTGTTAGAAGTGTTTTGCATGATTTTTGAGGTTAGATCCTGAAATGTCAGAAAACAGCCTTTCAGCGCAGAACAAACTTGGTTCTGGCAATGCAAGCTGAAACTCGGTCTAAAATTAAAATTGCAGTCTGTGCATGAATGAAACCTATTTTGCAACACAGAGAAACATATCTGAAGGTGTTAGAAGTGTTTTGCATGATTTTTGAAGTTAGAGCCTGAAATGTCAGAAAACAGCGTTTCAGCACATAACAAACTTGGTTCTGGCAATGCAAGCTCAAACTCGGTCCAAAATTAAAATTGCAGTCTGTGCATGAATAAAACCTATTTTGCAACACAGAGAAACATATCTGAAGGTGTTAGAAGTGTTTTGCATGATTTTTGAAGTTAGAGCCTGAAATGTCAGAAAACAGCGTTTCAGCACATAACAAACTTGGTTCTGGCAATGCAAGCTGAAACTCGGTCCAAAATTAAAATTGCAGTCTGTGCATGAATAAAACCTATTTTGCAACACAGAGAAACATATCTGAAGGTGTTAGAAGTGTTTTGCATGATTTTTGAAGTTAGAGCCTGAAATGTTAGAAAACGGCGTTTCAGCACATAACAAACTTGGTTCAGGCAATGCAAGCTGAAACTCGGCCCAAAATTAAAATTGCAGTCTATGCATGAATAAAACCTATTTTGCAACACAGAGAAACATATCTGAAGGTGTTAGAAGTGTTTTGCATGATTTTTGAAGTTAGAGCCTGAAATGTCAGAAAACAGTTTTTCAGCACATAACAAACTTGGTTCTGGCAATGCAAGCTGAAACTCGGTCAGAAATTAAAATTGCAGTCTGTGCATGAATAAAACCTATTTTGCAACACAGAGAAACATATCTGAAGGTGTTAGAAGTGTTTTGCATGATTTTTGAAGTTAGAGCCTGAAATGTCAGAAAACAGCGTTTTAGCACATAACAAACTTGGTTCTGGCAATGCAAGCTGAAACTCGGTAAGAAATTAAAATTGCAGTCTGTGCATGAATAAAACCTATTTTGCAACACAGAGAAACATATCTGAAGGTCTTAGAAGTGTTTTGCATGATTTTTGAAGTTAGAGCCTGAAATGTCAGAAAACGGCGTTTCAGCACATAACAGACTTGGTTCAGGCAATGCAAGCTGAAACTCGGCCCAAAATTAAAATTGCAGTCTATGCATGAATAAAACCTATTTTGCAACACAGAGAAACATATCTGAAGGTGTTAGAAGTGTTTTGCATGATTTTTGAAGTTAGAGCCTGAAATGTCAGAAAACAGCGTTTCAGCACATAACAAACTTGGTTCAGGCAATGCAAGCTGAAACTCGGCCCAAAATTAAAATTGCAGTCTATGCATGAATAAAACCTATTTTGCAACACCGAGAAACATATCTGAAGGTGTTAGAAGTGTTTTGCATGATTTTTTAAGTTAGAGCCTGAAATGTCAGAAAACGGCGTTTCAGCACATAACAAACTTGGTTCTGGCAATGCAGGCTGAAACTCGGTCCAAAATTAAAATTGCAGTCTGTGCATGAATAAAACCTATTTTGCAACACAGAGAAACATATCTGAAGGTGTTAGAAGTGTTTTGCATGATTTTTGAAGTTAGAGCCTGAAATGTAGGAAAACGGCGTTTCAGCACATAACAAACTTGGTTCAGGCAATGCAAGCTGAAACTCGGTCCAAAATTAAAATTGCAGTCTGTGCATGAATAAAACCTATTTTGCAACACAGAGAAACATATCTGAAGGTGTTAGAAGTGTTTCGCATGATTTTTGAAGTTAGAGCCTGAAATGTCAGAAAATGGCGTTTCAGCACATAACAAACTTGGTTCTGGCAATGCAGGCTGAAACTCGGTCCAAAATTAAAATTGCAGTCTGTGCATGAATAAAACCTATTTTGCAACACAGAGAAACATATCTGAAGGTGTTAGAAGTGTTTTGCATGATTTTTGAAGTTAGAGCCTGAAATGTCAGAAAACAGCGTTTCAGCACATAACAAACTTGGTTCTGGCAATGCAAGCTGAAACTCGGTCCAAAATTAAAATTGCAGTCTGTGCATGAATAAAACCTATTTTGCAACACAGAGAAACATATCTGAAGGTGTTAGAAGTGTTTTGCATGATTTTTGAAGTTAGAGCCTGAAATGTCAGAAAACGGCGTTTCAGCACATAACAAACTTGGTTCTGGCAATGCAAGCTGAAACTCGGTCCAAAATTAAAATTGCAGTCTGTGCATGAATAAAACCTATTTTGCAACACAGAGAAACATATCTGAAGGTGTTAGAAGTGTTTTGCATGATTTTTGAAGTTAGAGCCTGAAATGTTAGAAAACGGCGTTTCAGCACATAACAAACTTGGTTCAGGCAATGCAAGCTGAAACTCGGTCCAAAATTAAAATTGCAGTCTGTGCATGAATAAAACCTATTTTGCAACACAGAGAAACATATCTGAAGGAGTTAGAAGTGTTTTGCATGATTTTTGAAGTTAGAGCCTGAAATGTCAGAAAACAGCGTTTCAGCGCAGAACAAACTTGGTTCAGGCAATTCAAGCTGAAACTCGGTCCAATATTAAAATTGCTGTCTGTGCATGAATAAAACCTATTTTGCAACACAGAGAAACATATCTGAAGGTGTTAGAAGTGTTTTGCATGATTTTTGAAGTTAGAGCCTGAAATGTCAGAAAACTGCGTTTCAGCACATAACAAACTTGGTTCAGGCAATGCAGGCTGAAACTCGGTCCAAAATTAAAATTGCAGTCTGTGCATGAATAAAACCTATTTTGCAACACAGAGAAACATATCTGAAGGTGTTAGAAGTGTTTTGCATGATTTTTGAAGTTAGAGCCTGAAATGTCAGAAAACAGCGTTTCAGCACATAACAAACTTGGTTCTGGCAATGCAAGCTGAAACTCGGTCCAAAATTAAAATTGCAGTCTGTGCATGAATAAAACCTATTTTGCAATACAGAGAAACATATCTGAAGGTGTTAGAAGTGTTTTGCATGATTTTTGAAGTTAGAGCCTGAAATGTCAGAAAACAGCTTTTCAGCACATAACAAACTTGGTTCTGGCAATGCAAGCTGAAACTCGGTCCAAAATTAAAATTGCAGTCTGTGCATGAATAAAACCTATTTTGCAACACAGAGAAACATATCTGAAGGTGTTAGAAGTGTTTTGCATGATTTTTGAAGTTAGAGCCTGAAATGTCAGAAAACGGCGTTTCAGCACATAACAAACTTGGTTCAGGCAATGCAGGCTGAAACTCGGTCCAAAATTAAAATTGCAGTCTGTGCATGAATAAAACCTATTTTGCAACACAGAGAAACATATCTGAAGGTGTTAGAAGTGTTTTGCATGATTTTTGAAGTTAGAGCCTGAAATGTCAGAAAACAGCTTTTCAGCACATAACAAACTTGATTCAGGCAATGCAAGCTGAAACTCGGTCCAAAATTAAAATTGCAGTCTGTGCATGAATAAAACCTATTTTGCAACACAGAGAAACATATCTGAAGGTGTTAGAAGTGTTTTGCATGATTTTTGAAGTTAGAGCCTGAAATGTCAGAAAACGGCGTTTCAGCACATAACAAACTTGGTTCAGGCAATGCAGGCTGAAACTCGGTCCAAAATTAAAATTGCAGTCTGTGCATGAATAAAACCTATTTTGCAACACAGAGAAACATATCTGAAGGTGTTAGAAGTGTTTTGCATGATTTTTGAAGTTAGAGCCTGAAATGTTAGAAAACGGCGTTTCAGCACATAACAAACTTGGTTCTGGCAATGTAGGCTGAAACTCGGTCCAAAATTAAAATTGCAGTCTGTGCATGAATAAAACCTGTTTTGCAACACAGAGAAACATATCTGAAGGTGTTAGAAGTGTTTTGCATGATTTTTGAAGTTAGAGCCTGAAATGTAGGAAAACGGCGTTTCAGCACATAACAAACTTGGTTCAGGCAATGCAAGCTGAAACTCGGTCCAAAATTAAAATTGCAGTCTGTGCATGAATAAAACCTATTTTGCAACACAGAGAAACATATCTGAAGGTGTTAGAAGTGTTTCGCATGATTTTTGAAGTTAGAGCCTGAAATGTTAGAAAACGGCGTTTCAGCACATAACAAACTTGGTTCAGGCAATGCCAGCTGAAACTCGGTCCAAAATTAAAATTGCAGTCTGTGCATGAATAAAACCTATTTTGCAACACAGAGAAACATATCTGAAGGTGTTAGAAGTGTTTTGCATGATTTTTGAAGTTAGAGCCTGAAATGTCAGAAAACAGTGTTTCAGCGCAGAACAAACTTGGTTCAGGCAATTCAAGCTGAAACTCGGTCCAAAATTAAAATTGCAGTCTGTGCATGAATAAAACCTATTTTGCAACACCGAGAAACATATCTGAAGGTGTTAGAAGTGTGTTGCATGATTTTTTAAGTTAGAGCCTGAAATGTCAGAAAACGGCGTTTCAGCACATAACAAACTTGGTTCTGGCAATGCAGGCTGAAACTCGGTCCAAAATTAAAATTGCAGTCTGTGCATGAATAAAACCTATTTTGCAACACAGAGAAACATATCTGAAGGTGTTAGAAGTGTTTTGCATGATTTTTGAGGTTAGATCCTGAAATGTCAGAAAACAGCCTTTCAGCGCAGAACAAACTTGGTTCTGGCAATGCAAGCTGAAACTCGGTCTAAAATTAAAATTGCAGTCTGTGCATGAATGAAACCTATTTTGCAACACAGAGAAACATATCTGAAGGTGTTAGAAGTGTTTTGCATGATTTTTGAAGTTAGAGCCTGAAATGTCAGAAAACAGCGTTTCAGCACATAACAAACTTGGTTCTGGCAATGCAAGCTGAAACTCGGTCCAAAATTAAAATTGCAGTCTGTGCATGAATAAAACCTATTTTGCAATACAGAGAAACATATCTGAGGGTGTTAGAAGTGTTTTGCATGATTTTTGAAGTTAGAGCCTGAAATGTCAGAAAACGGCGTTTCAGCACATAACAAACTTGGTTCAGGCAATGCAGGCTGAAACTAGGTCCAAAATTAAAATTGCAGTCTGTGCATGAATAAAACCTATTTTGCAACACAGAGAAACATATCTGAAGGTGTTAGAAGTGTTTTGCATGATTTTTGAAGTTAGAGCCTGAAATGTCAGAAAACAGCTTTTCAGCACATAACAAACTTGGTTCTGGCAATGCAAGCTGAAACTCGGTCCAAAATTAAAATTGCAGTCTGTGCATGAATAAAACCTATTTTGCAACACAGAGAAACATATCTGAAGGTGTTAGAAGTCTTTTGCATGATTTTTGAAGTTAGAGCCTGAAATGTCAGAAAACAGCTTTTCAGCACATAACAAACTTGGTTCTGGCAATGCAAGCTGAAACTCGGTCCAAAATTAAAATTGCAGTCTGTGCATGAATAAAACCTATTTTGCAACACAGAGAAACATATCTGAAGGTGTTAGAAGTGTTTTGCATGATTTTTGAAGTTAGAGCCTGAAATGTCAGAAAACGGCGTTTCAGCACATAACAAACTTGGTTCAGGCAATGCAGGCTGAAACTCGGTCCAAAATTAAAATTGCAGTCTGTGCATGAATAAAACCTATTTTGCAACACAGAGAAACATATCTGAAGGTGTTAGAAGTGTTTTGCATGATTTTTGAAGTTAGAGCCTGAAATGTTAGAAAACGGCGTTTCAGCACATAACAAACTTGGTTCTGGCAATGCAGGCTGAAACTCGGTCCAAAATTAAAATTGCAGTCTGTGCATGAATAAAACCTGTTTTGCAACACAGAGAAACATATCTGAAGGTGTTAGAAGTGTTTTGCATGATTTTTGAAGTTAGAGCCTGAAATGTAGGAAAACGGCGTTTCAGCACATAACAAACTTGGTTCAGGCAATGCAAGCTGAAACTCGGTCCAAAATTAAAATTGCAGTCTGTGCATGAATAAAACCTATTTTGCAACACAGAGAAACATATCTGAAGGTGTTAGAAGTGTTTCGCATGATTTTTGAAGTTAGAGCCTGAAATGTTAGAAAACGGCGTTTCAGCACATAACAAACTTGGTTCAGGCAATGCCAGCTGAAACTCGGTCCAAAATTAAAATTGCAGTCTGTGCATGAATAAAACCTATTTTGCAACACAGAGAAACATATCTGAAGGTGTTAGAAGTGTTTTGCATGATTTTTGAAGTTAGAGCCTGAAATGTCAGAAAACAGTGTTTCAGCGCAGAACAAACTTGGTTCAGGCAATTCAAGCTGAAACTCGGTCCAAAATTAAAATTGCAGTCTGTGCATGAATAAAACCTATTTTGCAACACCGAGAAACATATCTGAAGGTGTTAGAAGTGTGTTGCATGATTTTTTAAGTTAGAGCCTGAAATGTCAGAAAACGGCGTTTCAGCACATAACAAACTTGGTTCTGGCAATGCAGGCTGAAACTCGGTCCAAAATTAAAATTGCAGTCTGTGCATGAATAAAACCTATTTTGCAACACAGAGAAACATATCTGAAGGTGTTAGAAGTGTTTTGCATGATTTTTGAGGTTAGATCCTGAAATGTCAGAAAACAGCCTTTCAGCGCAGAACAAACTTGGTTCTGGCAATGCAAGCTGAAACTCGGTCTAAAATTAAAATTGCAGTCTGTGCATGAATGAAACCTATTTTGCAACACAGAGAAACATATCTGAAGGTGTTAGAAGTGTTTTGCATGATTTTTGAAGTTAGAGCCTGAAATGTCAGAAAACAGCGTTTCAGCACATAACAAACTTGGTTCTGGCAATGCAAGCTGAAACTCGGTCCAAAATTAAAATTGCAGTCTGTGCATGAATAAAACCTATTTTGCAATACAGAGAAACATATCTGAGGGTGTTAGAAGTGTTTTGCATGATTTTTGAAGTTAGAGCCTGAAATGTCAGAAAACGGCGTTTCAGCACATAACAAACTTGGTTCAGGCAATGCAGGCTGAAACTAGGTCCAAAATTAAAATTGCAGTCTGTGCATGAATAAAACCTATTTTGCAACACAGCGAAACATATCTGAAGGTGTTAGAAGTGTTTTGCATGATTTTTGAAGTTAGAGCCTGAAATGTCAGAAAACAGCTTTTCAGCACATAACAAACTTGGTTCTGGCAATGCAAGCTGAAACTCGGTCCAAAATTAAAATTGCAGTCTGTGCATGAATAAAACCTATTTTGCAACACAGAGAAACATATCTGAAGGTGTTAGAAGTCTTTTGCATGATTTTTGAAGTTAGAGCCTGAAATGTCAGAAAACAGCTTTTCAGCACATAACAAACTTGGTTCTGGCAATGCAAGCTGAAACTCGGTCCAAAATTAAAATTGCAGTCTGTGCATGAATAAAACCTATTTTGCAACACAGAGAAACATATCTGAAGGTGTTAGAAGTGTTTTGCATGATTTTTGAAGTTAGAGCCTGAAATGTCAGAAAACGGCGTTTCAGCACATAACAAACTTGGTTCAGGCAATGCAGGCTGAAACTCGGTCCAAAATTAAAATTGCAGTCTGTGCATGAATAAAACCTATTTTGCAACACAGAGAAACATATCTGAAGGTGTTAGAAGTGTTTTGCATGATTTTTGAAGTTAGAGCCTGAAATGTTAGAAAACGGCGTTTCAGCACGTAACAAACTTGGTTCAGGCAATGCCAGCTGAAACTCGGTCCAAAACTAAAATTGCAGTCTGTGCAGGAATAAAACCTATTTTGTAACACAGAGAAACATATCTGAAGGTGTTAGAAGTGTTTTGCATGATTTTTGAAGTTAGAGCCTGAAATGTCAGAAAACAGCGTTTCAGCGCAGAACAAACTTGGTTCAGGCAATTCAAGCTGAAACTCGGTCCAAAATTAAAATTGCAGTCTGTGCATGAATAAAACCTATTTTGCAACACAGAGAAACATATCTGAAGGTGTTAGAAGTGTTTTGCATGATTTTTGAGGTTAGATCCTGAAATGTCAGAAAACAGCCTTTCAGCGCAGAACAAACTTGGTTCTGGCAATGCAAGCTGAAACTCGGTCTAAAATTAAAATTGCAGTCTGTGCATGAATGAAACCTATTTTGCAACACAGAGAAACATATCTGAAGGTGTTAGAAGTGTTTTGCATGATTTTTGAAGTTAGAGCCTGAAATGTCAGAAAACAGCGTTTCAGCACATAACAAACTTGGTTCTGGCAATGCAAGCTCAAACTCGGTCCAAAATTAAAATTGCAGTCTGTGCATGAATAAAACCTATTTTGCAACACAGAGAAACATATCTGAAGGTGTTAGAAGTGTTTTGCATGATTTTTGAAATTAGAGCCTGAAATGTCAGAAAACAGCGTTTCAGCACATAACAAACTTGGTTCTGGCAATGCAAGCTGAAACTCGGTCCAAAATTAAAATTGCAGTCTGTGCATGAATAAAACCTATTTTGCAACACAGAGAAACATATCTGAAGGTGTTAGAAGTGTTTTGCATGATTTTTGAAGTTAGAGCCTGAAATGTCAGAAAACGGCGTTTCAGCACATAACAAACTTGGTTCTGGCAATGCAAGCTGAAACTCGGTCCAAAATTAAAATTGCAGTCTGTGCATGAATAAAACCTATTTTGCAACACAGAGAAACATATCTGAAGGTGTTAGAAGTGTTTTGCATGATTTTTGAAGTTAGAGCCTGAAATGTCAGAAAACGGCGTTTCAGCACATAACAAACTTGGTTCAAGCAATGCAGGCTGAAACTCGGTCCAAAATTAAAATTGCAGTCTGTGCATGAATAAAACCTATTTTGCAACACAGAGAAACATATCTGAAGGTGTTAGAAGTGTTTTGCATGATTTTTGAAGTTAGAGCCTGAAATGTTAGAAAACGGCGTTTCAGCACATAACAAACTTGGTTCAGGCAATGCCAGCTGAAACTCGGTCCAAAATTAAAATTGCAGTCTGTGCAGGAATAAAACCTATTTTGTAACACAGAGAAACATATCTGAAGGTGTTAGAAGTGTTTTGCATGATTTTTGAAGTTAGAGCCTGAAATGTCAGAAAACAGCGTTTCAGCGCAGAACAAACTTGGTTCAGGCAATTCAAGCTGAAACTCGGTCCAAAATTAAAATTGCAGTCTGTGCATGAATAAAACCTATTTTGCAACACCGAGAAACATATCTGAAGGTGTTAGAAGTGTGTTGCATGATTTTTTAAGTTAGAGCCTGAAATGTCAGAAAACGGCGTTTCAGCACATAACAAACTTGGTTCTGGCAATGCAGGCTGAAACTCGGTCCAAAATTAAAATTGCAGTCTGTGCATGAATAAAACCTATTTTGCAACACAGAGAAACATATCTGAAGGTGTTAGAAGTGTTTTGCATGATTTTTGAAGTTAGAGCCTGAAATGTAGGAAAACGGCGTTTCAGCACATAACAAACTTGGTTCAGGCAATGCAAGCTGAAACTCGGTCCAAAATTAAAATTGCAGTCTGTGCATGAATAAAACCTATTTTGCAACACAGAGAAACATATCTGAAGGTGTTAGAAGTGTTTTGCATGATTTTTGAGGTTAGATCCTGAAATGTCAGAAAACAGCCTTTCAGCGCAGAACAAACTTGGTTCTGGCAATGCAAGCTGAAACTCGGTCTAAAATTAAAATTGCAGTCTGTGCATGAATGAAACCTATTTTGCAACACAGAGAAACATATCTGAAGGTGTTAGAAGTGTTTTGCATGATTTTTGAAGTTAGAGCCTGAAATGTCAGAAAACAGCGTTTCAGCACATAACAAACTTGGTTCTGGCAATGCAAGCTCAAACTCGGTCCAAAATTAAAATTGCAGTCTGTGCATGAATAAAACCTATTTTGCAACACAGAGAAACATATCTGAAGGTGTTAGAAGTGTTTTGCATGATTTTTGAAGTTAGAGCCTGAAATGTCAGAAAACAGCGTTTCAGCACATAACAAACTTGGTTCTGGCAATGCAAGCTGAAACTCGGTCCAAAATTAAAATTGCAGTCTGTGCATGAATAAAACCTATTTTGCAACACAGAGAAACATATCTGAAGGTGTTAGAAGTGTTTTGCATGATTTTTGAAGTTAGAGCCTGAAATGTTAGAAAACGGCGTTTCAGCACATAACAAACTTGGTTCAGGCAATGCAAGCTGAAACTCGGCCCAAAATTAAAATTGCAGTCTATGCATGAATAAAACCTATTTTGCAACACAGAGAAACATATCTGAAGGTGTTAGAAGTGTTTTGCATGATTTTTGAAGTTAGAGCCTGAAATGTCAGAAAACAGTTTTTCAGCACATAACAAACTTGGTTCTGGCAATGCAAGCTGAAACTCGGTCAGAAATTAAAATTGCAGTCTGTGCATGAATAAAACCTATTTTGCAACACAGAGAAACATATCTGAAGGTGTTAGAAGTGTTTTGCATGATTTTTGAAGTTAGAGCCTGAAATGTCAGAAAACAGCGTTTTAGCACATAACAAACTTGGTTCCCCTTCAGTCGAATCACTTCGACGTTACATGGGAATTCCCATGTAACGTCTCCGTTCCCTCCTTCAGGGAACGAGGGTTACCTACGTAACCTAGACGTTCCCCTTCAGTCGAATCACTTCGACGTTACATGGGAATTCGCTTAGAATCCAATCATATCTGAGCCTTATACAAAAGGCCAATGAAAATTGGCGAGTGGCATTTGCATGATGCGCCACGCCCCGTACATACGGGTATAAAAGGCGACGTCATGCGCCAGTCAGACAGCTTCTTCGCTTCAGATCCGTCTGAATGTTGAGCCTGCTTTCTCTGCTAAGAGTCTACAATCTTCAAAAGAGTTCTTCCAGAGTTCCTGCTCTCTCTCCTGACGTGCTGCAACTAAAAGAGCTTATCCTTCTGCAGCCGTCAGCGATCTCCCGCGGGCTGCCGTTTTCACGGCCACTACAGCCGCTCTGCTTTCCAGCGAGAGAGTCCCGTTGAGTGCACAGCCGCCCCGCGGCTTTTTCCCTGGGCAGACCGGGAGCTAAAAGAGCAATTTCTCGCGGCCGTAAGACGTTCTTTTCAGAATGGCTTTTCGGCCGTGCGCTTCAGGATGCGGTAGTTTCCTCCCTCCTGCGGACGGACATGATCACTGCCTCACGTGTTTGGGGAGTGAGCACGCTGAGGCAGCGTTCATGGATGGTGAATGCATTCATTGCGAATGCATGACCATGAGCACGCTGAAGTCCCGCCGCTCGTTCGCGAGGCGGCTCCCCCCGTCTTCCTCTCGCGGTCCGTCGTTAAGCCGTCAATGCTTTTCGGCCACCGCGGCGAGACGCGGGGGGGACTTAACTGTCACCGTGCAGAACGCACCGCCGGCCCAGAAAGCCCTGCGGTCTTCTGTCACACAGCGTGGTCCCGTCGAGTTCCCGGAGCAGTATGCTTCCCCGCCCAGCGGGCTGAGCGTCTCCTTCGGTGCTCCTGCGGAGGATGAGATGTCGACCGCAGCATCAGAGGGAGAGTCGGTCGGCGAGGCGGACGCTTCGGCGGCGCGGCCCCCTCTAGAGGTGGCCGCTCCGTCTGAGGTGGACGTTGAGCTATCGACTATGCTCCTCCGGGCCGCCAGGGGGATCGGTCTGGGGGTGCCCCAGGCGCCCCCGGCCGATCCTTCTAGGCTGGATGATTGGTTCCTGGGGAGGGCCCCCGCGGCTCCACCTCGCCCCCCCTCGGTCCCATTCTTCCCGGAGGTGCACGAGGAGCTGACGAGATCCTGGCGGGCCCCCTTCTCATCACGGCCCCGCCCCAGCTCCTCTCCCCTCACCACCCTCGATGGCGGGGCGGCCAGGGGGTATGCAGCGATTCCCCGGGTCGAGCGCGCTGTGGCGGTGCATTTGTGCCCACGCGGCGCTGCCACCTGGAGGGATCGTCCGCATCTCCCGTCCAGGGCGTGCGAGCGCTCGTCCGCCCTTGCGGGCCGCGTTTACCACGCCGCTGGACAGGCCGCCACCGCCCTGCATGCTATGGCGATCCTACAAGTTTATCAGGCCCAGGCCCTGAAACAGCTGCACGAGGGTGGTCCCGACCAGGGGGTTATGGAAGAACTCCGCGCCGCCACCGACTTCGCCCTACGGGCGACGAAGGTCACGGCGCGTTCCCTTGGTCAGGTGATGTCCACAGCCGTGGTCCAGGAGCGACACCTATGGCTCACTCTGGCCCAGATGGCAGACGTCGACAAAGCTCGCTTTCTTGACGCTCCTATCTCCCAGAGTGGCCTATTCGGCGACACTGTCGAGGACTTTGCCCAGCAGTTCTCGGCAGTCCAGAAGCAGAGGGAGGCCATTCAACACATCCTGCCCCGCCGCGAGTCCAAACCCATCCCGCCGCCGGTGGCTCAGCCTCCCCCCGCTCGTCGCCGAGGGCGCCCCCCCGCGGCCCCCACCAAACCTGCTCCGTCGCCTGCTGAACCCAAGAAGGAGACGGCCCGACGTCGAGCTGGCCGCGGGGGTGCGGCGCCGCCCGCCTCTCAGGGACCTGCAAAGAACACCCGCAAGAGAGCCGCGAAACGTCCCTGACGCGGGCAACCCGGAGGTGGAGAAGTTTGTTCTTCAGGGGACGAGAACATCTGCGTCCCCGCTCCCGCTGGAGGGCCGGGGGTTGTTGTGCACTTTAACGCTGCCGCCGGCCCACGGGTCGGCGGTACCCACAACTTCAATAAAAGAGCAATTTCCTTCACCTCCGGGGCCTCGGCCCCGTGTTCCCGTTCCGGGCGGCACCAGGATGCCCTCTCGGAGCCGGACTCGGAGCTGTCTTTCGCCAGCGCGGGAACCTGGGAAGAAGGTAGGCCCTGCTCAGAGCAGCTTGTCTCCCCTTCCTGTTCCCCCCCTAGGCTGCCCCACCACGGTCACGTCGGTCAACGTTCCCTTGACACCCCTGTCGAGGCGCTTGGGGGCCTGGCTTCAGCTCCCCAGCCCCTCGCGGTGGTTGATACGGACGGTACGTCTCGGCTATGCGATTCAGTTCGCCAAAGCTCCGCCCAGGTACAGAGGTGTCCTTCACACTCGTGTCCACTCAGACACCCACGCCGCTGTCCTGCGTGCAGAGGTCGCAGTCCTACTGGCGAAGGATGCGATCGAGCTTGTCCCTCCAGCCGAGATGAGGTCAGGGTTTTACAGTCCCTACTTCATCGTGCCCAAAAAGAGTGGTGGGTTAAGACCCATCCTGGATCTCAGAGTCCTGAATCGGTCCCTTCTCAGGCTGCCGTTCAAGATGCTCACGACGAAGCGCATGCTCTCATGCATTCGTCCCCAGGATTGGTTTGCAGCCATCGACCTGAAGGACGCGTACTTCCATGTCTCGATTCTTCCTCGCCACAGGCCCTTTCTTCGGTTTGCGTTCGAGGGTCGAGCATACCAGTACAAAGTTCTCCCATTCGGCCTGTCCCTCTCTCCTCGCGTTTTCACCAAGGTTGCGGAAGCGGCCCTGGCCCCTCTTTGGCTGTCAGGTTTCCGCATCCTCAACTATCTCGACGACTGGCTTCCGATAGCCCACTCTCGAGAGGTGCTTTGCGACCAGAGGGACCTGGTGCTTCAGCACCTCAGCCGCCTGGGCCTTCAGGTCAACCGAGAAAAGAGCAAACTCTCCCCAGTGCAGAGGATCTCTTTTCTCGGCGTGGAGCTGGACTCGGTCTCCATGACAGCCCGTCTCACCAACGAGCGCGCTCAGTCGGTGCTGAGATGTCTAGATTTATTCAGGCACAAGACAGCGGTTCCTCTAAAAACTTTTCAGAGGCTCCTGGGGCATATGGCAGCTGCGGCCGCGGTAACGCCGCTGGGCTTGCTTCATATGAGACCGCTTCAGCACTGGCTACACGACCGAGTCCCGAGACGGGCATGGCACCGTGGCACACTCCGGATTGGCGTTTCCCCGCAGTGTCGCCGCCTGTTCAGCCCGTGGTCAGACCCTGCCTTTCTCCAGGCCGGAGTACCCCTGGGGCAGGTGTCCAGGCACATCGTGGTTTACACGGATGCCTCCACCACGGGTTGGGGTGCTGTGTGCAACGGGCAAGCAGCTTCGGGCTCCTGGACAGGACCTCGACTGCAGTGGCACATCAATTGCCTCGAGTTGTTGGCTGTGCTTCTGGCCCTTCGTCGCTTCCGACCGACGTTGCGTCAGAAGCACGTACTTGTGCGTACCGACAGCACTGCGACTGTGGCTTATATCAACCGCCAGGGCGGCCTCCGCTCCCGTCGCATGTCACAACTCGCCCGCCGTCTGCTCCTCTGGAGTCAAACGTGGCTAAAATCGCTACGTGCCATTCACATTCCGGGGGAACTCAACCGTGCAGCCGATCAGCTCTCACGGCAGTCCACCCTCCCTGGAGAATGGCGACTCCACCCCGAGACAGTCCAGCTGATTTGGAGGCATTTCGGGGAGGCCCAGATAGATCTGTTTGCCTCCCCCGAATCCTCCCACTGCCAGCAGTTCTTCTCCCTCAACGAGGTATCCCTCGGCAGGGACGCTCTGGCCCACAGCTGGCCTCCGGGGCCCAAGTACGCCTTTCCCCCAGTGAGCCTCCTTGCACAGACCCTGTGCAAGATCAGGGAGGACGAGGAGCAGGTTCTCCTGGTCGCCCCATACTGGCCTGCCAGGACCTGGTTCCCAGAACTCATTTCCCTCGCGGCAGCCCCTCCCTGGAAAATCCCCTTGAGGAAGGACCTTCTTTCTCAGGGGATGGGCACTATTTGGCACCCACGTCCCGATCTATGGAACTTGCACGTCTGGCTCCTGGACGGGACGCTTCAGACCTCGCCGGCCTTCCACAGGCCGTGGTAGAAACCATCACTCAGTCCCGAGCCCCCTCTACAAGGCAGGCGTACGCACTGAGGTGGGGTCTATTCGTCGACTGGTGTTCCTCACGCAAACAGGACCCACAGAGATGCACGATTGCAGTAGTGCTTTCCTTCCTGCAAGAGAAGTTGGAGCGCAGGCTGTCCCCTTCGACTCTCAAAGTGTATGTCGCCGCTATTGCCGCACATCACGATGCAGTGGATGGATCATCCCTAGGTAAGCACCCTCTGGTCGTGAGATTCCTCAGAGGCGCTAGGAGGATCAATCCTCCCAGACCGCGCCTCGTACCCTCTTGGGACCTCTCCGTCGCCCTCCAGGGCCTGCGGGGACCTCCCTTCGAGCCCCTCGCCTCAGTTGAGCTTAAGTTTCTGTCATTGAAGACAGCGCTCCTGACTGCGTTGGCCTCCATCAAGAGGGTGGGGGATCTGCAAGCTTTCTCTGTCGACGAAGCGTGCCTGGAGTTCGGGCCCGGCGATTCTCACGTCATCCTGAGACCCCGGCCCGGCTATGTGCCCAAGGTTCCCACCACGCCTTTCCGCGATCAGGTGGTGAACCTGCAAGCTCTGCCCTTGGAGGAGGCAGACCCAGCTATAGCATCGTTGTGTCCAGTCCGTGCTCTGCGCACTTACGTAGACCGCACTCGGCACTTCAGACGCACTGAGCAGCTCTTTGTCTGCTTCGGAGGTCAGCAGAAAGGGAATGCTGTCTCCAAACAGAGGTTGGCGCATTGGGTGGTAGAAGCCATCTCCCTGTCTTACTTGTATCAGGGAGAGCCTTGCCCCTTAGGCTTGCATGCCCACTCCACACGGAGTGTTGCATCTTCCTACGCGTTGGCACATGGCGCCTCATTAGCGGACATCTGCAGAGCTGCCGGCTGGGCGACACCAAATACCTTTGCCAGGTTTTACAACCTTCGCTTAGAGGCCGTGTCCTCCCGAGTTCTGACAGGTGACCGGGAGGACGGCTAGTGTCGGCTTGCTGCGCCATTCCCACGTGGATCCGTGCGCTATCTCCCAGTCTGTTCCCTCCGGCGAACCTGGGTCCTCCATGCCCCTCAGTCCGGGCTAGACGCGGAGTAGCTCTTGACTGTGCTCCTGCCGGGTCTCCTTCGCCCCGCAGGTTGTGGCTATTTTTCTCTATATTTTTTCCAGGGGTCAACCAGAAGGCCTCTGTTTCCCTCGTATATCCCTAAAACCCCCTTATGGATATATTGAATTTCTTATTTTCACATGGACAGAATTCATGTCTCCGCCCCCCCAACCCCTGCTTCAGTTTCTGGCATCCCTGGGGACCCCCCTTCTCGGGCCCCAGGGCGTTGGGAAGGTTACGTTAACGTCCGCCTGTTGACACGTCCGCCTGCCGGCACGTGGTCGTTGCGTAACGCGGCGCAGGGACGTGGCTTGTTCCATAGGGTCAGTTCCCATGTAACGTCGAAGTGATTCGACTGAAGGGGAACGTCTAGGTTACGTAGGTAACCCTCGTTCCCTGAAGGAGGGAACGGAGACGTTACATCCCCTGCCACGTCCCTGTCGTCGCGCTGACGCCGGCTCAACCCGGCTCCTCAGCGAAGAACCTGTCTGACTGGCGCATGACGTCGCCTTTTATACCCGTATGTACGGGGCGTGGCGCATCATGCAAATGCCACTCGCCAATTTTCATTGGCCTTTTGTATAAGGCTCAGATATGATTGGATTCTAAGCGAATTCCCATGTAACGTCTCCGTTCCCTCCTTCAGGGAACGAGGGTTACCTACGTAACCTAGACGTTATACATATAGGCTATACAGTGTCTCTAAAAAATTTGGACATATAAGTCACTCTTAAAAAGTGTAATTTATTTCAAAGACAACACAAGCATACTTTTTAATCACAGTAACACAAATAATTTACTTGATATTTAGTAGACAAAACAACAACAGACATATTTAAAAAAAATTGACTAAATAGCTTTTTGCAATATATTCATTAGCAAATGAATTAATACAGAATAAAAAATAGAATAAAATAAAATAACATAAAACTAATGTACTGGCTTCTAAAAGATCTTCAAGGATGCAGTCAATCTTCACAAATAAAATCTTATAGAAAAACACATGGCTGGAAGCAGGGTGAACAATTGCTACTTTATTTTGGTTTATATCAAACAAATTCTGAGAAAAAAAGTCAGAATAGTGAGATAAGTCACAATAATCCAATATATATATATATTTTTTAAATAAAGTGGAGGAAGCAGGCTTTCATAATTTTACAGTGAAATATTACTAAATTAATACATTTATTTAGTTAGTATGAATATATAAAATCCCCAAAAATGTCCAAACTGTACAGTCCTAGAAACAATCACAGCAGTTATCAGTTATTAATAACTAGAGATTATCTTTAAAAAAAAAAATCACAGAATTTCCACTGCAGCAACTTTGCTTTTCCCTCTTTATAAAAAACCCATAAAATATGTCAAACAGATTTCCCTACCCGTGTTGACATATCAAAAGACCTTATCCTTTTTTTAAAGCCAATATCAATCACTACATAAGTTGTCAGACTGCTTACACTTCTGTAATATGTTGGGACACATTTCCAAGTGAAAAAGAAAAAAAAAAATGTAGAGTGAGAGTTGATTTTATCCATCAGCAATTGACTGGATCATGAAAAGTGGTCTTTTAATGACAGATGAGGGCTGAAATCTAAAGCTTGGTGACAGCAGCTGTCTAAAGAAGCTTTAGACAGAAATTTAAAAAAACAAACTACTATTTTTCCTTTAGAATAATTTGCACAGATGAAGCATTTACATTAACATCAGGGACCAAATTAGAAAGTACATAGGGTCAATTTTGACTTCATGTTGACTTTATATAGCTAACAACCTTCAGTTCAAAAACATGACAAATTATTTTTGCTTTACTCGTCGGCGATATACGCAAGGTGCCCCTGCTTTGTGCCTGACAGGCTGATTAGCCTTACAGGCTCAATATGGTTAGGGTTAGCGGCACATTTAGGGTCACATCCTCGACCGCCTGTCAGGCACAAAGCAGGGCACCTTCCACCGATGCAGATGTTGCAGTAGACAAAGCTGGTATACGTCCCTGCGAACAAGATCATTTGTCAACATTTTTGTGGAAAAGTGAATATTAAAAGGGATAGTTCAAAATTAAACATTCTGTCATTAATTATTCATCCGCATGTCGTTCCAAACAGGTAAGACCCGTTCCTCTTTTAAACACAAATTAAGACATTTTTGATGAAATCCGAGAGCTTTGATGCATGTAACTACCATGTTCAAGGCCCAGAAAAGTAGTAAGGACATTGTTAAAATAGTCCATGTGACATCAGTAGCTCAACTGTAATGTTATGAAGCAACAAGAATCCTTTTTGTTGGCTAAGAAAACAAAAATAACGACTTTATACAACAATTTCTTGTCTTTCATCATGTCAGTCTTCGATGCATATTCATGACGCAAGATGAGCGAAGGTCTTAAGGGTTTGGAACGACATGAGGGTGAGTAATCATTGACAAAATTTCAGGTGAACTATCCCTTTGAATCTGTTTTTTCCTGCCATTATTTAGGAGTAAACTCACTTCAAAGCTAACAGACATGTTGTGATTTCATGGATAATTAAGATGACATCAAAAAGTTGCACAATTATAGGTGTGTGCCTTTTTAAAGGGATAGTCCACCCAAAAATGTATATCATTCCAAACCTGTATAACTTTCCTTAGTGGAACACAAATGAAGATATTTTGAAGAAGGCTTGCAAATAAACAGCTTCGGTTCCCATTGACTTCCACTGTATGGACAAAAAACACAATGGAAATCAATGGGAACTGAAACTCTTTAGTTCACAACAATCTTCAGAATATCTGAATGAGCGGGTATGTGATATTTTATGATAGAATTTTTGGGTGGACTATACTTTTAAAGGGTCAGAACACCAGCTGACCAACCTGTGTCACATTACAACACGTACGTGTTGTGGTACTCTCGTAAATACGTACCAGAGACTGACACAGAAGTGAAGAAATTGTTGAATAAGGTTGTTATTTTTGTTTTCTTTTGTGCACAAAAAGTGTTTTTGTAGCTTTATAAAATTTAGGTTGAACCACTGATGTCACATGGACTATTTTTACGATGTCCTTACTACCTTTCTGGGCCTTGAACGTTACAGTTGCTGTCTATGCAGGGTCAGAAAGCTCTCGGATTATGGGTTCGGAACGACATAAGGGGGAGAAATTGATGACAGAATTTTAATTTTTGGATGAACTCTCCCTTTAAATCTGCTATAACATTATTTCCTGTCATGATTTAGGAGTAAACTCACTTCAAAGCCAACAGACATCAAGAAAAGGCTACAAAACCTCAGTTTTGATTTTATGGTTTATTATAAAACGGTTAGTTCCATTCCTCAATTCTGATTGGTCAGCAGCTGTGTCATATTCATGATACGGCACTGCTATGACCGCTTCACTCAACGGTTTTGTGTATCATTGAACCCCCTTAGCAACCACCCTTAGCAACGTAAGTTAGCAGCAGTTAGGGACTACTTTTTACAGCGGAAGGCAGTTAAATGATTTTACTTTATGAAAACATACAACTTAATATATATTTTTGATTTTAATATTTTTATTGTGTGGTAACCGTTTTATAAAAGCAATAAGGTACTTGACGCTTCGCGTCGTGCCTAACAACGCCCTACAGCCGTGATTTATTCACGATACAGCACGGCCTCTCGTACCTTATTGCTTAATTATAAAACGGTTAGTTCCATTCCTCAATTCTGATTGGTCAGCAGCTGTGTCGTATTCATGATACGGCACTGCTATGACCGCTTCACTCAACGGTTTTGTGTATCATTGAACCCCCTTAGCCACCACCCTTAGCAACGTAAACACAGCTGCAGCAGTCAGGGACTACTTTTTACAGCGGAAGGCAGTTAATGATTTTACTTTATGAAAACGTACAACGTAATATATATAAATTAATATTTATTTTTGATTTTAATATTTTTATTGTGTGGTAACCGTTTTATAAAAGCAATAAGGTACTTGAGGCCGTGCTGTATCATGAATAAATCACGGCTGAAGGGGTTGCAGGCACGACGCGAACAACGCCCTTCAGCCGTGATTTATTCATGATACAGCACGGCCTCTCGTACCTTATTGCTTAATTAAGATGTCATCAAAAAGTGGTACAATTTGTCTGAAACCATATTATAGCTGTGTGCATTTTTAAAGGGATAGTCCACCCAAAAATTAATGTAATTCCAAACCTGCATAACTTTCTTTCCTCAGAGGAACACTAAAAGGTATTTTGAAGAAGGTTGGCAACTACACAGCTTCGATTCCCATTGACTTCCACTGGGTATATGATATTTTATGATTGAATTTTTGAGTGAACTATACTTTTAAAGGGTCAGAACGCTAGCTGACCAACCTGTGTCACATTACAGCACGTATGCATTTTGGTACTCTCGTAAACGCGCACCAGATACTGACAAAGAAGAGAAGAAATTGTTGAATAAGGTTGTTATTTTTGTTTCCATTGTGCACAAAAAGTATTCTTGTAGGTTTATAAAATTTGCGTTGAAACACTGATGTCACATGGACTATTTTAACAATGTTCTTACTACCTTTCTGGCCCTTGATCATTCCAGTTGCTGTCTATGCAGGTTCAGAAAGCTCTCTGATTTCATCAAAAATATCTTAATTTGTGTTCTGAAGATGAACAAAGGTCTTATGGGTTTGGAACGACATGAGGGTGATTAATTGATGACAGAATTTTCATTTTTGGGTGAACTACCCCTTTTAAGTCTGCTATAACATTAGTTCCTGTCATCATTTAAGGGTAAACTCACTTCAAATCTAACAGACATCAAGAAAAGCCTACAAAAATTCAATTTTGCTTTCATGGTTTTATTAAGATGTCATCAAAAAGTGATGTTTGATCAGTTTGTCTGAATTCATATTAGCTGTGTGCTTTTTTAAAGGGATAGTCCTCCCAAAAAATGTTGTTCCAAACCTCAGTGTAACACAAATGAAGATACTTAAATATATTCCACTGTATTGACAAAAGATACAATGGAAGCCGATGTGAACCAAAAACGTTTAGTTAACAACATTCTTATGAATATCTGAATAAGGGGGATATATGATATTTTATGACATAATTTTTGGGTGGACTATGCCTTTAAAGGGTTCGTTCACCCAAAAATAAAAATGCTGTCCTTAATTATATACCTTCATAAACTCAGCTTTATAAAATTATGGTTGAACCACTTATATCACATGGACTATTTTATCAATGCCCTTACTTTCTGGGCCTTGAACTTGGTAGTTGCATTGCCGTCTATGCAGGGTCAGAAAGCTCTCAGATTTCATCAAAAATATCTTAACTTGCATTTCAAAGACGAACGAAGGTGTTACGGGTTCCTTTTCGGGTGAATTATCCCTTTAACTAGCGAGACAGCTAATGTAAAATCACCCAGTTCAGCATGTGGTACATTCACACCGTGCTCTCTAAATGGTGTTTATAGTTCGACATCTTGTTTTCTTTGTCTGTTTCACATTTGTATACAGATGCTTCCTATTTTCCTAAACAAAAACAGAATCTCCCTAATGCCCCCTGAGAGGCGGGTCATTTGCACACGCAAAGACTCTTCACGCCGGGAAGCGACTGCGTGTCTATGCAAAGCTCAAAAATAATCTGGGTGTAGCTCTACATGGCTTCTTTCAGGACTTCTGCTCTCGAGTCTAATTTGAATCCAGCACTTCTAAATCAAAGACGCCCGCACATTCCCGTCCCCACGTGTTTTCAAAAGACAAAAACGCAATAAATATTTCATATTTGTAGCCCACAGTGAACGATATTGCACGGTCTTCAGAGATGCCGGTAATTGATAGGAGTGGAGAGTTTCCAAATCTCAAGCTCAATAATAAGATGATTTTCCCTTCCTGTTAGTTTCCAAGTGCCCTTTTCTGCTCTGTTTGATCTTAGCGAGGCTGATGAAAAGAAAAAGGGACGAGCAGTTGTTTCTGACAGTAAAATGAGTTTCTTGTTTGTTTGAGATTCTTGATTTGGCCATTTGCGAAGTGTAAAAGCCCACTTGCAATTAGGAATAATGACAACACGACATCAAGTGCGATCAAACTTGTAAAAGAAACGCCAGTTGAAGCGATGTACTGCGTCTAAGACATCTAATTATATAAAATAGCATGGCATTGAAACAAGAGAAGGGTACGAATAGATGTCATCAGTTATTACTAACCCCCTGTCCCTGGAAGAAATTGAGATTTCACCACCTACAGTTCCCATCTTGGGTGACAAAACATCCAGTTCGTGTCACAGACAGCCTGTGTTTTTTCTCTTTATCTCCAAGTTTTTGTGACACATTTGCATTTTCTCACACTACGCCAATGCTTTGTTCTCGTTTGATTGTGGGGGCCAGAAATACCGCCGTGTTCTCTCGGAAAATGTAACAACTTCGTTTCAAAAGATCAATTATCAGCATACAAATGAAAGTGCTGCTATATGACAGCATGTCAAGAAACTTTGTGTAACCGCTAAAAAAACGGCCACTTCCCATCTGCTGCTGTAACTATGGCTACGGGCTGTCCTTTGATTGACAATTCTCCCTCAACTTCACGACGAGGTGATGCAAGGATACTCTATATAGCATTCTCTAGTCTCCTTCATGTCTTAAGCTGAGGTTCTTGAAGTGAGGTAAAGAGGAGAAGTGAATTAGAATGAGAAGCTACAGAGAGAGAAGGTGGGAAGTCTGAAGTATAAGGCGCAGCTGTCGTCTCAGATCAAGAGAACCTAGCAGTGTAATTTACAATAAGTTGTTAAACTTCAATTATGCTGCCTCTCCAACCTTCTCCAGGAGGAGTAGGTGTTACAAAGTGTCAGACAGAAGAAGGTTAACAGGGCTGTTCAATAAGCAATGATACACCTAGCTTTTTGTGTTTTATTTCTGACATTTTAAGGAAAGTCACATTTCCATGCATCCAAACTAAAACGTTTGATTTTGCGCTTAAATGCTTGAAATTAATTTTCTAGTTAAATATGATTTTTTCCTACATAGTACTGTTCAGAGGTTTGGGGTGTGTACTTTTGGCTGCATTAATTTGCAAAAAAAAAAAAAAAAAAAAAGTGAAACAGTAAAGTAAAACAGTTATATTGTGAAATATTATTTGAATTGTAAAAATATGCTGATTTGATGCATAAATAAATATGTTGTCTTATTATCAATGTTAAAAATGGTTCCACTAATTTGTTTGATGAAGACAACATTTAAAAGAATGGTATTTATTTGAAATCATTTTTTTTCTAACATTACTGTTTAATGTAATTTAACTTGTGGAATAAAAATCACAATTTCTTTATACAAAAATATTTATGATAAACTACAGTTCAGAAGTTTTGTATTAACATATTTTAAAATTGACACTTTAAATATTTTATTCATATTGTGGAAAATAATACTTTAAGAAGTTCATTTTGGGAACAAAAATGTACAGATAATTTAATACAGATACTTACCACCTTGTTATCAGTCATAAAGAAATTATGTTTTTTGAGTAAAACATTTCAGGAGTGTTCTCCATATAGTGGACTTCAATGGTGCCCCCGAGATTGAACTTCCAAATTGCAGTTTAAATGCAGCTTCAAAGGGCACTAAATGATCCCAGCCGAGGAAGAAGGGTCTGATCTAGCAAAACGATCGGTTATTTTCTAAAAAAAATGACAATTTATATACTTTTTAACTGCAAATGCTTGTCTTGGTCTAGCTCTGCAGAACTGTGTGCATTGCTGTTTATGACAGTTAGGGTCTGTCGGAAAACTTCCACCTTATTTTCTCCTCAACTTTAAAATCGTCTTACATCGCTGTTTTACCATTTTTTCCGTAAAGGGAGTTTGACCTTCTTTGGATGTTCACTTTGTAAACACTGGGTCGGTACTTCTGCAGCGATGTGGGACGATTTTGAAATTGGAGGAGAAAATAAGATGAGAGTTTTCTGACATACCCTGTCCTAAACAGGAATACACAGAGTTCAGCAGAGCTAGATCAAGACGAGCATTTAAGGTTAAAAAGTATATAAATTGTAATTTTTTTTTTTTAGAAAACAGCCAATCTTTTCGCTAGATAAGACCCTTCTTCTTTGGCTGGGATCGTTTGAAGCTGCATTTAAACTGCATTTTACAAGTTCAAACTCGGGGGCACCATAGTAGTCGATTATATGGACAGAAATGCTGAAATGTTCTTTTAAAAGGTCTAAATGTTTGACTGGTAGTGTTATACAATTCAAGCTCACAAAATTGATCAAATTAAACAAGCATTAACTTTTCTAGAACCTAACATTTGTCTACCACAGGGGTGCCCAAACTCGGTCCTGGAAGGCCGGTGTCCTGCAGAGTTTAGCTCTAACTTGCTTTAACACACCTGCTGGGAAGTTTCTAGTATGCCTAAAAGTGCTTGATTAGCTGGTTCAGGTGTATCAAATTGGGGTTGGAGCTAAACTCTGCAGGACACCAGCCCTCCAAGACTGAGTTTGGGCACCCTGGTCTAATGTATGCCATGACAAAATGGAAAATATGTGATTCCAATGGTTACATGGCATTGCTAATATCTAATTTAAGGCTAATTATTAAAAAAAAAAATCTGACACACAGATCCATGCAATATTTGATTCTGATTGGCCAATCGAAGCATAATGCAGTCAAAAGTTTGTGTGTGTGTTTTTTATTTATTTATTTATTTATTTATTTTATCACACTAAACTGTACAATTGACTATTTGGCCAACTGATTTCCTATTCCACATAATACAAAAATTGCAACTCAAATATTTAATGTCTATTTATTAAGTAACCAACATAATAATAACAATAATATACAGCAATCATCCTGTCAGCATTTATTTTGTGTTAACGACCAGCTGACAGTGCATTATTCCTTACTTATTCAAGCCAAAAATATTATTCTATATGACTGAATCAATCTGACTCCACAAGGTTATACCAACAAAAGTATTTTATGGGCCAGATCAGGTAGAAAGGCACTTTTTTACTTTAAAGTGTAGTTTGACGTAAAAATAATAGTACTGAGGTATGATTACATAGGATCACAACATCAAACTCCTCGCGGCAGTGACAGCTTTAACCAGACGCTCCATTTGCTGAGCACATGCTTTACGTGCTCATGCTCCAGAAGACGTTACGTAGCGCTATACAACACCATCTGGTACAGGACACAGGGGGCGGTTTGAGGATCTGTTGCACACTTTAAGTCTTTCTGTGTAACACATTCTTTACTAAAACCTTCTTCTGAGAAGGTATACACATGCCAGATGCCTCAGCTCAAAAGCTACAATCACAGCTTCTGGGTACTTTTTGAAGCTTCATTTTGAAGATGTGTTTAAATTTGAGATTACATCATTTGAATAAATAAGCTTTCCATTGATGTATGTTTTGGTAGGATATGATAATATTTGATCGAGATACAACTATTTAAAAATCTGGAATCTGAGGTTGTGAAAAAATCTAAATATTGAGAAAATGCCTTTAAAGTTGTCCAAATGTTTTTAGCTATGCATATTACTAATGAAAAATTAAGTTTTGATATATTTACAGTAAGAAAATTTACAATAGATCTTCATGAACTTGATGATTTTTGGCAGAGAAAAAAGTATACTTTTCAGCTATACAATGTATTCTTGGCAATTGCTGCTTTATTCTTGGCAATTGCTGCTTGGTTTTGTGGTCCAGGGTCACATACAGGTCTAGAAAGACATGCAGGCATTGGGGAAAGATGGGAGTAGTTCATGAGGTTGAACTTAATGCACTTTGAAAGTGATGGACACTAGAGCTGCCGAGAGAAGGACATTCATCAAAAGTCTCCATGATTCAAGCTTCCTGACAGGAAAGAGGAAGCTACTGATTAGCTTTTCCATTAAGCTTGATCAATTCTGGAACAGTACGTGTATCCATCTTTCCGAAGCACATCTGAACAGTGTCAGGGGAACACGTTAATCTGAAGCCATCGAACCAGACGCTCCATTAACATACTTAAAAAAATACTTAACTATTGATAAATCATAGCATGTGAAGAAGAAGAATGAAAACAGGGTCGGGTCGATATGTAGCTAAATACTTAAAGGGTTAGTTCAACCAAAAATGAAAATCAGCCCATGATTTACTCACCCTCAAGGCATCCTTCCAAACTTTATAATGGCAGTGGGTGGGTGTTTCTGTTCAACAGTCCAAAAGAAGTCCAATAAAGTGCCTCCATCCATAATAAAAAGTGCTCCACAGAGCTCCAGGAAATGAACAGAGGCCTCCTGAAGTGAACTGATGCATTTTTGCGAGAAAAATATACGTATTTAAAATGTAGTAATCACTTTTCTCTAGCTTGCGCTAACTGACGTACTCAGAAGCCATTCCGGGATGTAATAAAGCAAACCAAATCAATGGTCAGGAATTAGTACAAAAGTACATAAGGACGATTTGTAAAGAAAAATATCAGAGGATGTCGATATAAGCCAAGAGGAGACGGGTTTTCCTTTGTTAAAGTAAGAAAACTTTGCTTCCTTTGCTCCTATAAACAAACATTGCTTTTTCACAAGACCAGCAGTGCCTGCGCAACTCATACGCCTTACTCCACCCACCCAGAATGGCTTACATGTATAATAGAAAAGTGATTACTACATTTAAATATGGATAATTTACTTACAAAAATGCATTGATTTGATACAGGAGGCCTTTATTCACCTCCCCAGGGCCATGTGAGGCACTTTTTATTATGGATGGATGCACTTTATTGGACTTCTTTTGGACAGAAACACCCACCCACCGCCATTTTAAAGCTTGGAAGAGCCAGGATAATTTTTTATGTAACTTAAATTGGATTTGTCTGAAAGGAGAAAGTCATACACACCTAGGAAATGACAACATTGCTTGAATGAAATGTTCAAAATAGAGTAGGTTCAAGGGTTAGGGATCAGTACTTTATACTTTATATTTATACTTTTATTTAGTAAGAATGTATTCAATTGATCAAAAATAAAAGATGTATAATTTGACAAAAAGAAGCTTTTCAGTTTTCTTTTTAGAACTTTTTATTCCCCGAGAAATCTGAAGAAAAAAAAAAGTTTAATCATAATTAAGCAGCGAAACTGTTTTCAGGAATGATAATAAAATTCAGCTTTTCCATTACAGGAATAAATTACATTTGAAATTATATTTTAAAAGAAAACTGTTATTTTGACCAAATAAATGTGGTTTGATGAGCATAAGAGACTTTTAAAACGCTTACACACCACAAACTTTGAAATGGTAGCACGTCTCTCAATATTTTGCTTGATATGTATCTCTAATGCATTTGCTTGAAAACAGCTCAAAAATGCAAAGCAGATTTAACACGTTTTACATAATAACTAAAAATAAAGAATGTAAGTAAAACTCTGTTTAAAAGGAATTTCCACTGCATAAATCTGCAATCATTTACATCTTTCTTTACTAATTTTTCTTTATATGCACCAATACTAAAACATTAAGAAAAAAATTAATAAAAATAAAATAAACAACTACTAAAATCCAAAACAGTTGACCAATGGAATGACTTTGGGGCGGGGCTAACTTTTGGTCAACCAATAATAAATGTGAGCAAAATTCAGAAAACCTGTCTGAAAAAAAAGTGCTATTTTCAAGAACAAATGATGGGCATTGAAAATTTGGTAATTGATCACTCACGCTCATGTCGTTTCCATACCTGTAAGACCTTTGTTCATCTTCGGATAGTTCATTTAACATCAGAGGAATCTTCAATGAATCAAAGTTCAATGAATCTTTTTGTGCAACTTTTCAACTCATCAACTTTTTCTCTTCCGCATCACTTGATTCATGTTCAATATAAGTGTCCTTGTACTCTTGTGAACATGCAGTAGATAAGAAATTGTTAAATAAAGTTGTTATTTTTGTTTTCTTTGCGCACAAAAAACATTCTCGTAACTTCAAAAAATTAAGGTTAAACCACATGGACAATTTTATCAATGTCCTTACTACCTTTCTGGGCCCTGAATGTGTCAGTTGTGTTGCTGTCTATGCAGAGTCAGAAAGCTCTAGGATTTCATCAAAATATCTTAATTTGTGTTCTAAAGATGAACGCTCTTACAGATTTGGAACGACATGAGGGTGAGTAATTAATGACAGAATTTTCATTTTTGAGTGAACTATCCCTTTAATGATGGGCAGAACATTGGACCAATGAGATTTCATTGTGGGCCGGACTACCCAGTGTAAATTTACAGAAATATAGAGGACAAAAACTTTCACCAGTACAAAGAAGACCGCTTATCACATTGCACCTGCTTAGGACATGGTGTAAAGCTACTGATACCAGTGTGCACTGGCACAAAAGAGCCTATGCGTTTTTTGAAATCATAAAAAAGGGACTGTGGTACAATTTACCGAAGCAGTGATGCAGATGACCAAACAGCAGTGTTTTCACGGTGGCAAGTTGGCAGTCAACTCACCTGTAAAAAGGAGGAGGGTCACCTTGTGCCTCACAGCTGAAAACCACCTCCCTGTTCTTCTCCATGGAGTCTACTGGAAACACAATGCTGCCTGGCTGCTTCGTGAACACGGGGCTCTGCAGCGTGTTGCCTACAGACAGACAGAGAGAAAGAGAGAGAGAGAGCGATCAGCACGCTCCACTTACAGACACCCAACCTGCTTGCAAAACAAGCTATTAGCTGGTGGCTCTGTGCAGGCCAGCACTGGTAAGGCATAAGAGAGTCAAACCACAAGCAGACAAAACATATCAATTAATTCAACTAACACCACGGTAACTGTAATGGAATCGCTGTTGATTGATATAGAACAAGGGTTTGAGGACACACCTTCATCACTTTCTATCAGCCCTGTGGTCTGTTTTTAACCTTCGCTATGGCAGCGCAGTTGTAACGGAAAACGCTCAGGCAATTAGACGTGCGGTAAACGCCTCTCAGTTGTGATTTGAGGCTCTTCGTGTGAAGTGACACACTGAGATTGCTCACGCAACCTACTCGGTTAAAGCCACAGTTTGTTGGTTTTTGAAACACGGGACCGAACAGGCTTACTGTGAAACTAAAACTAAGCAGCAAGAAATGTTTTTGGATTAGTCTGTTAAACATATTCAGAGATATTCATTTACATTTTAATGCGTCTTCTACTTTTTCACAAAATCTCACTCAATGTGTTATCTTCATATACAAAAATAATGGGTCAAATACATATGTGACCCTGGACCACAAAACCAGTCGTAAGGTTAAATTTTACAAAACTGAGATATATACATCAAATGAAAGCTCAATAAAGAAGCTTTCTATTGGTATATGGTTTGTTAGGCTAGGAAAATATTTGACCGAGATACATCTATTTGAAAATCTGGAATCTGAGGGTGCAAAAAAATCAAAATACTGAGAAAATCACCTTTAAAGTTCACTAAATTAAGTTCTTAACAATGCATACTACTAATCAAAAATTACATTTTGATATATTTATAGTACAAATTTTACAAAAAATCTTCATGGAACATGATCTTTACTTAATTTGCTAATGATTTTTGGCATAAAAGAAAAATCAATAATTTTGACCCATACAATGTATTTTTGGCTATTGCTACAAATATACCCCAGCGACTTAAGACTGGTTTTGTGGTCCAGGGTCACATATATATATTAACAAGTGTAGCTTCTATATTATAAGTTATATATTATATTTAGTTTTATATTATATTTTCAAAATATTTGAACATATTTCAAAATGTAATTTATTCCTGTGATTTCAAAGCCGCATTTTTAGCATCATTACTCCAGTCACATGATCATTCAAAAATCATTCTAATATTCGCATTTGCTGCTCAAAAACATTTGTTATTATTATGCTGAAAACAGCTGAGTATACTTTTTTCAGGTTTCTTTGATGAACAGAAAGGTCAAAAGAACAGCATTTATCTGAAATAGAAATTTTTTGTAACATAATGGTTTTTATCATCACTTCTGATCAATTTATAGCATCCTTGCTAAAAAAAAGTATTCATTTATTCATTTAAGTATTCAAGTATTCATTCAAATTACAAACACACACACACACACACACACACACACACACACACACACACACACACACACACACACAGATATATAGTTTTTCAATATTCTTTTTTGTCATATTATTATTTAAATTTTCAGATTTTTATTTATTATTATTTTAATTATTTTGAATAGAATATTCATTAGCATTTTTTCTTCCACTTCTCCCTACAAAAATAATGTGTCAAAAATGTAGAAGTATTGACAAGAGTAATAAATGTAGTGTTCCTAAATGTACTAAGAAAAAAAATAATAATTATTTTTTTGTCATATTATTAATTTAATTATTTGGAATCAAATATTCATTAGCATTTTAATTCTAATTCTACTGTGTTAAAATCATCAGATACAAATATAATGTGTTAAAATTTTAGACACTGAGCTGCCTCTCAAAAGTTTTGGATCAGTAAGAGTTTGAATTTTTTTAAATCTCTTATGCTCATCAACGTTCAAATGCTCCTCTTATGCTTATCAGAAATTCAAAATAAAATTTTTATTGTATTACAGTATATACTTTAAAATTATTTATTTATTTATGATGTAAAGCTGAATTTTCATTATCTATTACTCCAGTCTTCAGTGTCACGCGATCCTTTAGAAATCATTCTAATAATCTGATATATTACTTTTATTGTCAATCTTGGAAACAGTTAATTGTTGATGCTTAATATTGTTTTGGATCTGTGATACTTTTTTCAGGATTTTTTTTAGATGAATTAAAAGTTAAAACAAACAGCATTTATTCAAAATAGAAATCTTTTCTAACAATATAAGTCTTTACTATCACTTTTTATCAGTTTAACACATCTTTGCCGAATAAAATTATTAATTTCTTAAAAAAAAAAAAAAACAATGACTGACCCCAAACTTTGAAAGGTAGTGCATATTGTTACAAAATATCTCTATTTTAAATAAATTTTCTTACAGGTTCCAAAAACAATATTATGCAGCACAGCAGTTTGCAACATTGACAATAAATCAGCATTTTAGAATGATTTTTGAAGGATCATGTGACACTGAAGACTGGAGTAATGATGCTGAAAATTCATCTTTCCATCACAGGAATACATTTTATTTTAAAGTATAATGAAAGAGCAAACCAATATTTAAATTGCACTAATATTTCACAATATAACAGTTTTTCTGTATTTTAATCAAATAAACACAGCCTTGATGAGCAGAAAAGTGTCCTTTTAAAAGCATTAAAAATCTTACTGATCTTACACTTTTGAGTGGCTGTGTGTGTGTGTGTGTGTGTGTGTGTGTGTGTGTGTGTGTGTGTGTGTGTATTATATACATGGATGACTGAATTACACTGTAATCACAAGAATAAAACATAAATTGTATTAAACATGATCTAGTGATCATCTCTGATCAATTTTACAGAAGCTGTTGCTATTTTAAAAATAGAGCCTGGTAAATTGGCTTCTGCATGTTTTTCCCACTTCTCAAAATCTGCAAATGAATTAAAGTATTATTATAAAGTGACAAAACAAACAGATTATAATAAGAAATCTCATGTGCGAACAAGTCAAATGGGTGAAGTTAACATTACTGCTAATGTTACAGTTGCATGACTTCTTGTTGGAAAAAAAGATTAATCTTTTCTATGAACTGTTCCTTTACTGTATTTAGACCATCTGGTGTCAGTCTTCACAGTTACATAAATTTTCTCTAGTGAAATGTCACTCAGTTTAATGTACATAAAACACACCAGGAGACAAAACTGTCAATCTTCATTATTTTACACCTCCAGTCTCAGCTTGTGCTTTATATCATTTTAGCTGTTGTTGGTTAATGTAAGTTTGCTGGCGTTATGCAAAGAAAACTCATTAAATATTGCACTTCAACTCGCTGGATTTCCCAACAGATCTAGCGAATTTTGCAAAAGCGAGTATAAATTAGAACTGAGACTAACTTAGTCTAAAGCAGCTATAAAAAACTTGAAAGTGTGCTCTAACAAGCAGCAGGAGTGAGCATTTTCTCGCAAAACCAGAGAAAATCCGCACGTTTCAGCTTCAAAATAACAGAAAAAAAAATGCTTTTTAGTGGCAGGGGGTGTCAGGAAAATATGAGCAGCTTAAAAATATTCAAAACGTCATTTAAACAAGCAATAAAATAAGGAAAAAGCAGAAAACAATTATTTTCTTTGGGTTCTTTTTCGGAGAAATACATTTAAATCCATTTACTGAAAAATGCTTCCTGCTTTGAGAGCTTGTATTGCTTGCAGGAGACAAAGTGAGAGATAAACTTTAAGCTTCTTTAAAGGAGCAAAATGTTGGATTTTCTTTTTCCTGGGGTCTTTTCTAAAAATTATTTCTTCTTAGGCAGCATGGTTGTGTAATGTTTTTTGCCATAAGCCATGTTAATGTGCTTTGTACCTCATAATATTCAAAATGTGTCAGCCCGCCTAAAAATCCAATAGGTAGTATATTACAAATATATTTCTACATTTCTTCTGGATATGCAAAAATGAAAGGGCAAATTTGTTTTGTGAAGCACATCAGTTTCACAAAGCTATGTACCAAAATTGATTTAAAAAATAGGGTATCAGCTTACTCCATATTAAAAAGCTGGAAAACAATTCTGATAAAAAAATAAATAAAAAAAATAAATAAATAAAAATATTTATTATATTAAACTGTGCTTTAAATGAAAGTCTGGAAATAAATTTATATAATTTTAGAAATAAATATTTGTTCAATTATGTTTGTGTGTTTGCTAACTGAGATCATGTGACCACCTGCTTTGGAATCTGAGTAATTTGAGAATACGTGTAAATCTTGAGAAATCCGTATAAATATTTCTCAAGTTTTCACACAGCTTTGTAATGTGATCAAATCTCAAAAAGATAACCAGCTCTCATGTTCCATTTCATCTCAAAATTGCGTGTCAGTCACTATTCACCATCCATTCTACAAGAACTGATGTGTCTTTCAGGGGTAAGTGGATACTTAAATCACCGGTAAAAAGAGAATTCGGTACTAAGTGCCTTACTCCGCAACCTTCATTTTCACTTTGTTGGACTGGGTGTGTATGTGCGAGCAAGTCTGAACAGTTGTCTACACATTAACACGGTAGAATTTCATCCGCAGTGCATTAAACTAAAAGATAAAAAGAGCGAGGTGAGTGTGTGTGGATCGCTGCCACCTGTACGGTTGCTCTCTAGGTCCCGGGTGCTTTAATTGGGCTTGTTTTGCTTCCCATCACGCAGACAGAAACTTCATCGCAGCTCTAACTATCTCCACTAATTCTGCCTGTGACATGACATTGACAGCCCCTTATTTCAGTGTCAGAGACACCGCGGTGCATTCCCTCTGTACCTGGCGATAAACACTGCTCTGCAAACATGATTTGGATTTACAAAACCTGTTTTTAAAATATGGGAATAATGTTAAGATATAAAATTCAACCTGAAATCAAAGTTCATTCTTTCCCAGATAGCACACGTACGTCTGCAACATGTCTGTTAAAGATCTTTTGATCTGGAAAGCATCTGCTGTGTACGTCTGGCAGACATCTTAAAGACATCTAATAGACGTCTATTAGATATCTGATAGGAAACGTCCAATAGACGTATCGCAGATGTCTTGAAGATGTAAATGCAGACGTCCAATAGACGTCTCTGAGATGTACATGTGTTGATGAGGACCCATTTTCAGCTCCACTTTTCTGTCAGATCTCAATTATGATATCAAATAAAAAAGGATGAAAAGCCACTAAAGTAATAGAAAAATGGAAATATAATAAAAATATATACACACATTAAATAATCTGCAAAATGTTAATTATTTTACCAAAATAAGAAGGATCGTAGAAAGCACATGTTATTTTTTATTTAGAACTGACCTGAATAAGATATTTTACATAAAATACGTTTACATATAGTCCACAAGAGAAAATAATAATATAATTTACCAAAATAAGAAAATTCGAAAGTTGTTACCTGAATGATCCACAGCAGTGTTTTTTTGTTTGTTTTTTTGTTTAGTGATTCCAATAATTACTGTATGATTTTGAGATCCATTTTTTTCACTCTAAGGGCAACTGAGAGACTCAGTCACAACTATTACAGAAGGTTCTGATGCTCCAGAAGGAAACATCAAGAGCAGGGGGGTGAAAACTTTTGAACAGAATCAAGATGTGTACATTTTTCTTATTTTGCATAAATATCACATTTTTTTTTTTCATTTAGTACTGCCTTTCAGAAGCTACAGAAGATAGTTACATGTTTCCAAGAAGACAAAATAAGTCAAATTTACTCTTATCTTTAAATTCTTTAAATTTAAGTTTCACCCCCGGCTCTTAATGCATCGTGTTTCCTTCTGAAGCATCAGTGAGGATTTCAACTTTCTGTAATAGTTTTCACACTGAGGACAACTGAGGGACTCATATGCAACTATTACAGAAGGTTCAAACGCTTATTGGTGCTCCTGAAGGAAACACGATGCATTAGGAGCCAGGGGGTGAAAACTTTTGGAATTTGAAGATCAGGGTAATTTAACTTATTTTGTCTTCTGGGAAACATGTCAACGTCTATCTTCTGTAGCCTCTGAAGGGCAGTACTAAATGAAAAAGTATGATATTATGTACGTTCAATCTGTTCAAAAGTTTTCACCCCCAGCTCTTAATGCATCGTGTTTCCTTTTGGAGCAACAGTGAGCGTTTGAACCTTCTGTAATAGTTGCATATGAGTCCCTCAGTTGTCCTCAGTGTGAAAAGATGGATCTCAAAATCATACTGCCAGTGTTGGAAAGGGTTCAAATACACAAATATGATGAAAAACCAAATATTTAGTTTTTCTCTTGTGGACTATATGTAAACATCTTTTATGTGAAATATCTTATTCAGGTCATTACTAAATACAATATTACATGCATTTTGTATGATCCCACTTATTTTGGTGAAATAATTAACATTTTGCAGATTCCGCAAGGTGTATGTAAACATTTGACCGCTGTATATAAAAATCAGGCACATGCTATACGCATTTTATACACATTTATTCATGGTAAGGGTTCAGACAGAAGCTGACCTATCAAGCCACTCAAACCGACAGAGTTTTAAAGGCACCACAGACACAGTGTTTACACTCTTTGGGCAAATCCAATACCTAGGATGAAAGAAAGTATTTATCAAAAACACTTTTCAATCCATAAGAGATTTTCCCAGCCAGTATGTACACAATTCCAGCGGGAGAGCTCTAAAAATATTCTGTATGTTGGAAACTGGAGTGTTATATTGTCATATGTTACTGTTGATGTTGGATGCAGAGGGGCCAATCACCTGTACAAACACAAACGGAATATATCCAGAGGACATATGACACAAGGCATGAGACATATTTCACAAGCCTTGCATCATGTATTGCTCCATGACAACGTACAGCAATGAATAACAACCGCACTAGTACTGACAAGACTTTTCTATGAGAACTTCCAACGCAGGAAAGAGTCAACAAATCTAACGTTTTAATTAAAGCCAAAATCTTTAAAGTCGAATTAAACGACGGCACCAGCACAATTACTCAAGAACAGGTGCGTGCATCCTTTGTGGGTTCAAAACTGCAAGAGTGCACCTCCTGTTCTTCAACCAGCATGTGTTGCGATCAACCGCACATCCCAGTCAGTCAATTAATGATGCATACTCATTAAAAGATCCCTGCCGTGTCAAAAAAGACAAATGAAACACGACAGGGATTAAACTTTAGTCTCGCTCACATTTCTCCTCATCAAATGACGTTATCTCCTCAAAAACTCGGTTTGCTCTGCCAAACATGTTATGATAACTCAAATGACTCAGAGAGAGAGAGAGAGAGAGAGAGGGAGAAGGCAGGAACCCGGCCGGCTTGCAATTTCCATGAATAAAACATTTATCGATATATGCATATGCAGGAGAAAATGTCGAGCAAGCGCAACCAACAACAAAATGAAGCAGGTGCCAGAAAGGGAAACAAAAAAAACGAGAACGGTAGGAAAGAAAACAGGGCCAGCGGTGAATCGCTGACATCATCAATTAGCAAGGGCTTGCCTGCGCAGCCATCTAGGGATGCGTGCGTCTTCATGCAGCCACGAGAAGAATAATTGCGTCCCCAGAGATGGAGCAGGTGAGTCCACCTGGAGCGAAACAAGGGCTTCTGTTACTCAGAAACAGTCTTGCCTTTCATCAACAAGAAGTCAGCTCCCCGCTAATACTGTCATCAATGAGCTGCAATGAAATGAAATGAAAGCTAATGAAAGCTTTAATGCAGTCACTCGCTGGCCCCGTATTAAGACGTCGTCCTGCGTGAGATTATTTTTCACAAAGTCAGGAGATACTTGAAATATCACAGGCGCTGGAGTGTCTCACTAAAAATTGATTACTTGGGGGTTCTGGTCTCCTTCAAAGACCAGATGGAGAGACCGAGGCTGAGGCTGCAGAAACGCAGACGTGGACGAGGATCGGGACAGCGCTATATCACAGCCGCAGCTGTACTCTGCTAGACGCTCTTTTTGAGGAGTCCGCAGGGCTGTGCTAATAGGGTACTGCCGCTGTTGGCCTGGCAACGCGACACAGGGTGGCGTAGACCAGATGCCGCTGTCCACAGAAAGGTTATTGCATCTATTGAACAACCGAGGGTGCAAATAGCAGTTGAAAAAAACAAGAGCAATAACATGACAGAAGGTTGCAAGTTTTTCTTATCTCATTCTCTCTTATCCCGTTTGGAGGTTTACAGTGATTTGAGATAAAAAGAAGGGAAATGGGAAACACAGGCAGAATTAAAGAATCAAGTCATAAAAATGGAGTTTACTATATAGCGCAGACTGTCACCAAAAAATAAAAAATTGGCAGAATTTAAAATCTTTAAGAATTTAATCATGCCTTTTAGTTTGGAAATGTTCATAAAAACAACTTAAATGGAATTTAGAATTTATTTTACTGATGTACTGACATTACCGATGATTGGGCGATGCAAATGTTGGAGGCGTAACTATTAACGATCCCAGGAAAGTTTCGTAACAGTCGGTGTTATGTTGGAATTGGCCTATTTTTCGGTGGTCTTTTGCAAACACCAGATTTATATAAGAAGGAGGAAATGGTGGTGTTTGAGACTCATGGTATCTCATGTTCATGTACTGAACTGTTATTATTCAACTATGCCAAGGTAAACACAGTTTTCCATTCTATGGCACCTTTAAGAATTAATAAAACTGATAAAATAGAGCTCTAAAATGATTGTTTTATTAAACTTTTAATAACTTAATTTTAAATTGTCAGTTTTAAGCACACATGCTTTTTGATGACAAAAATGTAACAATTAAAACAGAATACAATAAATAAAAAAATAAAAAATGGAATCCAGAAAAAATACAATGGAAAAAATAAATAATTTGGGGAAAAAAAATTGAATTTCAGAAATAAATAAGATTTAATAGGGCCCTAAAATATATTTTTAAGTTAATCTTTGACATTAAATTGTACAAGTTACATGATTTCAATTAAGCAGCCATGTTTTTTGATAACTAAAATTTAATTTAACCATTAAAATGGAATTCAGGAAAATGGAAAAAATAAGACAGATTCATATAGTCCTACAAAAGGTACAAGAGTTATTTAAAAAGGAAAAAAGGAATTTACAATATAATGCAGAATGTTTGGCAAAATGTAAATTTTTAATAATAAATTAAAAATAGGGCCCAAAAATGTATTTTTTAAATCAAATTGTAATAACTTGACATTTAGACTACTAAAATGTAATTTAACCATTAAAACGGAATGGAAAAAAATAAAAAATAAAAAATAAAATAAAATCCAGAAAAATTAAAATGGAAAAAAAAATAAGATGGGAAAAAAATAAGATGGGTTCATGTGGTCCTATAAAAGGTACAACAGAATAAATGAATAAATAAATAATAGGCAACATAAATAAATAAATAAAAATAAAACAATAACTTTTTAATGTTACCTCATGTGGTAACATTTAAATGAACTCATTTCATTCAAGTCAGGAACCTTATCAAACATCATTCAATCAAGTACATTAAGTTATACCAACAAAAAAGCTCTTCATGGTTTTAGTTGCAGGTAGTCACTTTTATACAGTGTAGTCAAGACACGTCAACCCACATGTTCAGTCAGCTGCATATACCAATTAACACAGTCAATGTGCAGTGAAAAGGTGACTATAAATTATATCTGCACGATATTGGGAAAAAATTACATTGCAATGTATTTTTTTCTTGCGATATATATTGCGATGTGTACAAATTAATGTATGTTCATCAGGTTGTTTTGAACTGCTTAAAAATCAAATAATAATTCAAGAATAATTGGGGTAATTTTGTAAGCATTTTCAAAGAATAAAAAAATTTAAAAGTACAGTATAATCAAAACCCTGAAATAAAATACTTTTGAAAGCTTATTTTGGGTAGTTTCATAAACAGTTTGACTCACCTTATTCACTGTCAATTCAGGCAAATCAAGGCTCTAACATGAAATTAATAATGAATGTTGCTTTTACCCTGATGAAAGGGAAATCAGCTTCTTCCCTTTCATAAAAAACATTAAAAGCTTAGCTTAGATGGAGGAACAGCTGATGACAGCTGTTACAAGGATAACATTTTTTAGCAGCAGAGCTACTGCAAGCAATTTTTAGTTTTGGAAATCCATTTATCTTTGTTTATTTATCTTTGCTGAAACTTCCGCGTCTTTAGGAGAGCGCGGGTCATGGTTGCTTAGCAACGCCAGACGCCACTGGAGCTCAAGTTACAGAGCGCTTTGGAAAGAAGGAGAAAGCGGCGCCTAGCGTTTTCCACGCGTTTTTAGGCGCGACATGTGAACGGCCCCTTAAAGAAACACTCCACTTTTTTTGGAAATAGGCTCATTCTCCAACTCCCCCCGAGTTAATAAGTTGATTTTTACCATTTTGAAATCCATTCAGCCGTTCTCCTGTTCTGGCGATATCACTTTTAGCATAGCTTAGCATAGATCATTGAATCCTATTAGACCAATAGCATCGCGTTCAAAAATGTCCAACGAGTTTCCATATTTGTTGCATTTAAAACTTGACTCTTCTGTAGTTATATCGTGTACTAAGACCGGTGAAAATGCAAAGCTGCGAGTTTCTAGGCTGATAAGATTAGGAACTACACTTCCATTCCGGCGTAATAGTCAAGGAAGTTTGCTGCCGTAATATGGCCGAAGCAGGCGGAGTATTATCAGAAATGAGTTCCCAGCTAGTTTAGCATTTGCACATGTGCTGCGTGGTATTACTGCTCCTGCTTCAGCCTTATTACGGCAGCAAACTTCCTTGACTATTACGCCGGAATGGGAGTGTAGTTCCTAATCTTATCAGCCTAGAAAATTGAAGCTTTGCATTTCCACCGGTCTTAGTACACGATATAACTACAGAAGAGTCAAGTTTTAAATAGGACAAATATCGAAACTCGTTGGTAATTTTTGAACGTGATGCTATTGGTCTAATAGGATTCAATGATCTATGCTAAGCTATGCTAAAAGTGATATCGCCAGAGCAGGAGAACGGCTGAATGGATTTCAAAACGGTGAAACTAAACTTATTAAATCGGGAGTTGGAGAATGAGCCTATTTCCAAAAAAAGTGGAGTGTTCCTTTAAATTCGTAGTGTTTCCGCGAGTTGTGGCAACAACTGCCAGGCACTCCCGACAAAGCACCTGTTTTTGGTCAGCAGCATCCTTTTTGTATCCAGAATACTTCCATATGACCGACGTTGCGTTTCTTTTTGCGACCAAATCTTGCATTTCGGCGCTTTTCTCCCTTCACGCGCTCATTTCGCCATGCGCACGCAGAGACTGCATGCATGAAGTAGGTGAAGCACAAGAACATTCTGCCTCTGTGAAGACAATGTTTAAGGCACTGCAGGTGAATAGGGTAAAAAAAAACAACAACTAATAGTTATCACCTTACTTACCCAGTTGATTGATTACATTAATAATTGCAAACAATTTTTATATTACAAGTTTTCTAAAATGTTAGGTTTAAACATGCAAATGAGGCATTATTTAATGAAATATGCGCTAATTTGCATACATGTCTAGTACAAAAATCTACACACTGGATCAAGGCAGTTATAAAATTCTTGTTTATTTTTTTGACGTGTTAGAGTCAAATGTTTTTACAGAGGGAATTTGGGGTATCTCATTTTGTCACACCATAATTCAGAAAAAAAACTTACAACTGACAGGAAACACTATATTTGTTAATGTTTGGTGGAATAAAATGTTGTATAAAATCAAGCAAATTATATATGGACAAATCCCTCTGTAAAAACCTTCAGGACACAGACAGGAATAAAACTGTAAAGTTTGATGTGTGTAAGTGCTACTGAAGTGGAGATTTATGGCTCAGTGTAGGAGAAAAAATTCATTTTGAGAAAACGGCCTTTACAAATATGCATTGTAATTGAAATCTATTGACACAAAGACATAAAGTGCTTTAAACGAAACACTTAACAGTGTTTTTGGATGTTTTCTTTCCACTAGTCTGAAAAAACCAAAAAGCCCAAAATCTCAAACTTGATAGGTGCATGAAAAAGCGTCTCCCCTTAAGTCTAAAATAATTTAAAATTCGAACAGGAGTCTGTTTATGTTCTACATAGTATAATTATGGGTATTATGAATGAAATTCGGACATACTACAGACCTGCAGATGCTTCATTGCCATTCACAAATCCTCTCTTGTGGCCTCATGGGATAGTAAAGTATCCATCGAATACACACTTCAGAATCTAGGTGGAAGTAGCAGGTCACCCAGAGGCTTTTCGCCTACTGTTTTATGAATACTATGAATTCAAACATAGTACTCTTTTGGCATAATGTTTTTTGCATACTATATAGCAAGGAAGTATTCGATTTCGGATGCAGCGAGTCACCTGTCGCCACCTACTGGTCTATCAGTGTAACCTGCAGAAATGGTCACCTGAAAAGTTTTGTTCCTAAAGTTTTGCTAGAAAGCAATTTAAAATGATTGGCAAATGTTCTTTTTAGTTTGTTTGTTTTTCAGCACATATTTAATTATTAGTGTCTAATTGGCATTTGTGTTTTGGGGGCAGCGTGCAATTAGGCAATAATGAGAGTGATAACAGCAAACTTTGATAGGAATATCTCATTGTTATTTCGACCCTGTTCAACGCGGTTCTGTTCTGTGACACATAATTTACTGGGCCATTGTCAGCATGCAGACTGCAACGCTGGATCAATGCGGAGCAAGAGGACCTGCGATTGGTTCGGGGCTCTTGACACGCTCCAATCATTGATCAAGCCGCTGAAAATTCATGAGCAAAAATTCCAACGTATTGAAGGCTTTCATAAATCTGCTCCTGAGAGTATTAGTTCCGCTGTGTGGCTAAATCATGGGCTGTCAATAATTCAGCTGAAATAATTCACTTCTCAAGTGCTTCTGACAGCCAAAATATATAACAAACTACGCATGATAATGAGCAAAATCAGTAGCGGCAGCTGCTAAGACTAGTTTGTGTTTGATTAATGAGGTATTAATTAATCTTAACACTGTGCTACTCTTTGTAATGATCAGATTAAAGGTTTCTAAGTCTCAGCTATAGCTGCTTTTATTAATGACACGAGATGTATTGGAGCAAGATGATCAAGATCCGGAGTCTCCGGAGCAAGGCCAATTAGTTTTGATGATGCTAACGGATATTTCTCAATATCAAACTCAGTAAAGTAAAACAAAACACTAACAAAACATGCTTTTATAGGCATGCCTCCATGGCCATATAATGTTAGACACAAAATTATGCCACTGAGGCAGTCCCAAAGTAAAATGATAGTAAAACGCAAAGTTAAAAATTTAAATAAAACATGAAAATGAAATAAAAATTATAGTATTTCAGCTAGTTAACAAGGCAATATTTTTAATGTAATGTACTAAAATAATTAAACCTATATGCAGTTGGTCAAAAGTTCACATCCCCTTTCAGAATATGCAAAATGTTGATTATTTATTTTACCAAAATAAGTGGGATCAAATGCATGGCATTTTTATTTAGTACTGACCTGAATAAGATATTTCACACAAAAGATGTTTACATATAGTCCACAAGAAGAAAATAATAGTTGAATTTATAAAAATGACCCCATTCAAAAGTTCACATACACTTGATTCTTAATACTGTTTTTACCTGAATCATCCACAGCTGTTTTTTGTTTGTTTAGTGATAGTTGTTCATGAGTCCCTTGTTTAAACAGTTAAACTGCCTGCTGTTCTTCAGAAAATTTCTTCAGGTCCCTCAAATTTGGTTTTTCAGCATTTTTGTGTATTTGAGCCCTTTCCAACAATGACTGTATGATTTTGAGATCCATCTTTTCACACTGTGGACAACTGAGAGATATACAGCTATTACAGAAGGTTCAAACACTCACTGATGGTCCAGAAGGAAACACAATGCATTAAGAGCTTGGGGGTGAAAACTTTTGGAATTTAAAAATCAGGGTAAATTTAACTTATTTTGTCTTCTGGGGAGCATGCAAGTATCTTTTGTAGATTATGAAGGGCAGTCCTAAAAAAAAAAAAAAAAAATCTGATATTTAGGCAAAATGTACACATTTCATTCTGTTCAAAAGTTTTCACCCCCGGATCTTAATGCATCGTTTTTCCTTCTGGATCATATGTAAGTGTTTGAACCTTTTGTAATAGTTGCATATGAGTCCTTCAGTTGTCCTCAGTGTGACAAAATGGATCTCAAAATCATACAGTCATTGATGGAAAGGGTTCAAATACACAAAACTGCTGAAAAACCAAAGAACAAACATATTGTATGTGAAATATCTTATTCAAGTCAGTACTGAATAAAAATAACACGCATTTTGGATGATCCCTCTTATTTTGGTAAAATAATCAACATTTTTAAAGACCTTCAACCTTAACTGTATATTAAATAATATTAATAAAAATTGTAAAAAAGACAAAACCACAAACCAAATTACTAAAAATACAAAAAAAATCTCCTAAATACCTTATATCTTAAAAATATATCTAAAAAAAATCTAATATCTTATATCATACTATATATAAAACAGCAACAAGTCAGCTGTCACCATTTTTTAATACTAAACAAACAAGTTTCAATGGCTAAACAGAAATAGTTTAACAAATTTAACACATAAAAAGGCATGCTAAAATGCATATTTCTAATCTATACATTTACTAAAGTCTGACATCCTCTATTCGCATGTCCATCACGCCGCCTCAAAATGACAAGTGTCAGACATCTCAAGAATGTCTTTAAGACTTTAAGTCTGCTTGTATAATACAGAATGCAGCACTTTTTATATTCAATTCATTGCAGTGTCTGTCACCATGACAACATACAGTACCTTTACCTCCACGTTTCTAACACAGTCTGCGTGTGCTGGTGACCTCATATGCCACGTCTAGAAATCAGGTTTGGCAAAGAGCAGGAATCAATCAATTGAGCACCAAGTCAAAAACTCCAGTTAACTTTTCTTACTCTCTTTCGCCTGAGAGTGGATCTAAAGATTCAAGTCTTATTCATAAGGATAAAAAGATTATGTCAGTAAAAAAAGGGATGTCTGAAGGTGAGAGCATGAAAGTGAGAGCACTTGTGTTCGGTCTTTCGTATTGAAGACAAATGGCTACTGTAGTTACCTTTAGCTTTACAACTAAAGACTTGCAAGGAAATGTAATCCGTTTTATTGAAAACACACGCATTGCTAGAGAATTCCGTATGGCTTTTAAAGGAAAGCTATTAAGGCTTACAAGCTTTAAACTTTTAAAATCCCGTTGCAAATACACAAACCGCAATCTCTGTGACCAGGTGACCATGTGAATTTACAGATCTCACCACAATGTGAATAGAGAATAAATTACAAGGAGCAGACAAGGCAAAACCTTCTTTAGAAAATCCAAAATCTATTGCATTAATTTCCGCACACCATAAGCCACGGGCCGAGCAGCTTTTCCATGCTCCGCTCTTATAGATACGGACAGATAAGCCTGTTTAGAACCCAGACTTGAAGCCAATTGTGTGCTTGTTTTCCCTTGGGTTTGGAAAAAGCTAAACTTGGAGATACAGTCGGCTCTTTTCGTGAAAAGAGCTACGATATCTGTAAATCCAACCGTGGCAGACGACACACGGCGTGCCCCGGTGAACTTTGGAGAAAATGTATTCCTCCATGCTCGATGAGGCCTCCAACACATCTGATCGTGCATTTGCGAGAAGGGAGCGACAGAAAGCTATATAAATTGGTTCAAGGTCAGGGAACGATGGAAACGCTGCCCGTATTGTTCATGCTCTGCGGGAGCCATTAGAGTGAATGGGGTTCTGTGAGATGGGGCTAGTCCGGCGCCAAAGGGGAATATCCATCTTTGGGTTGATAAATGATAATGGAAAGAGAAAGATATAGATATGAGTACTTCAGCCACATGTGGATATGATCTATATTAAATATTGAGATGCGGAAAGAATGGAAATAATCATGGCAATGTTTTTTGCTGCTTTGAATAAATGCATATTGCTTTTCCAGGAAAGGTGAACATTCGGATTTCAATCTGACTTGCATGTCGGATTTTGCTTTGAACTCTTCAGTAATCCTAAATGTAAAAGGTGAATTTTAAACACAGAAAGAGACTTAATAAACTGTTCTTGTCAACACAACAGTGGATGATGATGAGTGACTTTCAAGTTCCAAAAAAAAGAAAAAAGTTGTTATAACTGTATGTTTTAAGTACTGTAATAGAATACTCCTTTTTAATACAAAAATTGTGTAGTACAAATAATTATAATAACCTTAAAAGCACAAAATATTGGCTTTATTTAATTTTTTTAAAGACAAATATTGTAAAATATCTTGTAGTAAAATGCATTTTTAATTTCCTTTCATTTTTATTTTTATTTTAATTTTAATTTAAGTTTTAGTAATTTTGTTATGTGCTTTAGCTTTATTTTTTATTCCAGATTCAGTTGTAGTCATTTAAGTCCTTTAACTTACAATACAATACAATACAATACAATACTTGTGTACTACACATAATAATAGTAACCTTAAAAGTACAAAATATTAGCTTCATTAAAAAAATTTTAAAGCCAGAAATAGTGAAATATCTTGCAGTAGTTTTAGTCATTTTGTTATATCAGGGTATCTGCAGATATGAACAAGTGAAATTTAAGACTTTTTAAGACCTTTTTAATACCACCTTTTATGAAATTTAAGACCTAAACCTGTAATGGAAATATACGTTATATTACATGCATATATGCAATATTTAATTTGTTTAATGTAAAAAGTAAACAATATTTCATGGCTGTCATAAATTATATTTATTACTACGATATACAGTGAACTTTTCATATCAGCAGATACTATTCCACACAAAATATCCCCATAAAAGTACCACTTAGAGATATCTGGTGATGTAAACAGTTTATTCTAAAGCAATATTTTCATCAGTGCTCTTTTAGCTTTTACATCTTAAATCTGCATATTTGATTGAACTTTATAAAGGCCTTTTTTTACATTTGAAATGTATGCATCACCTTTGAAATGATTACAGTTTATCAAATTCTATATAGCTGTTAGCAGTCAGATTACACAATTTAAACTGCAAACTTAAAAGTGCAATAAAAGTTGTTATGAGATTAATGTTTTAAATACATTTATGAATGTACAAATTAGAAATGTTGGGGTGGGGATGCATACTTTTAAACATAATAAACTACCAGCAGGTGGTGGTAAGTCACTTCATGAGCGAGTTATTGAGTTATTTCAAGTGATTCGAGCAAAAACACTGAATCATTTAGTAGTAAAACGTTGCTTGGAGAATGTGCTATACTTCTGCTGTCATCCTTGTATGGAACTATTTTCGTTGGTGAAACAGAACAAAACAGTAAATATTTTGTTTAAAATGTAAGTAAAGTAACTACTTGACTAACTAGTTTATTAAACTAAAATTAATGTAACATTTGTAATCGTGAGAATATTCAGCAAAAAGCTCCCTTGGTATATTACTGAACTATATCATGTTATAAATAAACTATACATTTTCAATTGTTGCCTCAGTGTGTTTAGAGTTTCTTTATGTGTGCTGTTAAGCTCATTTGTTTTAAAGTATGTCACAAAGAGACCAGAAATACGCTATCCATTATCAATTGCTGTTTACATTGAATGTATTAAAATAGAAATCTTTCTTGCCTTTCGATGCTTCGCTGGTTATTTTTGTCAGTTTTAATCAGGCTGTTTGTTCGGTCGGGCAAGAAAAAAAAACAATTTAAAAGTATCTCGAAGGCTAGCTCGACCTATATTTATTATTATTACTGAGACCATTATATACAGAAAAAAGCTTGTTGGACCTGTGTTCCGCTACTGTGATTCTGTCTAAAGACGCAGTAACTAGCACAGGGGGAGAAAAAAATCTTCAGTCCGTCAGATACTGTGACTGCGGTCATGCCAATCGCGTCTTGAAAATACAGTCACGCCAGCCGCACTTTTTTTTGTATGCTCGTCTAATCGCGCACTTACGGTATGGGTGCTGGGAGCGGTCAAAATGGATGTAAAGACGCTGTTAGAACGGCGTTTTCTTTATGCTTTACCCTGGCTTTACCTGATATTTTCCATCAGGACCTAAATTAAGTAATGAAGACTGAAGATATTCAGAACTATTTAAGACCTACCGAAACTGAATTTAAGACTTTTTAAGACTTTTTAAGGCCTTATATTAGAAAAACGTCATTTAAGACTTTTTAAGGATCCGCGGATACCCTGTATATTCTTTAGCTGTATTTTTTATTTCAGATTTAGTTGTAGTAATTTTAGTACTTCAACCTAAACTTGCTTTTTTCATTTGTTGAAGTAAATGTTTTTTCCAAAAAAAAAAAAAAAAATTATATATATATATATATATATATTTAGTACAAATAATAATAGTAACCTTGAAAGTACAAAGTATTGTATAAGAATTTTAATTTCTTAAAGCCAAAAATGAAAATATCTACAGCAAAATATAATTTTAGGATTATTTAGGTTTATTTTTTGTTTATTTAAATGTTTTACTTTAGGATTATTTATATTGTAGTATTTGTTCATATTTTGAATTAATTTATTTTTATATTTTATAAGTTTTCATTTTCATTTAAAAATATTAAATACTACAATTTTAGTCATTTTGTTATGTGCTTTATTTTTTTTTAAATTCCAGATTCAGTTGTAGTAATTTTAGTACTTCAACCTAAACTTACTTTATTTAATTTATTAATTTATTTTCCCCTATTTAACCCTTTTAAGTTTCTAATATTGGTATTTTATATAATTTCAGTTCATTTCAGATAACAAAAATATTTTAATAGTTCCTTTACGCAAATACAAACTAAATAATCCTAAAATAAAAAATGAAATAAAAAAACAATACATTTTACTACAAGATATTTTACTATATGTGGCTTTAAGATACTAAAATGAAGCCAATATTTTAAAAGTTTAAGATTACTATTAATATTTGTACTAAACAATTATTGCATTGAGAATAAAATGAGAATCACTATTGAAAATGCTAAGAATTACACAAAAAAATGTCATTTTAATGAAAATAATGTCACAAATATTAAAAAATTGACTTCAAGATTTGAATTTACCATTTTCTGCAAAAATGTTAGACCTGTAACTAAAGTTTTTTCCAGTGCTGTCCGTCCTTCCCTTCACAAATTTATCTTGGTCTACTTCTCTAGTTGTGTTGCAGTACACATCTACCCTTTCAGTGTGTATTTCTAAGACTGGCATACCAGAAAGAACAAACATCATATCTTCCAACTGGATGACAAAGTGCTCTTTCTGACCTCTTTTTCATCTACAACCCCTTCCTCTCCTCTGTCGGGATATTGTTTGGAAGTTTCAGGTCTCTGCCTGTGAGCAACACTTGCCCGAGGCAAAGTCTATTGGCCTTCCCATGAGACACAAAAACTTGTCTGGAGAAAGTGGCCCTCTGATCTGCATGAAAGCAGCATCTCCCAGCCAGAGGCTCAAAGAAACAGCAACAAATACGTAAAGCAAATCAGCAAGCAAAACCACACAGATCCCACAGCCCAATCTCTCACAACAGGCAGCTGTGGAAACCTGCCCTCAAAATACGACAAAGAGGCACAATAAGAAATCACAGGACATATAAAGACGTGAGCTGGGATTTTTGGATGAGTGACAAGCATATTTTCACTACAGAGGAGCTTGGCACAGGAATCTGTTTGATGACTTCAATTTGTTTCAGGGGTGACAAGGGATTTGCATGAGGCCAAATGTTCGGATTTATTTGCATAGAATTCTCATGCCACACTGACACCTTTGATTTTGTTCACCCTCACATTATCCCGCTCTCACTCTTTCTCTGTTAGTCATTTCGGTGGGTGGACAGTCCATATGCTTATCCTACATGAAACCCACTCCCAAAGCACAAAACAATTCTGGGAGTAAATGGCAAAAAAGAAGCGGAAATTTTGCTGTTTGGTTTGCTCACTTAAAAATACAGTCAGAACGAAAATGATTCAGACACCACATATTATTTTCGATATCTTTTTACTAGTGGGGGCAGGACTATAATTAATTTATGTAAGTGAAGATAGCAATATTTAATATAAACTGTGACATATTATTCATATTATTCAACTGTGACATAGTGGACTACCAGTAAAACTGATAAAAAATTTGGGACCAAACATTTGATTTGACACTTTGACCAAACATATTTTGAAAATAAAATAAAATAATAAAATAAAATGAATCAGTGAATCAATTGATTTTCATTCAATTCAGTTTGTCTGAATGAACCAATTCAGTAAACTGAATTTGACAAACCAATGCTATAGACCAGGGCTATTCAATTAGATCCATTTGAGGGCCGGATTATCGAACTGGAAATTTGAAGCGGGCCAAGGGGATGGGGGCCGTCCCGATCTTTTTCTAGGGGGCCTATACAATTACACTGAAATGCATTTTCACTAAAATGAACTAATATTACCAACACCAACATCTATAAAAGGTTAAGGTGCTGTCTGTCAATCAATTAAAAAAAAAAAATCACACATTTTTTTGTAATTAATCATGAATAATCGCATATTTATATATTTATACTGTCATAATTTCACAATGAACCTTCAAATTAAGGTAGAAACAACAAAGTATTTTTAAATATGTGTTTAATAGCATCTTTTTACCAAGTAGCCTATTATTAATGAAGTATTGATTTCAATATTGCTACTGGTGACTCTATTAAATGAATTTTCTCTCAGTTTTACATATTAATTATGTCCATTCAACATTACAGTAGAATTGAAAGCCCAACATTTATTAGGCTCTGAAATATATAACAGCTTTTAATTTAGGTGATTTTAAAACAATCTTCACATAAACTATAAATTGTATATGCATAAAATAGACAGATTATTATTGCCATATACTGGTTATAATCGATATTTTATGTTTTTAATTTTACATAAGTGTTTGTTTACCACAAAGTATATTTTGGCCATCAAGATAACATTCAAATTGGATCATAAGAGCTTTAAAGTGCTTAAAATGGTTGTGCAAAATGCTTGAAAGTCATTGAAAAGTGCTTGAATTTCTCTCTCAAAAGGTTGTACAAACCCTGAAATGAATAATGTAATAACATTCGACTTTGCTTAAGTTGGTGTGACTTCTGGTTGTCTGACATAGCGTACATCAGCGCTGTTAAAAACAGAATTCTGAGCAGAATTTGAATGATTCTCACTGATCTTTCAGCAACCTTAATTCATTCTGGGCGAATTCAAACACTTTTCACTGGATCTCGCAGCACTGTGCAGTAACAGCGTCGCGAAATCAACTTTGGTTCCCGATGCTGTCCTGAGCTCGGACAACTGTGTTTGCGTTGCGGTCCGAGCTGATAAACGGTCCGCGCTGCGCAGCTCAAATGTGGCGCGCTTTGGTTTCTCTTTCGCTTCGTTTGCCGTTTAATGTTTCTCAAATGAAACAGAAATAGCAGCGCTTATGAGTTGAATAACGCGGTGGTCGCGCCATTGCGACCGCTCACAAAATTTAGTCACACCGGCAGAAAAAATGCGACCATTTGGTCGCAGTCTGGAGCCCTACAAGCGCTTGTCAAATCTGCCGTCTATTGATGATGTTGCGATCTCCGGTAGATTGTTGTTGTTCTTGGCTCTCTTGCTTTTCTTTTTTGGCTGGCCCGCCGCCTAGTGGACAAACTAATTAGTGCAAAAACCATTCAAGCCACCTGCTGCTTCCTCGGGCCGGACGAAGATGATTGGCGGGCCGCCAATTGAATAGCCCTGCTATAGACTAAACAGAGAGACATTTAGGTTTGTAAAAACAGTTGTAGTCACACTACACCACTAAAAATAGTACCTTGAAAATAAAAATACACTAAACTAAAAGTAACAAACTAAATTAACCAATTACATGAAAGCGAACCAGACTGGCTTGGTTTCAGGCTCACTCGAAAAAGCTACAGCACCTCAAATTACTCTCACATCAAATAGACACAGGATTTATTCTTTCTCACGCAACTCTCAGTGTCTATCTTTGGAGATCAATAAAGCTTATACCATGTGGACTCAACCCAGTAATCGGGGCACGGGCAATCAAATCTCTGATGCATAAAACCCCAAAGTGTCACTAGAACAAATCACTGATCTCAGTACAGTGGTTACTCATAGTTTCATCATTCCATGACTCCAACTCAATTTATCAAAACACGCAATTCACAAATGATAGACAAAGTTCACAAAAAGGCAACATTTACACCACTGCTAAAAATCTATCTATTTATCGTTGTAGTCAAAGTGTACATACACCTTGCAGAATCTGCAAAATGTTCATTATTTCACCAAAATAAGAGGGATCATACAAAACAAATGTTTTTTTTTTTTTTATTTAGTACTGACCTGATTAAGGTATTTCACATAAAAGATGTTTACATATAGTCCTTTGTTTGTCCTGAACAGATAAACTGCCCACTGTTCTTTAGAAAAATCCTTCAGGTCCAAAGCTGAAAATATAAAATAAAGAGATCTATCTTTTCACACGGAGGACAACTGAGCGACTCATATGCAGCTATTACAGAAGGTTCAAACGCTCACTGATGCTCCAGAAGGAAAATCAATGCATTAAGAGCTTTGAAGATCAGAGTAAATTTTAATTATTTTGTCTTGTGGGAAACATGTAAATATCTTCTGTAACTTCTGAAGGGCAGTCCTAATTTACAAAATATGATATTTAGGCAAAATAAAAAAAATGATATATTCATCTGTTCAAAAGTTTACACCCCCGGCTCTTAAGGCATGATTTTTCCTTTTGGAGCATCAGTGAGCGTTTGAACCTTCTGTAATAGTTGCATATGAGTCAGAAATTATAGTCATTGTTGGAAAGGGCTCAAATCCTAAAAGATTTTTCCGAAGAACAGAGGGCAGTTTAACTGTTCAGGACAAAATAGGCATTTATGAACAACTATCACTAAACAAAAAAAACGGCTAGGGATTATTCAGGTAACAACAGTGCTAAGAATCTTAAAGTTTGGGGTTAGCAAGTTTTTTTTTTTTTATCATTATTTTAAAAGAATTCTCTTATGTTTACCAAGGCTGCATTTATTTGATCAGAAATACAGTGAAAACAGTAATATTGTGATTTCTTTTTAAATAACCGTTTCGTTTTTTTATATACTTTTTTATATCAAGTCTTAGCTGCGTAAGAAACATTACTTATTATTGAAAATGTTGAAAACAATTGTGTTGCTTAATATTTTTGTGGTAACCATGATATATTTTTGAGTTTTTTGATGAAAAGGAAGTTCAAAAGAACAGCATTTATTTAAAAAAAAATATATATATATTTGTACATGTTAAAATGTTACAAAAAGATTAAAATGTTAATCTCGCTATCATTTCTCATGAGTTTGATGCATCTTTGTTGAATTAAAGTATTAATTTCTTTCAAAAATAAAAAATGACCATACAATTCTGGATGCTAGATTATTTTTATATTGAGAATTTATATGATTGCATTAGAAACAGTATATATAAAATCCTTTACTGTTTCTTCTGATCAATGCATATTAAAATTGAAAAAAAGTTTCAACTGAAAAAAAAAAAAAATCTGAATTGTTGGATTACCCTGAGACAAATTATTACATGATATAAATATGTGACCCTGGACCACAAAACCAGTCATAAGGTTAAATTTCACAAAACTGAGATGTATACATCACATGAAAGCTCAGTAAATAAACTTTCTATTGATATATGGTTTGTTAGGATAGGACAATATTTGGCCGAGATACATCTATTTGAAAATCTGGAATCTGAGGGTGCAAAAAAATCAAAATACTGAGAAAATCACCTTTAAAGTTCTCCAAATTAAGTTCTTAACAATGCATATTACTAATTAAAAATTACATTTTGATATATTTATAGTAGGAATTTTACAAAAAATCTTCATGGAACAAGATCTTTACTTAATTTCCTAATGATTTTTGGCATAAAAGAAAAATCAATAATTTTGACCCATACTATGTATTTTTGGCTATTGCTACAAATATACCCCAGCGACTTAAGACTGGTTTTGTGGTCCAGGGTCACATATGATTGATGGATGATTTGTACACTGTACACACCAGGGTAGTGGTGCTTTATGCATGCAGGTCACACCATTGCCAGTCCTGACCGGTGTCTGATATGAGCCATATTTAAAAGGTCATGTTCACAACCTCACAAAAAACATCAGATCTGAGCATAAAATCAGAATTCTGGTCTGTATTATGCAATATAATCAGAGTGCCATTGTCTATGATACTAATGAGGGCAATAGATGAGCTAGAAATCCTTACTACACAAGCAAACCAAACATGTATTCCACCTGGTATAGAGCACACACGCTCACACACGTACCCATCAACACGCACGCAAACCAATTAAGATTCATATTACCAATTCATATTCACAAGCACAGAGGCGTGTGGAATATGTGGTGTGAAATGTGATAACATACGATACACAGCTCAATGAATTGCTAGTAGAAAGACAAACACGCGGGATATACGCACGCTCTACATCCGCACGCCGACAGCTTTGAAGAAAAAGATCACACAATGTGATTGCATAGTTTTTCAATATAGAGAGTCGTGGAGGCGAGTCATTTGGTGTTCTATTAGCATTTGTATGCGCCGTGCCAGCGGTGGGTCGGGCAGACAGTGCTTCTTAGAACATAACACCTCACGGAAAGCAAAAATTGTTTTGTGAAAATGCTGTTTACAGAATCCCCACTGGGCCTCGCCTTTACAAGCCATGAATAACTTGGTCACCAAATGATGGGTTTCTGGGTCCCGCTGTCTGCCTTTTCACCTGTGAGTGGTCTAATATAAACCAGACATACAAAATAAAAGCAGAGGACCAAAGACAGTGTCTGAGCTGATTGCTGTACTGAAACGATCTAACCCCCAAATTAATCCGAAAAGAAGATGTTCTTTTAAGATTATTTTACGCCCACAATTCAGTGTACTGGTAGCCCGTCAAAGATGGAAAATTTTATGACTTTACGATAGCCCCACAGTGATCAATTGATTAAAAAAAAAAATACTAATTAATTTTTTTTCTGAAATTAATCACCATTAATCCTACCTAACATTATTTTTTTTTAAATATACTTTCACAGTTGAGATCAAAAGTTTACATCCCCCTTTCAGAATCTGCTAAATGTTAATTACTTGACCAAAAACTGACCTGAATAAGATATTTCACATAAAAGATGTTTACATATAGTCCACAAGAGAATTTATAAAAATGACCCTGTTCAAAAATTTACATCTCCTTGATTCTAAATACTGTGTTACATGAATAATCCACAGCTGTGTTTTTTTTTGTGTTTGTTTAGTGATAGTTGATAGATTGATAGATTAGTCTCTTGTTTGTCCTGAACAGTTAAACTGCTGTTCTTCAGAAAAATCCTTCAAGTCTCATAAATTCTTTGGTTTTCCAGCATTTTTGTGCATTTGAACCCTTTCCAACAATGACTATATGATTTTGAGATCCATCTTTTCACACTGAGGATAGCTGAGGGACTCATATGCGACTATTACAGAAGGTTCAAATGCTCACTGATTTTTTTTTTTTGGAATTTGAAGATCGGGGTAAATGTAACTTATTTTGTCTTTTGGGAAACATCTTCTGTAGCCTCTGAAGGGCAGTACTATATGAAAAAATATGATACTTAGCCAAAATAAGAAAAATGTACACATCTCCATTCTGTTCATAAGTTTTCACCCCTGACTCTTAATGGATTGTTTTTCTTTCTTGAGCATTAGTGAGCATTTGAACCTTCTGTTATAGTTGGCATATGAGTCCCTCAGTTGTCCTCAGTGTCAAAAGATGAATCTCAAAATCATACAGTCATTGTTGGAAAGGGTTCAAATACACAAAAATGCCTGAAGGATTTTTTTGAAGAACTGCAGGCGCTGTTCAGGACAAACAAGGCACTCATGACCAACTACGACTAAACAAAACACTAAATAAAATACCTTTATTTTTTAATAGTGAAGTTTGGTGAGGGAAAGAATCATAAAATGTTTGGAATGATTAAAAATGTTGCTCCAAATACTAAATATTTATTCATTTTAGAATTTAAACATCAAATGGCTCAGATAGGTTTTAGAATTAGTAACTGAATCTGTTTTGTTTGCGAAAATCCTGTTTCTTATTAGCGCCTGATGGCAAAGAGCACTTCAGTGACAGGAAGAAATCTGTAATCAAAGACGTAAAAGGTAGGCAAATTAAGCAGCTCAGCTGGTAAGGGAAAATGTCAAGTGGTTTGTTTGTAAGGCTCAAGCATTGAACTTGCACACACACACTTCAACTAAGCCACTGACAGCTCGAAACAAACATCGCAGGCCTGTTAAGTTCAATTCACCTGCTCAAATGTAAACCCAAATCACGATTTAGCTACATTCACCTACGCCTTCCCCAATTTCCTTTCATTGCATCATTTTGTGTTTTGATTTACCTCAGTGGAATGCTACAATGTCACTTTCTGTCTTTTCAGATGGTGTCTCAGATGGATAAATCAAATGGCATAGAATATGGGAATTAAGGTTGCGTGGGATGACGGCAAAAATATGTCAAACTCTGCTGGTTTTGCTACTGCCTTATATATAAATATAAACAATTTAAATATAAAAACATATATATATATTTTTTTTCCAGCATACTGTATCTGTGGGAAGTGATGAATAACATGTAAGAATGATGAAAAGAAAAGCAATTTGGGAATACAGTGTAGGACGTCAAGTCGACAATTCATTTTATATTAGTTTTATGACTTTGAGTGTTTTGCTTTTAACTGAAGTGTTGCATCATGTGAAGATGTGTTTGCACTTATGCCAAACTTCTCATTTATGAATCTGATGTTTTTCCATTAAAAAAGCTCTAATAAAAAAAAAGAAATCAAACAAGGTAAAGTGGTTAATTCATGTAAAAATAAAATAAAATAAAACAAAAAACGGACATACCAATATCCTGACATTAGATGACCATGATACGTAGAAAATGATAATTAATCCAAAACTGAAAATTCTGTCATTATTATACAAGATATTTGGAATAATGTTTTCTCATTGTATGGAAAAAAGAAAGTCATACAAGTTTGGAATGATACGAGGGCGAAAATAAGATAAAATAAAATATTAAGAAATATATAAAATAATAAAATAAAAATACAATAAAAACAAACATATCAACAAGACACAAAGGTGATAAAATAAAAAACAATAAAATAAATAAATAAAATAAAATAAAAAAACATAAAATAAAATAAAATAGATACAAAATTAAATTAAATTAAAAATAAAATAATAAAATAAAATAAACATATCAATAGCCTGATATAAAATAACCATGACACGTAGAAAATGATAGTTAATCCAAAAATGTCATTATTATTACAAGATATTTTGAATAGTGTTTTGCAAAACATTGGCACTGAAAAAATCTGGAATGACACTAGATACATTTAAAAAAAAATCTATATATATATAGCAATAGCCAAAAATACATTGTATGGGTCAAAATTATCGATTTTTCTTTTATGCCAAAAATCATTAGCATATTAAGTAAAGATCATGTTCCTTGAAGACATTTTGTAAATTTTCTTCCATAAATATATAAAAACTAGATTTTTGATTAGTAGTATGCATTGCTAAGAACTTCATTTGGACAATTTTTAAGGCGATTTTCTCAATATTTAGATTTTTTTGCACCCTCAGATTCCAGGTTTTCAAATAGTTGTATCTCAGACAAACATTGTCCTATTTTAACAAACAATATATCAATGGAAAGCTTATTCAGATGACGTAAGAATCTCAATTTCGACAAATTTACACTTATGACTGGTTTTGTGGTCCAGGGTCAAATATATATATATATATTTAAATTAACATAAAAAATAAAACAAAACAAATAAAATAAAATAAATAATAAATTACATTAAATTTAATTTAATTTAATTAATATAATATAAAATTCTGTCATTATTTACCTGTATGACTATTAAATAAATAAGATATTTTGAATCATTTTTTTGCAAAACATGGACCTTTTTTAATCGTATGGAAAAAAAGAAAGTCATGCAAGTTTGAAATGACATGAGGGTGATAAAATAAAAAATAAATTAAATAAAAAATAAATTACATATTTAAATTAAATAAGAAATGAAATATAAAATAAAATAATTTTGTCAACATTTACTCACCCCTTGTCATTCCAAACATGCATAACTTTCTTTCCTGTGCAGAACACAGAAGATATTCTGAGGAATGTTTTGTCCAACATTGGACCTCATTGACTTTCATTGTATGTATGAAAAAGAAGGTCATACAGGTTTGGAAAGACATGAGGGCGAGTAAATGATGAGCGAATTTTCATTTTCGGGTCGTATCTACTGCCAAAAAGGGAAATCATGTTGCTTGAAGTGTTCCTTGAATCATGACAGTGTGCTGAAGAAACTCGAATCTAAAATAATGAGGCTGGCCCTGAGTCAATGAGAACAAGAGAAACAGACAGGGAATTAGAATGCAGTGTGTGTTTGGTTGAAGTGTGTGTGATGCTAAGGTAATCACATGCTAACTGGGTGGGCGATCATGGTGGAGTGGCGTTTGTGTGCGTGTGTGTGTGGCAGACAGCTCGCCCCTGTCACTACGCACTGCTGTGAGAGAACAAAGGAAGATGCCTAGCAGGGGATGGAGATCATTGCGGTCCCCTCTCAGCATTCTGAGCAGTCGCCCTGCCAAGCCTCGTCTTTTCAGGGGCAAACCTTCCTCGTCTCTGCTGTTCGGCAGGTTGCACGACCTTTCCTGTCAGTTCGGCGTTAAAAGGGAGTACAACACTACAACAACCAGCGCCACCCACCACTAACTGAAAATACAAGGGAAGAACAAAGATCCCTCAGTGCAAGAAAGTCAAGTACCACCAAACACAGTGTCTCTTCTCATCCGAGCATGTGTTGGGAGATAATGTAACTGAACAGATTAAAGGAATAGCTCACCCATAACTGAAGATTCTGCCTCTATTTGCTCAACCTCGTGTCATTCACATTCACTGTAATTGCGTGGAAAAGAGCGGCCAGCATGGAAGAAAAGAAGTCTGGCCTGGAAAGATGCAAGGTGAGTAAAGGGAACTTCAGTCTTCAAATACGCGGCGTATTTTGACTACACTGAAAGTGAAGTTCAGAGAATCTTCATGGAATTTATTCTGCTCCTTTCAGCAGCTGAAAAGTTGCAACTGCATTTTCAATGTTGTCATGCATTAGCATATATGAAGCCGGTTTGGGAAACACACCTACTCACTCCTTTCCACATTTTAGAATAATAATCAGATCATAACTATTTTATATTTTAGCTCTTCAAAGTCACCACTACTTTCTATCATTCTCTCAACCGACTTTATGAGGGTCATCAGGTGCTTTTCAAACAGTACCTAACAATCTGGACATGCTCACTGGACAATTGCAGGCATTATTGATCATTTGTGGCATCTGTGGATCTGAGTAATTGCTGGCTTGTTTTCCTTAATAAAATAAATAAGCTCTAGGTACCTGCAGGCTTGTTTTCCACAAAATAATTTCACACAAAATAAAATGATAAAATAATACAAAAAATACATGAAATATAAAATAAAATAAAAGCAATACAATAAAATAAAAATAAATAAAAAATGGAATAAAATAAAATAAAATGCATTATTGATAATTTATAAAACGGTTAGTTCCATTCCTCAATTCTGATTGGTCAGCAGCTGTGTCGTATTCATGATACGGCACTGCTATGACCGCTTCACTCAACGGATTTGTGTATCATTGAACCCCCTTAGCAACCACCCTTAGCAACGTAAACACAGCTGCAGCAGTTAGGGACTACTTTTTACAGCGGAAGGCAGTTAATGATTTTACTGTCGCGTTTATTTTCGGTCCGCCGGGAAACAAAGCGCAGACTGATTTACTCGCGTTTTGCTGAAAGCTGCTTATGCAGACGCCGTTGTTGTTATATACATTTGCGACATTCGCGAACAAATTACTGACTTACTGCTTGTTCTCCCTCTTCTTCGTTAACTTTCAATGCTGGTTATTTCAATGACTGACTTGTTGCATGCCAGTCTGTTGTTGTGGGGGCATTTCTACACCCCGAAACGTGACGCTGAACGAAACGAACTGTTTGACATGTCGGTCAGGACTTGGCCAATTAAAGCTGCCATGAATTCCAGACCTTCAGCCGTCAGTCTGAAGGTCTGGCTACACGAGACTAGGTACTTGCTGGCTTATTTGTGTCAATTTCACACAAAATGAAAAATCAAATCAAATAAAATAAAATAAAATAAAATGCATTATTGATCATTTGTGGATCTGGGTACTTGCTGGCTTATTTGTGGCAATTTCACACACAATGAAAAATAAAATAAAATAAAATAAAATAAAATAAAAAATATCAAATAAAATGCATTATTGATCATTTGTGGCATATGTGGATCAGTGTATTTGCTGGCTTGTTTTTCTCAAAATAAAATAAAATTAAATTAAAAATGAATTAAAAAAAAAAGCGTTATTGGTAATTTGTGGATCTGGGTACTTGCTGGCTTCTTTTCCTCAAAACAAAACAAAACAAAAAATAAATGCTCAAGTACACATTATTGACCATTTGTGGCAATTTCACACAAAATAAAATAAAATAAAAATAAAAATAAATAAAATATAAAATAAAACAAATCCTTTGTGGCATCTGTGCATCTCTCACTTACACTCCTTAAATGTAACTACAGTAAATGATTAGCAGGATGTCATCTCACAAAGTACTAGTTGATTAAACACTTCAAAGAAGGTAAAAAGTGCTAATTTCACAGAGACAGTGTTAAGTATGAGAAATTTAACTGCTTCTCCGATTCAGATTATGATTGATGTAAAAGAGCCCTCAGGTAAAAAAGAAAGTATTAATAGAGATAACAGCAACCTTAATAGCTCCTTCATGAAATATGAAATAAATTCAAGATAGGAGTTTTGAATACACATTGTCATTTCTTCTCTTCATACATTAATTAACAACAAAGACTTAAGCGATAGATGAGGGGGTGAGTTTTACTTTCCTACAGGCCTAATTTTCTCTTTAAGAAGGAAGGATCATTGACTTCAATGGCGTTGCACGGTATGAACTTTATAGGTTTGTAACTAGTTGATGTTGACTAGAACGTCAATGGGGAACAACATCCATAGTATTTCTCTCAAATCTTCCACCTCACAAAACACAAGAGCTAATCTTGTTCAAATTAGTAATGAACGCATTTGTCAGTGATAATAAGAATTTGTGTTGAAGTCTAACACAGAAGAGAAGACATAGTTGAATACAGTGAGTATTTTTCTTTTCTTTGAACGCAAGAAGTATTCTCGTAGCTTCATAATATATATATATATATATATATATATATATATATATATATATATATATATATATATATATTTTTTTTTTTTTTTTTTTTTTTTTTTAATCAAGCCAGATCCAGAGATGCCACAAATTATTAATAGTGCATTTTCTTATTAGGGGCCAAGCACCGAAGGTGCATAGGCACCTATTGTATCCGTTAGCGTTCTTTTTCTTCCGCTCTGGAAGTCTATGGCAGCCCATAGAACCGCTTGCGGGAAAGTTGTGTAATTTGGCACACTGATAGAGGACAGTGCCAACATTAACCATAGCAAGTTTGGAGTCTTTAACTCAAACTCTCTAGCGCCACCACTTGTCCAAAATTTTACTTTGTTTTTGCTAATAACTTTTCAACCGTAAGCCACAGAATCAAAATTCTTTTTTTCTCTGAATCATTGGCTCATGCCGAGTCGAATGTACACCAAAAATCGTAAGGTTTAGTTTTTTTCTATAATTAATTGTTTGTAAAACCTACTTTTTGGAACTCGTCCTAGACGGTTTGTCTGATTTTCACCAAAATTGGCACAGATCATCTTCAGACCATGCTGGCAAAAAGTTATGGAATTCAAGATTTTTAGTTACACCGTTCTCGATTAATGCGTGAACAAATTCTACGAAAAAGATGCAAAAATGGATGTAAGGCTATATCTCCGTAACGGTTTAGCATATTGAGACCAAACTTGCTTTGTGTTATAACAAGCATGACCTGAGGCTACCTGCAGTGTTTCGGCACAGTGCCACCTAGTGGTCAGGAGTTATGAAAAATGTCTATTTTTGCTTATAACTTCTCAAGGGTTTGGCCAAAAATCTTGAAACTGGTCTCATTAGATTTGAAGGAGCATGCCAAGTCGTACCATATCAAAGTCCTTTTAAGACAAGTCATGTCACTCGGCGGCCATCTTTGAAACGCCTCTCGGGCATTCAAGTGCAGCTCCTATCTGTTTGAATGGGGAAACATCAAATTCTCCAAAACTGTTCACCAAGCTTACGATTAAATTTCATATTTTAAATCTCCAAAGAAATCCAACAAGAACTGCCTCATAAATATGGTTCCTTGTGCTCCAATAGCGTTAAAAAACGCTTATTTTTCCGGCTAAATGAGCCAGTGCGCATACGCAGTACTGAGCGCACGTCTTGAGCGCCGATTGTTTCTATAGCAACCGGGACTTCCAACGGCAGCTGCAGTGACGTGCTGACTTTACTAATCAACGATTGGCCCTTTCACTAAGAAGGCGGGGCTTAGCGGCCATAATGAACGTTGCATTTTCCCCCATTCAAAACTATACGAGTGACATATCTTTGGTATTCTATAGTCTTTGACCATATCCAATTTTCCCATGTTGTCCAGTTTGCACGTCGCCATTTTGAATTTTGTTGTATAATGCTATGTTTTACGAATAAATTGACATATCATTATGAAACTCGGTACGTACCGTCAGCACCATGCCTT